>NC_036245.1:2982941-2993798 GCF_002742605.1 Olea europaea var. sylvestris | reverse complement strand
CCCCCTATGTATTTGTGGGCGTGAATTATCTTGTTGCCTGATTCTTGATTTCATCAACAGAACCTGCATTTCTTTATTTTTTCTAGTTTACCTTCCATCTCCTGACGACTCAGAAAAGTTTTTATATCAAATTTTGATGGTTAATTGCTGGTGCTGGATAGATCTGTGGTTACTATTCCATTAGTGTGCTCACTGACCTGTGGATTAGACATATTTACTCATAGGATTCTAATGCTCCAGTGTATTTTTTATTGATGATTTTAAACAGATAGGACAAGATATTGTCGAAGAGTTGACTAAAGCAATGGAAAGAATTGGCCTTGATATGCATGTGACTGCTTTGGTAAGTCTTGATTCCTCTCTTGAAAGTTTTCTGCTTTCAGCTTGCTTGTGCATTACAATATTTTTGATAAAACATATTTTACTCTATCAAGATTCCTTTTACCTGTATTTTTCTGGACATGCCCAAAGCACTTTGTTTGGCTAAATTTATTGGTTTACCAATCAGAAAATAAGTAAACTAGTAATTTTTACACTAAATATCAGAATTACCTTTCAAATTAGTAATTCTTTTTTAATTAAAAACTAAGAAAAATATGTTATCCGAACATGTTTGGAAATACAAAGTTACTAGTATCTTGTACTTCTTTTTAGAGTAACTTTTACTTCTCCTTGAACTTAACCCAATATGCTCGAGAGAGCAGTGAAGATTGAACTCTGGACCAAAACCTTGGTCCAGCCTCCCTTTTGACCAACCTTTTACATCATATTTTAACTGATAGAATAGCTAATAAACTAAAACTTCAATCTCTTGCTCGGTATGCAGGTCAATGATACGGTTGGAACTTTAGCCGGAGGACGATACAACAATGCTGATGTGATTGCTGCGGTGATCTTGGGTACTGGAACCAATGCCGCATATGTAGAACGGGCTAATGCTATTCCAAAGTGGCAAGGTCTACTTCCCAAATCTGGGGAAATGGTTAGCATTCTTCGTTCATAAATTGTCATCTAAAGTTGATCAAGGCTTAGATTGTCCTTTCATCACTGGTTATCCTTCCCTTTATGCTTCATCAATCTTCACCTGCTGATTATGACCATGCACGAACATCTTATTTATGTATTTCGTAACTAAATTTTACTTCACACTTTTGCAGGTTATAAACATGGAATGGGGTAACTTCCGATCATCACATCTTCCGTTAACAGAATATGATCAAATTCTTGATGCTGAAAGCTTAAATCCCGGCGAGCAGGTCACTCAGTACCTTGCTCTTATTACTTCTTCCAGGTTTTATGACTGATCTCTCCCATTACTTATTGCTGCAGATTTTTGAGAAGATAATTTCTGGCATGTATTTGGGAGAAATTGTACGTCGAGTCTTGTGCAGGATGGCAGAAGAAGCATCCTTTTTTGGGGATGACATCCCGCCTAAACTTAGAGATCCATTCATATTAAGGTGAGTAACGATGGAAATGCTGTCAGGATAATAGAATCTGTCTGTAAACTAATGTAGCATCTAATTTCAATACTGATACAACTATAGTACGAAAGTTAGTCTTACTGCCAACAAACTTGGGAAGCTACAGAACTTTAATCAGCATTATTTTTTACTGAAAGGTCCAAAGAATCAAATCGTTTGCAATCACATTGGGATGATCCACATCAAATCTTTCACATTGCTCTTGTGAACATTTCTTCAGGTTTTACACAAGAAAACCCAAGTCTCCCTACCCTTAATTTCTTCATTTTTTGTTTCTTCTCCACTCTGATATATTTTTCATTTTTAATCCAACCATTGTAGCATGACCTTATATCCGTCTGAAAGTCCTCATTTTCAGATGCATTCATCTTATGCATATGCACATTTTGTCCTTTTAGCAGTCCAACACCGGGCACCTTAAACCATAGTTCTAATAACAGTTTATAGGACGTCTTATAACTTATATCTGTCAATCACATAGATCCTCACAATACTACTCCATTTCATCTAAGAAAATTGACCCATTTCTAATATAGATACTGAACGAAGTGCTACCGTGCAGGACTCCTGACATTGCGGCAATGCATCATGACACTTCTACTGATCTAAAAGTGGTTGGGAGCAAATTAAATGATATCTTGGAGGTAAAATAATTTGTGTTATTCGACAAGCATAAGTTTAAAAATGGTCATCTATTTCTTAGTAGGACTAGCATATTTTGACATCTTTGATAGCATTTTGTCTACTATGTTGACTGGAATGCACTTGACGAACAATTGAAGTTAGCATCTAGTGCAAAATCGTAATGCAGCTACACATTGTCTCTATTTTCTGTTGTAAAAATTAACATGATTTGTGCAATGTATTATCAATTATAATCATGAATCAAATAAAGTAAATATGAGAATAGAGTAAGAAAAGTTGGCCTAAGAGAGTTGCGATAATCGTTGTCCTAAAATCGTGTAGCCTCCCCTTCGTGATGATACTTTCGACATTGTACGGCTCCAAGATAAAACTTTTATAGCTCGCAGCCGATTCTCTTTCTAGGGACACGACCATATGGAGAGAAAGAACAATCCCTTATCATTTGCCAAAAGTTTATAGAAGAAGATAAAATGACAAGAGAGTAGTATGAGAAAAGTAGTATGAAAAGAGAGGAGAGAGTATTTATTGTTTGATTTTGTTGTGTCAAGGGATGTGAAATCCACCTTTTTTTATAGTAGAAGAATTCAACCATCTCATTATGAAAATTAATAAAATTCAACATATGTTACAAATATAATAATGGGACTAAATTTTGTATTGAATCTAAAATTAAACACAAAACTGAGAAATTAAAAAATAAAACTTAAACTTAAAAATTAAAATGAAAACTGAAATTTTTAACATTTAATTTGAAAGTTTTTATAACTTATTTTTTCCAACAATTCCCCACAATTTTTAAAACTTTCAAAAAAATTATATATGTATATAGTGGCAATATTATACTATGTAATAGGTGTAAGTGTGTTTTGGATTTGAACCTCACTTAGTGATAACAATTTCCATTTGAAAGAACTATAATGGAATAAGCCTTAAATTAGGTCCCTTTAACCAAACTTCAATTGCTCCACACAGAGTATCGATTTAGGCTCAGTTCATAGCTGGTAGCGATGTTAATGGCAATGCGCTCTTATCTTGATTCTAGTAAGAGTCTCTAGGGAATAGCTCAGCTCAATCCCATTATCACAGCCTCATGACAACTCTTACATAGGTGAGTCTTCCAAGGGTGCGTGTGACCCACACCTCGCAAGAATTCTCGCCTCGACACTCATTCAGGGTTAAACCCTTCCTAACATCAAAAGCATAGCACTATCACCATAGGGATGAGCACAAAATATAGTGCTATCACGAGTCACGCAGTGCAGGTTGTTCCTACCACATTGAACCTTCTTTATGGGATTTCCATTCACAGAGGTTGGTGATGCTGATTGTAATGACAAGAACAATATAGAAGAGAAGAGATTAAAGCTCCGCTTGTTTCTCATTTTTGTAAGAATGAGAATGAGAATGAAAAATATAGTCATTACGGGTCCCACACGAGATATAGAAATTCAAATTTGGTAGCTTGATGTGATGAATAACGGTCATATTTTTTATTTTAATGGGGGAAAAATGGGAAACAAACGGGGGGCTAAGAATCTAAGAATGAAGGGAGATAGTTGATTTATTCAATAATCAAATGTATCTCTATTACAATCCAAGAGCCTCAATTTATAGGTTCTAAATAACAATAAACAGGAAAATTGCAACAAAAAGGAAAAAATTTGAGTTTCCTTTTGTTTAGAAGGAAACAAATTTATTATTATACCAAAACGAGAAAATGCAATAATAAAAATTCAATCTTTAATTGATTTGATTCCGATTATGCCTAGAATACACTTTCCAATGTGCATCAGCTGGGTTACTCCCGAAGGTGACTCCCTTACGGACTTAAGCCCATCCCCCTCGATGATTCATTAACACCCTTTTTGTGTAAAACTTTGGTTAAGTTATCTGATAAATTCTTTTAAGATCTCACGAAATTGAGAGAAATCACATTTCTCTTAAGTAAAGCCTTAACTGACTTAAGTCTTGTTTGAATATGCCTATTCATCTTCTTATTTGAGTGAAATTGATTTACAAGCTCTATTACTACTTTACAGTCACAATGTATTGAAATAGCTGGAATTGACTTACTTATTAATGGTATATCTAATAATAAATCTCTAAACCACTCAACATTAGTAATGTTGTATCTAATGTTATTAACTCCGACTCTAAAGTATTAGAGATAATCGTTTGTCTTTTTTAACCTCAAGATATGGCCCCACTACTTAGCATGAATCTATATCCAATAGTAGACTTAATATCTACATTATCAATTATCCAGTTTGCATCGCTATATCTTTCAATAACATTTGGAAAGTTTTTATAGTTTATAGAATAATCAAATGTACCTCGGAGATATTTAAGTACTCTCTCCAGAATGTTCCAATGTTCTTTACTTGGATTGTTAGTATATCTACTAAGTCTCCCAATAGCAAAGGCTATATCAGGTCTTGTTCTATTTGCTAAGTACAACAAAGATCCAATAATTTAAGAGTATTTAAATTGCAAAACTGGTTCACCTAAATTCTTCTTCAAGTGTACATTTGAATCATATGGAGTGGAAACTGGTTTATTATCATAATGTCCAGACTTTTCCAACGTCTTTTTAATAGCATTAGATTGATTTAGTGAAATTCCTTCAGAAGTTTTCCTTAACTTCATTCCCAAAATTATATGAGCTTCTCCCAAATCTTTCATTTCAAATTTTTTTGACCAATAACTCTTCACATCATTAACAAATCCTAAATTTGTCCCAAATATTAATATGTCATCTACATATAAACAAAGTGTAACACGCTCATTGTTATCTTCTTTGCAATATACACACTTGTCATGTGTATTAATTTTAAATCCATAATTTAGTATAACTTTATTGAACTTCTCATGCCACTGTTTTGTAACTTGCTTTAATCCATATAATGACTTCATTAATTTACACACTCTATGTTCTTGTCCTTTGATTTTAAATCCTTCTGATTTTTCCATATATATTTCTTCATTCAAATCACCATTCAAAAATTCAATCTTAACGTCCATTTGATGAATGATCAATTTATGAATACTACTCAATGCTAACAATGTTCTAATAGTAGTTATTCTAGCAACAGGAAAATATGTATCAAAATAATCAACTCCTCCTTTTTGGGTGAATCCTTTAGCTACTAACGTAGCTTCATATTTATATATACTTCCATCAGGTTTCAACTTCTTTTTAAAGACTCACTTACATCCAGTTGCGTTACTTTCTTGAGGTAAATCACATAAGACCCAAGTATTATTTCTTATAATTGACTCGTACTTATCATTGATGACTTCTTTCCACTAAGGTGCATCAGTAGAGACCATAGCATCTTTATATGTTTTGGGTTCACCTTCAACTAAATATGTAAAGAAATACTCTCCAAATGATTTCTCTTTCCTAGTCCTTTTAATTCTCCCAAAGTTTATGTTCAACTTTATCTTCTAAAGATGAATTAGATGGAGTATTATTTAAAACCACTTTCTTGGAAGTCGAGGGTTCACTTGAAATTGTAGTCTTAAATGGGAAAACATCTTCAAAATAAGTAGCATCTCTAACTTCAATGATAGTATTATTTTTAATGTCACTTACTTCGAAATTTATAATTAAGAACCTATTTGCACTACTATTTTGAGCATATCCTATGAAAACAACATTTATGGTTTTTGGTTCTATTTTCTTTCTTTTAGGATCAGGTATAATTACCTTTACCAAACACCCACATACTTTTAGAAAATCTAACTTAGGAGATCTCTTTTTCCATAGCTCATATGGAGTTTTAATATTGTCTTTAATATGTTGTCTTTAATAGTTACTCGATTCAATATATAACAAGAAGTTAGGACAGCTTCACCCAATAAGTCTTCAGGTGCTCCGAAGCTTATGAGCATAGTATTTACCATATCCATTAAAATTCTATTCTTCCTTTCTACAATACCATACCATTGGATTGTGGTGGATAAAGAAGCGTCACTTCGTGTATTATACCATTATTCTCACAGTAATCCTAAAGATTATTCCTAATATATTCTCCTCTTCTATCGGACCGCAAATGTTTGTCTTACGTTCTAATTGATTTTTAACCTCTGTTTTATAGATTTTGAATTTATCATAGAGTTCATCCTTCGCTTTCAACAAATGAATATAGCAATACTTAAAATAGTCACCTATAAATGTTACAAAATATTTATTACCAGCTCTTGTTGGCAATCTATTAGAATCACAAACATCACTATGAATCAATTCTAAAAGGCTTGTGTCCCATCTAATAGATTTAAAAGGTCTCTTAGTTTGTTTGGCTTGTATGCAAACTTCACACTTATTATTACCAATTTGAGATTTTGGAATCAAGTTTAGATCCTTAAGTTTCTTGATCTTCATATTACCAACATGACCCAATCGTTCATGCCACAAGTAACTAACTTCCATATTAAGAACCATGGAAGAATCATGATAAAGATTTTCAATAATATTCAATTTAAACAATCCACACTAATATAACCTTTCCCAACAAAAACATTATTTTTTGTTATAACAACCTTAGTTGACTCCATTACAAGTTTAAAACCTTGTTGAACTAAAAATGATCCACTAACTAAATTTCTTCTAACTTATGGAACAGGGCAAACTCGATCTAAAATTAAACTTTTCCCGGAGGTCATTTTAAGCTCGACTCTTCCAATTCCCAATACAAGAATGATGGAGTCATTTCCCAAAGTTACGCTTCCTCCGCTTGAAGTCTGATAAGATTTAAACAAACTCTAATCAAAACAAACATAAACATTTGCTCTAGAATCTATCCACCATTCATTATTATTATAAGTAAAATTGACTAAAGATATTGATGATTCACACCTAATGGAATATCCACCATCCTTCAATATGTTTACTCGATCCTTTTGAAATTTGTCCTTAATATTGTACTCAATCTTTTTGTAGTAGCAATATCGAGCAATATGGTTGGTTCTTCCACATACATAACATGGCCTTGCTCATTCTTCTCTTTGCCTTTTTTATTCTTAGTGTAGTTATTCTTAGGTTGGAAATTTTTCCTATGACGGTGAAAGTTTTTCTTAAACTTATTACCTTGAGTCTTAAATTGTTTTGAGGAGCTAGTAGGGTTTTTTGAATTTTCTACCAAGTTTGCCTTGACATGTGATTCATCAGCTTTGTTGATACAATTTCTATGATGTTCTTCTATTCTTAAGGAATTGAATACTTGGTTCAATGTAAAAATACCTTGCTTATGTCTTAAGATTTTTAGCAAAGTCCGACCAAAACGGTCAAAGTTTATCTATAAGGCATGAAACCTTATAGTCCTCGCTAAAACTTGACCCTATTTCTTCTACGTGTTGTAAATCTTGAAATTGATGGATTTGTTCGTTCATAGATTTTTCGTCCACCATAACATATTTGTTAATGGTTAACGCGATAAATCTATCTACTCCAGTATTATCAATTCCATATTCTTCCTCTAATGTTTTCCAAAGCTCTTTAGCACTCTTGATATTTTGATAAATATCACAAAGTCTATCAGGAAGAGCACTTAAAATTCGATTATGACAATGGAATTCAATTTGTTCTGGGTTATAACAAGAGGTAGACTCTCTACTTTCATTATCTTCTTTTATAGCAGAAATTAACCCTAAAACGGTCAACCAATATTCCATTTGTTTTTTCCATTTTTTAAAACTTTTCCATCGAAGTTACTGGTTTAGCACTATTAGCATCTTCAGGAGATGTCATTATTACACTATGAATTACTAAGGCAAAGAGAAGTAACTATAAATATATATAAATTTGTCGATAAATAACGCCAACAGTCAAATTTTTTCAACTAAGTACAATATTCAAAACAATATTAATTCAAATATTCTAAGTAACAATATAACAAATTAAATGAATATTGAAGTTTAAAATGACAAGTCACAATTAATTTTATGTTCAAGTCAATCAATCAAGTAAATAATATAAGTTTTAAAACTTTCCACTAAGTTATCAAAATGAAATAAGTGCTTAAATTTAAAAATATTGAAGCAATTTTGAAGAGTGCAATACTTAATCAATAAAATTTCTATGAGCTTCCAAAAGAAAATTTATGTAGTAAGTTTCAAAATGAAAATTGTAGAAGGTTCTAAAATTTAATAGAATCAAAAAATTGAAGCATAATAACAATGAGAATGTTAGCAACTACCAAGTATTATTATCACACAGACCACCACACGGCTTTAGATTGTTGTAAAAATTAACGTGATTTGTGCAATGTACTATCAATTATAAGCATGAATCAAATAAAGTAAATATGAGAATAGAGTTAAAAAGCTAGCCTAAGAGTCGCGATAATCGCTATCTTAAAGTCATGTGGCTTCCTCTTCGTGCGGGTACTTTCGACACTGTACAGCTCCATGATAAAATTCTTATAACTCGCAGTCGATTCTCCTTTTATGGGCACGCTCACAGGGAGAGAAAGAACAAGTTCTTATTAATTGTCAAAAGTTTATAGAAGAAGATAAAATGACAGAAGAGTAGTATGAAAAGAGAGTAGAGAGTATTTTTGTGTTTCATTTTGTTGTGTCAAAGAATGTGAAATCCACCCATTTTTATGGTATAAGAATTCAACCATCTCATTATGAAAATTAATAAAATTCAACATATGCTACAAATATAATAATGGGATTAAATTTTGTATTGAATCTAAAATTAAACACAAAACTGAAAAATTTAAAAATTAAACTGAAAGCTTAAAAATTAAAATGAAAACTGAAATTTTTAATATTTAATTTGAAAGTTTTTATAAGTTATTTTTTCCAACATTTTCTTTGTCACAGGTACCGAATTCTTCCTTAAAAATGAGGAAAATGATTGTGGAGATATGTGACATTGTTGCCACTCGTGGGGCCCGACTTTCAGCTGCTGGGATCTTAGGAATTCTCAAAAAACTGGGACGAGATACTGTAAAAGAGGGAGAGAAGCAGAGGTCTGTAATTGCCTTGGATGGTGGATTGTTTGAGCACTATCCTGAATTCAGAAATTGTCTGATTAACACTCTTAAAGAGCTCCTGGGGGAAGAGGTTTCAGAGAGCGTTGTTGTTGAGCTTTCCAATGATGGCTCTGGCATTGGAGCTGCACTCATTGCAGCTTCTCACTCCCAGTACCTTGAAGTTGAGGAGTCCTAACGCCGGTCACTTTTCAGAGTGAGTTTTGACCATCTGACGCGAGAAGCTTCGTGTTAAAGTATTATATATTTTCTTGTTCCCGCGTCTTATCTTCATGGAAATGATGATAGTCTTTTCACCTCCTAATAAAGGACATTGTTCTCACATATACTTGATTTATGGTCTTTGGGCACTAGTGTAAGATCATATTGTGATAAAATTAGAATTAAATTGGGATTCAGATTATTTGCATCTTTCCATTAGTTACTTGTCTTCGAACATTCTCTTCGTGTCTTAGATCCCGAATAAGCTTAAAAAGTATCGGAATTGATGTGACTGTAAAAGGTTGAGTGCTTCACACATGAGAAACAATTCGCCACTAGCATGATCGGCACATTGCTAAAATTTTGTTCGCTTTATTAACTTGTGTTTAATACTACATATTTATGGTAATTTTTATATTTTATTTTGGTTAGTAATAGCAGCAAATAATTCATTTATAAGAATTTTCCCATGGAGAGTTTTGGAAACAGATTAATCAAGAATGATGTTCACATGTTCATTCTGTTGTCATTTATGGGGTTCTTGTCAGCTGCAAATGTTATATAGCTTCTTGTGTATAATATCCATAAATCTCTGTGATTGGGATGTCTGCACTGCAATATAAGCTAGAAGTTGAATGCATCGCTTGGCTTGTTCACCTTTCGCATGTTTGGTTGAGTATAAGTTGGATAGTTAGTATTCAACAATATTAAAGAAAACTTTTTTTTATTAATTATGAGGCACTAAGCACGTTTGGCTAATCTTAAAAGCAAGTCAGGTTTACTTTTGAACATCTTATCAAGCTCATAAATAAGTTTACTATCATTTTTTCAGCAGCAATCTTTTCTGCTGCAATGAATGTCTAGACGAGGAGTATGTGAATGATTCTAATTTGAAGATGGCTATAATGAGTGTTTATCAGCCATATTTACTTACAACCAAAATGTCTATAAAGCTTTGATGTAATTTATAATGACTGCTCTAAGCCACGAGTTACTCAAGAAGTTCATTTACTTGTGTAATTTCTTCTTAATTCTTGAACTTCAATTTGTTAAATCCATGGAAAAAGTTCAATTTTGTGATAAAATTTAATAACATACACCGTCTAAATAGGGTGTATTTATATGAGGAGCGTTCCTTTTACACATAATGGTCACGATTATTTATCAAATTCATGTGTAGGAAGAACGTTCCATATATATGTATGTCTCTGTGTGTGTGTGTGAGAGAGAGATCTACTTTTGACTAAATGATAACATAAAACATCATCATCTAAAATTATAGGAAAGTTACAAATATGTGATCTAACTGAAGAAAGAAAAAGAAGCTTGATTTGACATTAAATTTTTTTTTTCTTTCATGTGTTACTAAATTCAGCTCCCCTTTAGCCTCATTCTCTTTCATTTTTTTCCTTTATCTTATTTTCAACCACACAATATTCCATAAAATAAGATTATAGATAAATAAAAAACTTTTAATTCTTTTTCAATCACACATTCTTTTAAAAAAAAAAAAAATTATATATATA
>NC_036245.1:2975054-2982863 GCF_002742605.1 Olea europaea var. sylvestris | reverse complement strand
TATATCCAAACAATAAAATTTGAAAAAAATAAAAATAAAAATAAGAATAAAAATTGGGAGCCAAACGGGGCTCATTATCTTCATTTTCCTTCACTCCAACTTTTATCTCCATCATCAATAGACAAGGTATGACCCAGTCATAATGAGTTAGTCGACAAGATTGGTCCACAACTAATGAACAAGACATGAGAGAAAGTTGCATCCACTTCCTATATTCATCGAGAGAATATAAGAACGTCTCTCAAATCAACGAGAGGAGTACGTGTATGAAAACGTCCTCCTCCTTAAGTTTTCTTACTTTTTATATTGCTAACTTTTATATCTTCACACACTCTTTATTTCAACTAACTTGATCATCAAAATTCAATTGAAACATAAAAACCTACTGTTTCAATTAACAATGTGATGTGGTGTAGAAGGAATTAAACTTTATGACGAAGTGGGATCTGCGCAAGCAAAAATAGGTAACTTTCCGATTTTTGGAGAAATTTTGGAGTTGTCCGTTTTTGGCAAATTTTTAGTCAAACTTGATTGAGAACGGGTCAATAAACAAGACTCACGAGTTTTATCCCTGATGCGGGGCCAATTTCGAGCAAATTCTTCATTTAGGCATTCCTTTATACGTTCTCTTTTTAAATTTTGATAATTTTTGTTTTTTTTTATATCTCAATCAAATAAATACGGATTTGAATTCCATTTGTTGGAGGAATCTTGAAAAATTTATTATTATTTAATTTTTTTCCGAATTTCCTTGGGATTTTCGCTATATAAAGCATCGTAAGCCATTTGAGGTCGCATTGATTGAAGGAAATATTCGTGAATTTTTAATCTTCGTGAGATTTGTTTATCTTTCCTATAAACATCAGCTAAGTCACAATGTAGCCAAGAACTGTAATTTGGTACCAAAAACCACCATTCACAAAGATCTATAAACCACAGGCATCGTTAATTGAACATCTAATATTTGACTTTTTACTGTCAACCATTTTCTAGAGGCAACAATGGTAATAAAATCATAGTTCACTTAACCCCAGTTTTGCCCCCATTAATTTTGATTATAATAGAGAAATAAGATTTTTTTTTTTTAATGGATGATTGTAAAAGGATGAAAATTTTTCGATTTACGTGTAATATTATTTTATCGAAAATTGTTAGTTGAAAATAGAAAAGAAAAAAAATTAATTTAGTTTGATATGATGTAATGGGGGCCAAACGGGGCTTAATACATTTTTAGTAGTTATTACTTCAAAACGTCACAAAGTCGTTTTTAATAGATGTAACTTCAACAGCATACTCCGTTTCGAATATATTGCAATATTAAAGGGATCTTACAAATTTTTATTTAATAAAGTAATTGCTTAGTGCAATGGGGCAGATATGATTTTGATTTTAATGAACCGGTACGTAATGGTGCAGGTATGATATTTACGTCGTCGAACCGAAACCGAACCGATTACTCACTAAAAAAAAAAAAAACACAATTGAATTGATTATGGTAGGGCTGGGCAAATCTCCCGAACCGAACCGACCGAACCCGAACCCGAACCGAATCGAACCCGACGGTTCTTGGTGAAATTAAATACCCGAACGGGTATCTGAATTGAGAACCGACGAGTACGGTTCGGTTCGGTTCTCGGTTCTATACCAAGAAACGAATGAGAACCGAATATTTCTAGCTTTTTTTTTTATTGAAGAAATAAAATGTTTTTTATTTTAATTTTTTTTTCAAACAAATTAACAATTTCTAAAAAACAATTTTGGCCCAATAATTATTTCATTTCTAATTTTTTAACCTTTGGCCCAACCCATTTTATTGTTTAATTTCTAATTTTTCTAACTTTTGGCCCAACAATCAACATGATCCAACTACCCAAGTCCAACTAAATAACTAATAAGTAAAATAGCCTACTCTTCAATCTTGAATCCCACTCCCACCGTCTCTCACTCTCTGTGCCGGTCCCTTCAGCTCAAGCCTCAACGTTTCATACCGTCCCAGAAAATCCATACAATCGCCGACCCGGAGTTCTCATACCGTCCGATTTTGTTTGCTGCCTTCCAGATTTCGAATTTCGGTGAGTTCTTTCACGGTGTCTTTATTTTCAGTTTTCGCTTTCAGTTTTATTTTCAGTTTTCAGTTGGATGTTTTATTTTCAGTTTTCGCTTTCGCAGTGTTTTATTTTCAATTGTTAAAGCATAATTGACTTCTTTGTTTTAGACTTCTGGCCTAAAATGGGGAGGATTGGATACTGGAGGAATCACATATTAGTTACAATTCTTGCTTGGGTTGGGATTGCTACAGGTTGCTTGGGTTGAAAGTCGAGGGTGATTATTTTCCTATTAGTAAGAAGTCATTTGTAATTAAATTCATAAAGTAAGAATGTATATTAAATTTTTATAATGTTTCAACGAGATAATCAGTTTTGTTTCAAATTTGAAATACGATTTAGAATTAAATAGAATTTTTCTATATAGGCCACGCGTGATTAATACCCGTAAAACAAATGCAATTTAAATTGTTGAGAACGTTGACACATAATTTAATCGACAGTGCAAAAGAAGTTGAAGGGTAAAATTTTCAAAGCATAAAAGACAATAATTTTTTTGAAGTCTAACAATTCACCAATTAAGTGTAGTAGGTATCGCCGGAGGCCGCCAGATCCTTATATTTAAATCATATAAAAACATTTAAGGCCATTCATTGAACGTGCCTTCTTTTTGTTGTCTCCGCAACTTTATAAAAAAAGTAGTGCAATTCAAATATCTAAGCTATTTAATCCATAAGTTCCTATCTAGTTATGATTGTTTTGTTGTGCAGGATTTTGTAATTTGTGTTCCACATTGTTTGTGCAGGATTTAATCAAGTTTCTTCTTAAGGTGATACCAATTCTAGATTCCCAAATGGGAGACAAAAAGCAGCCTAATGAGAGGTCAGAAATATGGAATCATTTCACTAAGATACTTGGGGGAGAAAGAGCAAAATGTAATTACTGTGGGAAAACATTTAAAGCTGACACTAATAGTGGAACTTCTAGCATGTGGAAGCATTTAAAAATTTGTTATGCATATAAGAACACTAAAATTGATGAAAACCAACCACTTCTCACTCGAGAAAACAATGATGGTGGTATTATGCCTACGGTGTTTAATAAAGAAATGTGTAGAAAAGCATTGGTTAAGATGATTATTATTCATGAATTGGCTTTTTCCTTTGTGGAAGGTGTGGATTTTAAGGAATTTGTTCGTCAACTTTGCCCTAAATTTGATGTTCCTTCTCGAAGAACGATTACTAGAGATGTGCTACATCTCTACCATGAAACAAAGGAATCGTTGAGGATTAAATTTATTAAGGGTGGGCAAAGGATTTCTTTAACCACTGATTGTTGGACATCAATTCAAAACATCAATTATATGGTAGTCACAGAACACTTTATTGATAGAGCTTGGAAATTGCATAAGAGGATATTGAGTTTTTCTGTGGTTCCAAATCATAAAGGGAAGACAATTGGGAAGATTATTGAAACGTGTCTGCTTGATTGGGGAATAGAGTGTGTGGGTACCATTACTGTAGATAATGCAAACACAAATGATGCAGCGATCGTTTATGTGAGAAACAAGTTGAAGAATTGGAAACCTGATGATACTATGATTTTAGATGGCTCTTATCTGCATGTACGTTGTTCAGCACACATAATCAATTTGATTGTTAAAGAAGGGTTGAAAGAGTTTAATCCATCTATAGATAGTATTCGCAATGCGGTAAAATATTTTCGATCATCTCCTTCTCGGTTGACAAAATTTAAATGTTGTATTGAAAGGGAAAAGATTGCATGCACAAAACTTGCTATTTTAGATGTTCCTACTAGATGGAATTCAACATTCTTAATGTTGGATAGTGCATTGAATTTTGAAAAAGCTTTTGAAAGAATGGAGGAAGAGGACGGATTTTATTGTAAATATTTTGATGAAAATGAAGGTGGAAAAGAAAAAGAGGGGCCACCTACAAGTTATGATTGGGAGAAAGCTAGAAAATTTGTCAAGTTTCTAAGAACCTTTTATGATGTCACATTGAAGTTTAGTGCTTCATTGAGTGTTACTTCCAATATTTACTTCCATGAAGTTTATAAAATTGAACAAATCTTGAAGAAAATGGGGGAGAAGCAAGATTATTTGCTAAGTAGTATAGCAAATAGCATGAAAATTAAGTTTGACAAGTATTGGGGTAAAGTTGATAAAATGAATAAGATTTTGATTATAGCAGTTATGCTTGATCCTAGGTATAAGTTAGAGTTTGTTGTACATTGCATTGGTATTTTGTATGACAGTGTTAAAGTTGAAGCTACAAAAAACGAGGTCATAAAATTATTGTATGCTTTATATAACCAACAAAAGGGATGGCAACGTTCAAACAATGGACCGAGTGGAAGCGGAAGTGGGGGTGATGAATCTAATGATGGAGTCACTTTGTTGGAGGATTTGAATGATGATGATGATTGGGATGATTGCAATTTTGATTTTGGGTACAAGAAATTGAAAACTACCAAAATGGATTTTTCTGGAAAAGATGAGGTACAACGATATCTAATGGAATCCACTGAAGATGCTAGTGATGAAAATTTTGACATTTTGAATTGGTGGAAGATCAATAAATCAAGATTTGAAATTTTATTTGAGGTTGCAAGGGATGTTCTTGCCATTCCTGTATCTACAGTTGCTTCTGAGTCAGCATTCAGTACTGGAGGGCGCATTCTTGATCCATTCAGGAGTTCTTTAACTCCTAAAACAGTTGAGGCCTTGATTTGTACACAAAATTGGCTAAGAGAAGAATCTAGACTTTTGAAAGTTTCTCAAGATAGAGTTTGCATTGAAGAGACGGAGTTCTATGAGAGCATTGAGACAGGTAATAATACACACACACACACACTATTAAATCTTATTAGTTGAACAAATTTGAATCTATTTATGATTGTTAACAAGTTAATTGTGCTTTTTCAATTTTTTTCTTGCAGAGTTTCTTAATAGTGAGTATGACAAGTCAAGCAATTGATGGATAGTTGAAGTTTTAGTATGAGTATCTACGCATTCTACTCTTTGGTATTCGTAAATTAATGTTGTTGCCTTGTTGGACAACTTGTTATTTACATGTTATTAAATTTGACTATGTTAATTTGTAAAACTATGATTGAATGTATCATTAGTTGTATTTATATGGTGTTTTTATAAATATTAAAAAATTTAATTATAGTACGGAACCGAACGGAATGGAACCGAACCGAACCCAAACGGTTCCATAATTATATTTGGACCCGATGGTTTCATTTACTAGATACCCGAAAATTTCGGTTCGGTTCGATTCTCTTTAGAACCGAACCGAACCGACCCGCGCCCATCCCTAGATTATGGGCTTTACACTACTTTTCTATCCAGACCAAAACAAAATCCCTCCCCTCCTCATTACATCTACATGACTCATTCGACCAGCCCACTTACCATTAGCCCATAATAGCATTAGTATGACAGTATATAAATACAAACCCTACTCTCCACAAACCACAAACTCACGCACGGCTGCACTGCCTCTACGATCCAAGTCGTCGTCGCCTCCGAAAATTTGTTGCATTTGTTAGCCATTCTATTACTGCTGATCATATAAAAATAGAGTTCGATGTTTTTCTAGACGTGCCAGTATTGCCAAGAATGAATAGGAATCAACTTTGAATGTTGATCTATGCTAGTAAGACTTGTAGGGAAGAATGAATCAAGTAACTTCGATGCACAACAATTAAGAATAAAGGAAAAGTTTAGTATTATTATATTTATAATATTGTTTGTTAAATTTGTATTTTTACAATTGAAAATTAGGATAATGTTTGCATTTGCGTTTGGAATATTATTTGATAATGTTTGCATTTTTAATTGGAATATTGTGTTTTTGTTTTCATTGACTTTTTTCATAAATTGTTTTATATTAATTTGATGAATGAACTTATAAAAAATAATTTATTTTCGTAGTTATTAACCGAACCGAACCGATTTACCTGGTTATGGTATAGTCAAAAAATTGGTGGTGCGGTTATGATTTTGGCCGAACCAACTCATAACCAAACCGTTGCCAACGCTACAAGCATTCTTCACTTTTGTGGATTTTAATATGTAAAAGATTTTTTAGCGAAACTTTGACCATGTAATTAACTTCATTCCATTTCAATGGGCAAATGTTTGCATGATTTTCGCTTTATATATTTTTAATCATATATTTCATGGTGTACTTTGAATAAAAGTTAAAAGTTTAAAATATCTAATTAAAATAGAAAAGAAAAATAAAGGGATGTTGTAATTAGTCGTTAAAAGAAAATGGAGTGTGACATTTGGATCACGAGTAGAAATGTGATCAAATGTCTAGAATCCTTTATTTGGAAAGAGACCCTGATTAGGTGGAGTGTGAAAGAGACACTTCTATCACTTCTGTTAGGTAGAGACCCATTATCCATGTAGGTTGAGAGAAGTGATGTGTAGATAGAGGATTATCCTATGGACTTAGGATCTATTGTGACTTTCCAGTTAGACATGAGTTGAGTGATCTGTCTAGTGAGCTTGGTGGGCGATGAGATGAGATATGTGTTCTCGAGGTGTGAGCAACACGGAATGAGATAAGATAAATGTGATGAGATCTTTTCTTAGGGTCATTTATGCATTTGTTTCATATGTGGTTGACCGTGGTTTGATTGACTTAGTATTAATCTATGGTTCTATGTGAACGTGTTTCTGAAAAGATCTGTGTGTGTTATCCTATAGTTTATCGTCATCACATATGTATTTGCTCTTGATTGTTTATTGTTAAATATTTGCTTCTACTTGAATGTTTTTTACCTTAGCCCCAGTGAGTACATGTAGTTGGTATGGTATGTATTTCAAGTTGGAAACACGAGGTAAGGTCTGTGATCCAATTTTATTGGCTACTTTGATTATGCAAGTGCGAACTGTGTGTTTTGATTACTTGTAGATTTATTGGGCATCAAAGTGGAGATTTGTTGGGTTTTTTGATACCCAATAAATTCCAGGCTATGATGTTAACGTGGGATAATATTATTTCATAGGCATAGGCTGATGAATGAAGTAAGTCCAACAACCAAGTCCATGAGCTACACCCAGCCCAATTGTATTCCCTTATGGATGGCTTAAATCTTGGCCCGTTTACCCCTTTAATGGTCCAACTTAAAGCCTAACCCTAGAGTATATATATGGCTATAATCCTATACACTTTCTTATGATGTATTGTATGATTTTGAGAGAAGAAAAAGAGAATCCCGGCTGCCCCCTTTGTGTGAGAAAAAAGGTTTCCAGAAGTGTCTAGAACGCTTGTATCACATGTGCAATTGGTGGTTCCTTCATAGTATACATTTGTAGTGTCTTCTTCTAATCTTTGTGGCTACAAATCATCATCTTTTCTTGTCCTACGTGGGTAAGATTGAATAACAACTGAGGTGAATCAATTGGTTGTGGTTTGGAGCGGATTGGACTGGTTGTTGGTTGAGAAATGTGCGTTGGACTGAGCCCAGAAATTATCGATTTGAAAATCTTTCAAGAAAACTTTCGCAACAAATAGCATGCAAAGCATGTTACAAAAGGCCTCAAATGCATATTATTATGTTTTTGTGACGTACTTCGCCCGTTGTTCTATATTATATTTTACAATGGTCTTCACTTGTTGTTTTATCTTCTTTTTGTGACTTTATTACGTTATTTTATTTTGAACCATCTTGGTAAGGAAACTTTGGGTATGTTCATTAGTAAAGATCAATTTAGGCTCAT
>NC_036245.1:2917614-2974925 GCF_002742605.1 Olea europaea var. sylvestris | reverse complement strand
TTTTTTTGCGGGGGGGGGGGGGGGAATGCATTTTCTCTTTTTTATTTTCAATCATACATTTCACAATAAAATAATATCATATGTAATTTCAAATATATATATATATATTATTTTTTTAACCTTATATTTTTCAAAAAATTATTATTCTAAAATATATTTGAAGGAAAATATATTTTTAATGATCCCAAATCGGGGTTAAATATACTTGGATTGCAGTAATTATCCTGATCTTATGTGTTTTTCATTTCTCGTTGAGGATTCATATTCGAGATTTATATGTAATTTGTCATGAAACTTGATTCGCTAGATTGCAGAACATGCTTTGATAATGTAATCTTATCTTTCTATTGCTAAAAACACATGGCTGCTGATTCGGAAATCATCTTAATTCTGAGTTGTACAAATGAAATTACCAAAATGCTATTATATTTTTCATTTTACTGGTTCGTGGCAACACAAACATCATACACATCTCTGTAAAAGAAACTTGTATTTTGTGAACTATAAATCAAGGTTACATACTCATTTCGTGATTATTAATTTTTTTTTCCACATTACACTATATTCATGTCTCCACTGATGTGCACCCTCCCTTTTGGCTTCCTGAACAAAAATTGCGCTAACTAATATTACAGAAGAGATTAACATCTATTTGCTTGTTAATATGATAGTATGATGGTTTCTAGCTTTAGCAAAATAGACCTATCCGGACTATATCAATTTTTACATTTCATAATGCATATTAGAATATTCTCATAATTGATTTCTTAATCTAATTTCACTTCTTGATTCATATGAGAGATCTTTTATTTGATTTTTATTCTTTCGTATTTAATGAATCACAACTCTGTCAGTGTATTCATAAAAAGCAATAGAATGACATTTGGACTTCTATTACCCAGATGCAATTATGTGGATCTTATTGAGATGGGATCCATCGAGATGAAAGTTGATAAAAGGTATCCTTGCTTGAAAATTGATCATAACTCAGGTGGTAACATGACACCATTGAGGATAACAAATGACAACACACTTCTTTTCTACATGATTTGAAGTTCAGGATCTGTTGGATATTTATGAATTTTAAACTTCATAAAACTTTACATGATTGCCAAGATCTTCATGTCAAATCACCAAGAAAATTTGCTAATGGTGAACATACCTTAATCCATTGATTTGTATCTCGAATAATGAGTATTGAATTATAATCTTTGAATCTTGCCTCCTGGATCTTTAATCTTGATTCATAATAATGGATTCTTGAATTCTTCTTTTTGATTCTTGAATTCCTTTATCTGGGTTTTGGATCTTCATCTTCAATATGCTTTCCCTTATGTTGATGGAATGACATGAAGAATGAGAAGTTGCATGTGAATTGGGACCATAATCCTATATATAGTTTCCATTATGTATTCTGCCCATCATGAAATATAATTATAAAGGAATCTGATATCTACAAATATAATTCTGCATAAACTTTATTTAGATGCTCTAACCCAATTACTTAACTGTTTATTATATCGCTATAATTTTGGACTTAACGTTAAAATATTATTTACATACAATTAATTACATATGTCGGCCCATGTGGTAAATTAATAATTTCTTAAAAATCTCCCACTTGGGCCACATATATGTTTCCTTATAAATGTGTATAACCTTATGAGCTCAATACTTTCGCTGCCATAACCAAAAGGCATCTCCGAAGAATTTCGTCCATTATTTATGTTAATATAGGATCAAAGTGGTCTTCGTTACAAATGTTATGACTAAATCCATCAACGATCATATATATCAACACAATCAAATGACATAGATCAAGTATGGATGTATAGCATGAAAATTACATGTAATGTGATTTAAACATGTCTATTTCCAATTGGTCATACTTTATTCTCTAATACCTTATATTTTAATGAGATAAAAAAAAACTTTAATTAGAGTGAAAACCGAATTGAATACTTTATAATTGAAGTAAACTTGAACGTACACAACCAAAATTACGAACTCCTACTAAACTAGCATATCATCAAAATGTACTATATCCATGTGAGCAGTGTGCTCATAAAAGACCGTGGACGGTAGTACTTTAATAAATGGATCTGCTATCATGGAGATTGTCCCAATATGTTCTGTAGCAACTTGACCACTCTGAACTTCTTTTTTAACAACTAGGAATTTGATGTCTATAAATTTAGACTTTGTTGAACTTCTATTGTTCTCTGAATATAAGATTGCTGACTTATTGTAACAAAATATTTTTGTGTTCTTTCAGTTCCATCCGAAATTCACAGCCTAACGAAAAAATTCATAGCTATATTCCTTAACCGGACGCCTCATAACATGCTACAAATTTCGCTACCATGGTTGAAGAAGCTATGAGTGTTTGCTTAGTACTTCTTCAGGATATAGCTCCTCCAGCCAATAGGAAGACATTGCTCAATGTTGATCTCCTACTGTCTTGGCATTCATCGAAATCAAAATCTGAATAATCAAAGATCTCCAATTAATCTAATTTCCTGTATGTGAGCATGTAATCTTTGTTTTCTATAAGTACCGCATGACCCGTTCAACAACCTTTCAATGATCCATCCCAAGGTTATTTAAATTTTTGTCTAGCATTCTAATGATAATTGCTATATCCAGAGGATGCATACCTGAGCATACATCAAACTTCCAACTATTGAAGCATAGGAAATTTTCTGTATTTCATTTTCTTCAAGGTCATTACTAGGACATTGATTGAGATTTAACTTATCTCCCATAGTAATAGGGGTATCTCCTGGTTTGCAATCCTGCATTTCATATCTCTTAAGTATCTTATCGATAAGGCTCTTTTGTGATAATCCAAAAATACTTCAAGAACGATCCAGGTGTATCTGTATTCTTAATACAAAAGAGACGTTACCATAATCTTTCATTTCAAAAGTTTTTGATAGAAATCTCTTAGTTTCATTTTAGGCAAGCATTATTTTATCGACATATAATACTAAGAAAATTTATTTACTTCCACTGAACTTGTGATATACACAATCATCAGCTACATTTATCTTAAAACCAAACGAAATGATTATTTGATGAAATTTGTGATAGTATGTTATCGACATATAATACCAAGAAAATATATTTACTCCCACTGAACTTACGATATACACAATCATCAACTAAATTTATCTCAAAACCAAACGAGATGATTATTTGATGAAATTTGTGATATCATTGACGGGAAGCTTGCTTAGCCTATAAATAGATTTCTTTAATTTACAAACAATTTTCTTTGGGTTTCCTGACACAGTTTATCGGTTACACCATATATATCGTCTCATCAATGTCACCATTGAGAAATGCTATCTTTACATCCATCTGATATAGCTCAAGATCAAAATATGCCACAAGTACATTATAATCTTGAAAGTGTCTTTCATTGAAATTGGAGAGAGTCTCTTTGTAATCGATGCCTTCCCTTTGAGTAAATCCTTTACAATAAGACGAGTCTTATATCTTTCCATGTTACCCTTCGAATTCCTCTTGGTTTTAAATATCCATTTGCTACCAATCAATTTCGCACCTTTAGGCAATGGGACAAGTTTCCAAACATCATTGTCTTTTATGGACTTTATTTTCTCATTCACGAAATCAATCTACTTTTGAGAATTATCACTTTGCATTGCTTGATGAAAGTTGATAGGATCTTCTTCTAGCAATCCAATACCACCCTCATGTTCTTGATGAAATACTATAAAGTCATCAAAATTGTATTTCTCCTCTCTAGTAGATTTCCTTAATGGCATTTCTTCTTGATGTTGTTGAGTTTGTTAATCTAGAACAAGTTATTGTTGCTTATAGGGGGTTCTGGAATATTGTCTTGATCCGAAATTACTTATTGAACTAGTTCTGGAGTAAGTATTTATCCCTGGTCCATATCATAGTCAATTGCAACAGAAAATATATTTATAGATTGCTTTTTAAAGACAAAATTCCTAACCTTATCTTCCCCACAAATTCTATATTCTCAAAGAATTGAGCATTTTCCATTTCAAAAATTGACTTTGTAGTTGGATCATA
Source organism: Olea europaea var. sylvestris (assembly GCF_002742605.1). Lineage (NCBI taxonomy): Eukaryota > Viridiplantae > Streptophyta > Magnoliopsida > Lamiales > Oleaceae > Olea > Olea europaea. Next base: position 2,970,860 of record NC_036245.1, on the reverse strand, counting down.
AAATTTGTAACCCCTTAACTTCTTAGAGTCTCCAATGAAATAACAACTGACGATTCTGGAATCTAGTTTTTTTTTTCATTGAGTTTATAAGGCCTTGCCTCACCCGAACAGCCCCAAATTTGCAAATATTTCAAACTAGTCTTCTTGCCTGTCCAAAGTTCATAAGGGGTTTCAATAGTTGCTTTATTTGAACTATATTGAGAATATAAGCTACAATTTTTAATGCTTCTCACCAGAGAGATTTTAGCAAGTTGGAATGACTAATTTATACTACTACCGTGTCTTTAAGTGTTCTGTTTCGTCTTTCATCAATATCGCTCATGCTAGGAGAACCTAGCATGGTGTACTGTAAGACAATTTCACATTCCTTTAAGAATTTAGCAAAAGGCCTTGGACGTTGTTCTCATAATCCATCATATTTTCCATAGAATTCAACACCACTGTCAGATCTAATCTGTTTTATTCTTTTGCTGAGTTAGTTTTCAACTTCAACCTTATAACCCTTGAACATGTTCTCGTGATTGGGATTTTTTATGAATGAGATATGGGTAGCCATAGTGAGAATAATTATCTAAATAACTGTTGATCATTCCAAGAATGGAAGGGAATGGAACACAAATATTCGTGGAATTAGTTCTAAGACGTTTGAAGTTCTATTGGCACCTAATCTCTATATGTTTATTTGTTTTCCCTTAATAAAATTTATGCAAACAATTAAGTTTGAAAAATTAAGGAGATCAAAAATTTCTTTTGATACAAGCTTTTCAATTCTCTTTCGAAAAATATGACCTAAACGCTTTTGCCATAATGAAGCAGAATTCTCATTGGTTAATTTACGTTTAATGCTTCATGAATTCACATAAAAGGTTTCATTATAATAGGCAACATAATTAAGTATAAATTATCACATCCAAATAAAGAACCAATACCCATAAATTTGAACCAAGAAAATGATTAAATTTATTATTTCCAAATGAACAAGAATAAATAATTTGTCCAATATAGAAATAGAAACTAAATTCAATCTAAAAAAAGTACCACAAAAGTCTCTTTCAAATCCAGATAAAAATTAGGCTTTAATAATAATCTAAAATTTCCTCTAGCCTCAATTTCAATTCATTTGACATTGAGCACATAGATAAATCTTTCAACATCATTTGGATTTTGGCAGTTCAAGCAACCTTGCATACACATGCTTATATGAGTAGTGGCACCGGAATCAATCCACCAAGCATGTCTAGGTACTAAAATTAAATTAACCTACCAAAGTAAGAAATGTACATTTCTTTACTCGCCGAGCGTGGTATATGGTACAATCTCTTTTCAAGTGTCCCAAGATTCCACAAAAGTAATAGCCAAGTAATTCATCATTTTAGGCTTTTGCTGTTTCTTTTGAGCTAGACCAGGTGCAGCTTCCTTATTCTTTCTTTTCTTGAACTTGTTCTTAGACAAAGTGGCCAAGTGAGCACTTTTAGTCTTGTCTTGTTTCAACCTTTTCTCATCTTGCATATAGTATGAAATGAGCTCATTTACAATCCACTTTTCCTTTTGACAGTTATAATTGACCTTGAACTGATTGTGTTATGCATGAAGAGAAATCAAAATCAAATGCACAAGCAAATCATCAGACTGCTCAAGCTTTAGTGCCTTTAGTTTTGAAATAATATGAGACATTTCCATGATGTATTTCCGAATATTCTTTTACCTTTATACCTTAATGAAACTAAGCTTGCTAGAAGTATACTAGTTTTGGCCTTATCACTTTTTGCAAAGCATTTTTTGATTTCATCAAAAAATTCCTTAGCAATAGTTACCTTATTGAACACAGCACCCCTAAATGATTCTGGAATACCTGGCTTCATGATCATAGGACTCGTGCGGTTTTTTGAACGATTCCACTTATAAAAGTGCCATTTTTCGTCAGCAAAACTTTTTCTGTAAGTGCAGCGAGTTGTTCGGTCTTTTAATGTAAGTTTTAAACCGATGCAGCTAAGAACAATTTGAATGTTCTCTTTCCAATCCTTAAAGTTAGTTCCATTTAGTACAGGAAATTGAATTGATGCTGACAGATAATGTTGAAGCAGAAGAATTAACTGAATAGAGAACAAAACCAAAAAAACATGATTACATTAGAATCCATATTAATCAATTAAAAAATTCTAATAATGGTAAACCCCATCATAAGATACCAAGCACAACATTGATATTTTGTCTTTGGACGGAAATACCAACTTGTAAGTGGTTTTCTTAGCGTAGTAATCAAATATTGACAATAAACAATATCAAACCATAAACCTATCTTTGGACCGATTTATTGTTCACATAGAAGAAACTTTACAGTTGTTACATATTTATTACCATAGGTGTGTACGTAATTCCGCCAAACATTTACCTTCCTTTAGGTTGATGAATATCCGCATGAATTACAAATACACAACCTTCCTAATTTTACAAATAAATTAATCTAGACAAGGGATGTTACTTTGGTGACACGTTATTTCAATTAATTTAGTTTGAAAAATTAGTTATCCTAAAAGAAACTTTGATACCATAATTTGAATTTGAATTGTTCTTTTATTTTGTTTTGAACTTAAAAAAAATGAAATTGCATTAAACAGAAAAATCTAGGCGCATTGTAGTGACTAGGTACTGTTGTGTGCCAAGTTATAGTGTTGCAACAACGCATTTGGGACCGCACGCTACTTTAATGTCGAAAAAATTGTCTTAAACTCAAAATTTAAATATCTAGGGTTCGAAATTCACACCCAAAATTTTTTATATAAAACCAAAGTATGTATTTCAACCCTAGAATCTTCCTTTAATTTCAATGATTTAACATGGATTGGCTCTGATACTACTTGTTGAATATTTATGAATTTTAAACTTTACAAACTTTATATGATTGCCAAGATCTCCATGTTAAATTTTTTAGAAATATCATTAATGTGGAATATACCTTGATCTAATGATTTGTATCTCGAATAATGAATCTTGGGTTATAATTATAATCTTTGAATATTGTTTTTCGGACCTTTAATCTTGATTCTTGATTATGAATTTTTGAATACTTCTTCTTAATTCTTGAATTCATTATGGAGGTTTTGGATCTTCGTCTTCAATGTGCCTTATTTTGTAATCTTGTGTTGATAGGATGACACAAAAAACGAGAAGTTGCATATGAATTAGGGACCATAACCTTATATATAGTTTCAATATGTATTTCGCTCATCATAAAATACATTTCTAAAAGAATCAGGTGAGACATATATAATTCGATCCACACTTTATTTAGATGCCCTAAGTCCAATTATTTAATTATTTATTAGATCACTTTAATTTTGGACTTACTTTTAAAATAGCTTTTATACACAATTAATTACATATGTGGCAAATTAATAATTTCGCAATAGGTACGAACGAGCCGTAGCATGTTTGGAATAGGTTATCTGGACGAGCCTTATAGTAAACTACTAATGCATTGTGTGTGCGCTTAATAATTTTAGCTTTGATCGAAGACATGTCTTTCATGTTTCCAGTACTCCAATTATATGTCTTCATGAATTGCCATATGATCTTCAACTTGAACCAAATCTTTATTTCACACCTTTGGATTCCAAACATTCTAATTTGTGAATATATTCATAATTCATTAACATCTTTTGTGAAGCAATAAATTGACTGCCTTGTTGAATATGTCTACAGAAACCAATAATTTTCTATTTTAGTTCTACAACTTGTCAACATGGGGTTGTGAAATTTAATGGAATCACTACAGAGCCGTGTGAAGGAGAAAAACATGGAATCTGAAGAAATTGATGGCACATGTTATGCCCCCGCCACTAGTTGCCAGCCATACTTTGGGGTACTAACGTGCCTAAACGCCAATATAAAGTGAGCCATAATTCGAGGTGGATAGCGTTTGTCCCGAAGCAAACAAATTCCGAGCCGCAACACCCAGAAGCTTGGGCACAAGATACGAATCTTTTGGGTAAGAATCTGTCCAAAATAAAATCTCGTGAATGATGGATGTGGCATCTCTGTAGCAGACGCCAAAGTATCAACTCCAACCGAGAAGTATTAAATGCTCGCCCACCTATAGAGTGATAGATGGACGTCAACGAAGAGAAACTTTGAACCAGCAGATGAAACCACGTGTTCTCTATTTAACGTTTCTCCTTCCACCATTTTCTTCTTAAATACCTATGATCTAAATCTTTGTAAGGTAATATAACTTCACAACCCCAAGTAACTGCCATTTCTCATCCCCCTTTGAGATAATTTCAAAAGGTCCAACGGTCTTTGCTATCGAAATCAATTGTGCAGATTATAATCGACTAACTTCATCATTGGAGTGTTCATGGCCTCAACAACCATTGAAGGGAATGGCCACGAATCACGGATCATTTGTCCCAAGTGTACAGGGAGGAATGTACGTGTAGTTGCTCTCCGTTGGCCACGTGGAGGTCTATTTTTCGAGGACAACAGTGCGGATAAGTAAGTTGCTTAGCTGTGTGATGACACTAATGATGCATGTATAGAAGTGAACGTGGGGGATTTGTGATTTTCTGGATTAGGGGATTTTGATTTTGGGGGAATATGGTTACGTGGAATTGGGGGTTTTTTCTTTTGTAAAATACTAGAATTTTGGGACATGGAACATTATTTAATTATATTAGAATGGGGCTTGTTTGGTGGAGTAATAGGAGCTGTCAACAAATTCAATTTATATATGGTTGTTTATTGTTTTTCGCTTTACTTTTGTAAAATGTAGTAATAATAGTATTAAAAAAGTTGGAACGTATTTTATGAATTATTATTTTAAAATGTGTATTAAGTGTAATGTCCTCTTTTCCTTCTCTCTATATAAATACACAATTTTGCGTTTGTATTACTAGTAGTCAGATCTGTTGATTAACATTGATCTGTTTCCATTTTTTTTTTTTTTTTTTTTTTTTTTTTTTTTTTGTATGGTTTTGATTATTTGAAGAACAGAAAGAGAGAAGCAAAGATGTTTGGCATAGCAAGAAAGGAGAGTAATAATATCAAGTGTAAAGTCCCAAAAATTTTCACATACTAGAATTTATTTATTTTATATACTATATTTAAATTTTGAAAAGCTGGGGGACTAAAATGATAAATATATTAAATTCAATTTTAGTTGGGTCAAATATTTAAATATTGATAGAGTAATGATAAATTTATCAATATTGTACTCGTTAGATAACTCGTAATTAATTATGTATATTAAGCTCGAGAAAAAGTCGATTCAGATAAATCAATTCCAAGATATTTCAGTTTGAAGAAGTTGATGAAAAACTAGCATTGCAATTTAATTTAAACTTTGAATGAAAATGTACTATATCAAGTGTCATGTGTACGGAGTGTTTTATTTTGATTTTGAATTTGTAGGGGTTAGTTCACGTGTAGGAATCCTATACTAATAAAACTTAGACTAAAAAAAATGTTTCAATTTCAGTTTCCTCTACGTTTATCCAATTTCCCACTTTATCCTACACGTTTCCCACTATGTGCCAACTCTTGAGGATTAGCTCATTATAGTCTATGTATATAGATGCATGACATCATAGAGAGGACGTACACAAACATATACATGCACGATACATAAGCAGAGGCAAAAAAAAAAAAAAAAAAAAAAAAAAAAAAAGGAAGGAATTGTTGGAACATAAATTTTTGTTTTGTCTTTCAAAATTTAAGCAAGTTAACAAGGTAGGGTAACGAGGTGTTGTTGCTTTTATTCCATTTAAATTATTTATTTCATATTGTTGAATTATTATGCTTATGAAAGTTTAAAGATGTGATATGATATGTATATTATGACCATTAGGTACCAAAGATATGATATTTATTGAACTCTTACCGATTTCTAAATATATGGTTACGGTATGATATTTTTGACACATGTATTTAAATATTTATATTCGACATTACATCATGAATTTTCATGTCCTACTGAGTATTTTCATGTGCTCATCATTTTCCCTACTCCTTACATGTTAGAATGGGTCATTAGTTGGCCGGCAATGCGGTGCAGTCGTGATGCCAGAAATTATAGAATTCAATAAAAAAAAAAATTCAAAGTATATTGACTTTGGATTTTTATTTTCAACGTTATTTTAGTTTTTATTTTCATGTGAATTTAGAATGTGAGACATGTTTCAATTGATTATATTTCATATATGTTTTATTTATTTTATTGATGTAACTAAAAATTTTCATGTTGGGATATTTGAATGCTTTATTTAATTATGGAATGAAAGTTTTAGTAATGATCTAAATTGTTAAAATTTCGGGCGTTACAGTTTGGTATTAGAGCTTAGGTTTAATTTCCTATAGATCTAGGGATGGCAAACGGGCTCGTCGGCTCTGGCCGCCCGTGGCTCGGCTCGGGAAAAGCCCGAGCCGACTCGACTCGGGGCTCGGTAGACCCGAGCCTAGGCTCGGGCCGAGCCCCATTTTGGGGACACGGGCTTTGCCCGAGCCGGCCCGTGAGCTCGCAAGAAAAAAAATAAAAAAAATAAATAAATAAATAAAATCAAATGAAGTCTTAAAAGGCAGCAAAACTGCTGCCTTTTAAGGCAGCAGTTCGCTGCCTTTTAAGGCGGCAAGCTGCCGCCTTTAAAAGGCAGCAGTTTTGCTGCCTTTTAAAGGCAACAAATCTGCTGCCTTTTAAGGCAGCAGATTAGAAGACTAATATTTAGGAAAAAAAAAAAAAAATTAGTGGAGAAAACGAGCCGCCTAGCTCGGCCCGTAAAAAGCCCGAGCAAAAGCTCGGGCCAAGCCTATTTTTTTTGGCCGAGCTCGAGCCCGCAAAAAAGCTCGGCTATTTTAACCGGGCCAAGCCCGAGCCGAAAATTTAGGCTCGCGAGCCGACTCGGCCCGGCTCGTTTACACCCCTATATAGATCCATATGTATTTTCATAATATGAGTTTAAAAAATAAATAAATAAAATGAATTGGGTGTAAAGTGGAGAAAAACATAGTTATTAATAAAACAGTAAAAATAAAAAATTGTGACGTGAACAGAACTGTTCATGATGAACAGTGACCGTGAAAAGCATTGTTCACAATGAACAGTGACTTCACGTGAACATCGACACTGTTCGTCACTGTTTCGTCACTGTTCACTTGAACAGTGACAATTTTACTATTATTTTCTTTTTAAAAGATGGGGATTTTAAAGGATTGTTAAAAATATGTGTATGTATATATGTATATGAGGATGAGATTAACTTAAACTATAATGTGAAATGAATAATTATTCGATAAATTTAATTTTGTTGGATATTTGTTAAAATTAATAACTTTTTTTAATATAAATTTAAAGATATGATGTAATGTATAAATATTTAAAGTCATTAAATAAGTAAGAATTTGAAAGATCTTTGGCACTCAGTGACCACCAATTGACTACCCTCAGACGACTTTAAGGTACCTAAAGCGGTAAGAAGATGAATTTATTTAAAGTTTTTGCATAACTTAAATTTTTTAAATTGCCTACTTTAAAAATTTTTAATACATGAACGTTTGTTTTTCTCGCTAAATTTATAATTTATATCTTAATTAAAACATGATTTTGTTGCTGTATATGCGAGCATGAAGTATGCTATGTTACCATTATAAGAATATAAAAATGATATGTTAAACTTAATGCTTGGATGGACAAATGACTTGTCCCTATAGGGACCATAATAGAATTGTACTATGATACAAGAAGATTGACATGGAAGATATTATTATTATTATTATTATTATTATTATTATTATTATTATTATTATTATTATTATTTCATAAGGATGAGGAGTTTAAGATCAAGTATCCAAAACTCTTCAATTAGCCAAGATAATTTTCGAGGACGAAAATATATAAGGAGAGGAGATTGTAAAGTCCCGAAATTTTTCACATGCTAAAGTTTATTTATTTTATATACTATGTGTGTGTTTGAGCTACATTATTTTAAAAGAATGTATTTTGGAATAGTAGATTGATGAAAAATATATAGTTAAAAATGAGAAAAAGTTTTATATTTGCATGTAATATTATTTTGTTGAAAAATATGTGGTTGAAATGATGTCAAATCACTGTTTAAAAATGTATTTTTTAAAAGAATGCGGCTCAAACAGTATTTCAAATTTGGAAGTTGGGGTACTAAAATGATAAATATATTAATTTTAATTTTAATTGGGTCAAATATTTAAATATTGATATAGTAATGATAAATATATCGATATTGTACTCGTTGGATAGTTCGTAATAAATTATGTATATTAGGTTCGAGAAAAAGACGATTCGGATAAGTTGGCTCCATGATATTTCAATTCAAAGAAGTTGATGAAAAACTAGTTTTGCAGTTTAATTTAAAATTTGAATGAAAATGTACTATGCCGCGTGTCATGTGTATGGAGTGTTTCATTTTGATTTTGAATTTGTAGGGGTTAGTTTATGTGTACGAACCCTATATTGATAAGACTTAAACTTTGTTTGTCTACCATTTTATCACATTATTTTTTCTACAATATTCATTTTTAACCATGCATTTTTCATTAGAATAATACTACATATAAATAAATAAAATTTCTTTCTTTTTTAACTACACATTTCAACATCAATCACTATTACATAATACATTATTCACAGATAATGGGAGCACAAACACCCCCTTAGTCTAAAAAAATTGTTTCAAATTTGGTTTCCTCTACGTTTATCCAATTTCCCACTTTATCCTACATGTTTCCCACTACGTGCCAACTCTTGAGGATTAGGTTATTATAGCCTATGTATATAGATGCATGACATCATGGAGAGGACGTACCCAAAAATAGACATGCACAGCACATAAGCAGACATAGAAAAACGAATTGTTGGAACGTGAATTTTTGTTTGTCTTCCAAAATTAAAGCAAGTTAACAAGGTACGGCAACGAGGTGCTGTAACTTTTACCCTGTTTAAATTATTTATTTCATATTGTTGAATTATTATGTTTATGAAAGTTTAAAGATACGATATTTTTGACCCGATTTCTAAAGATATAATGACAGTATGATATTTTTGACACATGTATTTAAATATTTTTATTCGGGACTGCACCATGATTTTTCGTATCCTACTGAGTATTCCGATACTCTCACACTTTTCCCTACTCCTAACAGATTAGAACGGGTCTAGGTTGGCGAGCGGGAGATGCGATGCAATCGTGATGCAAAAAATTATGAAGTTCAATAATCATAAATTCAGAGTAATATGACTATAGACTTTTATTTTTTTGCGTTATTTTAGTTTTTATTTCCATGTGAAATTTGCTATTTAGGATGTGAGACATGTTTCAATTGATTATATTTCATGTGTTTTATTTATTTTATTGATAATACTAAAAGTTTTCATGTTGGGATGTTTGAATAATTTATTTAATTATGGAATGAAAGTTTTAGTAACGATCTAAATTGTTAAAATTTGGGGCGTTACACCAAGTATTACGAGCTATTTGAGTTTCAAGAACGTTTCAGAGGATCATCTGAAGAATGCCTACCGAAAAATAGGCCATCAAGAAGGCGGCGAACCCTCCAAAAGTAATTTCTCTAAATTTTATTAGAATAGTGTAAATTTGATTTGTGAATTGTTCTTTTAGGGGTTTTCGATCTATGATTTCCTATTTATGTTCTTTAAAAAAAAAAAATTGAATTTAGCTTTAGTCAGCTGCTTTGTGAAGTATGATTTGATGGTTAAATTCATCCATGGATGTGTACATATGTAATTGAATCGTAATTTGGCAAGTGCAAACAATAATTGTTGACTAGAATGCCTACAAGTTATCCTATATTATAGAAAGTTTGTAGGTTCAAACTTTGCGGTGGGCTTAATATATGTAGTAATTCAAAAGTGGAAATTGGTTTTACATGGAACTGATAGATTATACTGCAAGTTTGAAACTACTGTTGCATTATTTTTTATAGACTTGTTGAGCTATTCGTTTACAAACAGAGTGACATGTTATCATGAATCAATTTTTTCAAACATACTGCCAAATATCACTTTTGTTTCTTTTAATTATGAGTATAGTTGATGCATTATTCTTGTCTTTTTCATGTCAAATCTAATTTCATGAATCATGATCCATGTGTATATTGACGTACAATTATTTTGGAACAGTCTTAATAATTATATATTTGATCCTGGAATTTCTCCCGAGGCTCATCGCTCGTCTGGCACTTGAGCAACAGGGCTATCGCAAATCTATTACTAGTCTGTCGCTTGAGCAGCGGGTTATCTGTTCTAGCTCGTTTCACATTTTGAAGCGTTTTTGGACTTCTATTCATCTACAACTTGATTTCTATGATTTATATGTACTATTCTCATAACATTCAATAACAACATGAGAGCTAGTGAGCTTAGATTTCAATGGAGAGTAGAGATCTTAATATTGTAAACACAATTACTATTGATTATAATAAAATTCTCCTCCTTTATCTGTGATTTTTTCCATCTTGGGTTTCTACATAAATTTTAGCGTTCTTATTTGTTCTAGTTTATTTCATTATTGTCATTTTCTTGCGATCAATTTGTAATAAGTTGTTATTTCTCCCATGAATCAGTTGTTACTTTCTTCTTTTTAGGTTTGGTGAACCACTCTAAGTAGTTCAACCATGAAATCACTAATATATATTTTATTTATATTTGTTTTGGTTTTGGTTTTGGTGTTTGTAAATAATACATTGGGCTATATCTATTTGGTCCATAATAATATGATTTTTTTTATCCATTTTGAATTTATTTATATTTTAACAATTGTACATTGAAGCATTCTTGAAATTATTTTTAATGAAGTAGGTTACATTTTCAAATTACTGGATTACGATTCAATTGAAAGTTATATGTTTAAAATAGAATCCACAAAATACAAAAATAAAGATAAAATAAATTAGGCACTAATTGTATATCGTTGAAGAGATAAACTTTTTGTGTCGTAAAATAAATTTAACTACAAGTACAACTAGTCATATAAATAAATATTTATTGTCACGAAATAATTTGCACAGTAATTTTATACGTTGTAAAATAAAATAAAATAAAATATGTGACATATATGAATAATCACGAAATAAATTAGGCAACAGTTATGCATCCATATACAAATGATGAGGCAATAAACTCTCCATGTTAAAAAATAAATTTAATTACAAACATCACTTGTTACATAATATATTGTACTACAAATGTGAATACTTTAAAATATATAATGCAACATATCAAATGAATTGTAAATCATATTTTGCGACCAACATTATTTGTTATTAAAGAGATTATTACCAGCATGCACTGTTGTAAAATAGAACAAGCAATAAAAGTTATACTTCTAAAAATTATTCGTAACAAATCTTAATTTTTCAACAACATTTTCTTGTTGCAAAATCGATTATTTTTTGTAGCAGTCTCTTATAAAAAAAAGTCTTAATTAGCACAACACACATGAGAACAATTTAACATTCTAATTGCAGTATTAATAAAATTCAATCCACCAGAAACTTATAAGAATACAAAATAAATTGAATCAATTTCCCAGGAATCCTACGTCCAATTCTTGGTCAGGTCAACCTAGAAGTGGTATGTTCATTCATGAAAAATATTAGTAGGAACTTTGGTTTCCGAATGAACTAACTTTAGATCACGAGGGAGGGTCATTAATCCAAATTTGTCACTATTGATTGAGAAGTTGGTTGATGACTAAGACTGAAACAAAATTTACTTAGTTCTTTAATTAGGGTATTAGTAAAAACTGTAATTTTATCTTTTTGTGTCCACCATGTCATCGTAAACGAGGAGTTAACAAACATCAGTCATACTTGAAGTTTTGGGCCTCTCTCTTCATTTGACATGTGATGAGAAAGCTAAAAATAAATTTAATAGAAGACAAAATTAAGAAATTGAAATAAAAATCAATATCCTAATCAAATTTATTAAAAATGGTTTACATTATTAATAAACACAAGTTAAAAACAATCTTTATTGACACAAATGACATTAATTATATAGAATCCTAATGACAAAAATAAAAATCAATCCACAAGTAAGAATACAAATACTAAAGCATTTAATTTCCCCAAGAATCTTATTTTCAGCCCTTGTTTCACCATGAGTAGAGGAGTGGAATACTTCGTTCATTCCAGAAAAAATTAGAAGGATCAACCTTGGTTTTCACCTGAACCAACCTGTTAAAATTATTCTTGAAATATTTGATCCCCCAAATATTTGTTTTTGCATAGCTTGTATTACCCTTGTCATTAACTCCTATATCAAGATCTCTGTAGTTGATATATGCAGCCCTTGGAATTCTTGAAACATAAGGAGTAATGTAACCGTAAAGCTTTCTAATCCAATTTATATAGTTTTGTGATGCTTCTACCGCTTCTTCGTCCCAAAACACCAAGTGCTGAATTTTGTACAAATTAACTGCTCTGTGAGGGAAGGGAATCTCAAATTCTGAAATTCCATGCATTCTTCCACCATATGGAACCAAGAGCATCTGAGCTTCCTCGGCTTCGTCTTCAAAAAACAATTTCCATATTCCTTCAAGCCTATTCTTAGATATAGGTATTTGAACATAGTCCGATTTTGCTTTGAAGTATCTTACATTTGGCTGAGTCCTGTTCAGCAAGACATCGCGTGATTCTATGGGAAACCCAGCCCAATATAGGATTGATTCTATCCAACTCATTTCAGTACAATCTTCTCTCTGCAAACCCAATTCCGGGAAGCTTCGTTGCATCAAAGGGAGCAACGTATCAACACCACCAAGGAACAATGAAGTAAATGAAGCCAGTATAGTTCTCTCACCATCTTGGCTTGAATTAACCCTTCGTCTAAGTACACTAATGTACAAATCTTTGTCGAATTTGTGTGCGACATATTGCTATCGGTGAACAATATTTGTTGCATATGGATCCAAGGTTTTGTTAATTGTGAACACAGTGACTTTTTCTGGAACATCCACCAGTTGTATCTTCCAAGCAAGAATGACTCCAAAACTTACACCTCCACCTCCTCTTATTGCCCAGAAGAGATTTTCACCCATGGAATTTCTGTCGAGAAGTCTTCCATTGACATCAACCATGCGCGCATCAATTACATTATCTGCTGCAAGCCCATATTTTCTTAATAATGCTCCGTACCCTCCTCCACTGAAGTGTCCACCAACTCCAACAGTAGGGCAAACACCAGCAGGAAACCCTAGGGTTTGACTGTTCTCTGCAATTCTATAGTATAGTTCGCCGATTGTTGAACCAGCTTGAACCCATGCAGTTTTGTTCTCAACATCAACGCTTATTTGCCGTAGGTTGAAAAGATCAAGGATGACAAAAGGGACTTCTGATGTATAAGAAAGTCCTTCATAGTCATGACCACCACTTCGAACCCGTATTTGCAAGCCATTTTCTTTGGCGCAATATATAACAGACCGAATCTGTGATTCATGCATAGGGGTAACAATGACTAATGGCTTAGGCGTCGTGTCTGACATGAACCGAAGGTTTTGTATGGAGAAACTTAGGATAGATGAGTATGATGAGTTGTTTGGGGTATAAATAATATTGGAAATGGAAGAGTTATTGTCTGATTGAAGGGTCATACATTGAAGAAAATCGTCGTGTCCTTCAGAAGAAACTGCACATGAACATGAAAAAATAACTAGAAAGGCAAATAAAGAGGAAAATATACTTTGAGTCTTCATCAATATTTAATGTAAAGCTGATTAATTTGTGTACTGCAGAGCATGGAACAGGTTCAATTTATAGTATCCTGAAGAAGCATGCTTATTTTGAAATTACAATGAATATTAATGTGAACATCAGGTTTGAAATTCCTGCTATAATCATTGTATGTTAGCGAATAGTCTGATTAAAGTTGCCATCTTGAAAAATTTCTCATTATTATTTTTCCAACTTTCACCTTTTAGACTAGCTAAGGGAAGAAAATTATGTTTGCATGGTGAAACAGAGTAGTAATTTAAACAAGAAACGTATCCCCACTGGTTATTTTGTATAATTAATTTATTTTTAGATTTTTCTTCAACGGAGAAGTCACAAAATTCCTGATTATCTGACATTTCAATGTCATCTATTTTGACATTTTTTAAATTTCTTTGAATTTCTGACCTGCATTTATAGACTCAGGTGAATGCCTAATTGAATATCTATGCTTCTGGAATGAAACAGATAACTGTGAAATAGACTTAAATCTACCATCTGTAAGAATTCAAAACTTGTAAGTATTATGATGCTCTCATATACTTATTCGAGTTACGTGTTTCATCTAAGCATGCTTATATAGATAGATAACGATGATAGATAACGATGATATCTCATTTCACTTCTACATTTAAGTCATAAAAGATGGCAAGAAAATACTAACACTTGGCCAAAAACCTTCACTGAAAATTTCACGATTTCCTTGATATGGCTAATTAGAATATTCAAAATAGGAGGTTAGGAAAATTAATTACCAAAAAAATAAAGTACTTAAAAAATAAAATAAAAATCAGAAAGTCACTGTGTTTAGGGTCAATTCTGGGCGTAGCCCTTGAATTCTCGAAAAGCCTCAAAGATCCACTAGATTGAAGGAAGGACAGTTAAGACTAGATTGAGTACGCCTGATCATCTTTATCCAACAATGGAAGTAAAAGGGCTGAAGCAAGCTTTTACAGAATGGTGAAGATTGTTTCAATCATACTATATGGAGTAATTTATACACAACTATACAAGTCAGTAAAAGGAAATACAATTGTACGTATTAACTGAAATAAATTAATGTGCAAGCAATGAATCAAGGTAATTGTGCAGGTTTTTGGGGGTGTTGACGAGTGAATCAAGGTGATCTTTCTTTCAAACCATTGTTCTTCTTAGAGCAAAATTCAAATTTATCAAGAATCATCTTGTGACATTCAACATTGGGTGCGAATTACGAATTGTGTAATCAAGAGGTCCTTCGTATCTTTGTGTTGCAGGGTTGCTTAGTTCATTGATCTTGGTTCAAGTTCACAAATCGGGATTAATTTTGACTTTCTTGAATTCGATATTCTTTTGTCGATTTTGTAGTCTCCATTGCTACGCGAATTCACGTCATAGTGATTCTTAGATTGTTGATAGTGGAGGACGAGGACTAGACACTTCAAAAATCATTCATGGAGATTTTTATTGATTCAGTGCATAAATTTGCAAACCGGAATTCTTCTCAACAGTTTTTATCTCTCTCACACTTAAAGACTGTCTCTCTCTCAAATTAAAGACACTCTCTCTGCATATCTTTCTCTCCTTTTTTTTTTGTCATTTTCCAACTTGGTTGGGGTTTTAGTTTCCCTCCACTAGTTAGGATATGTCACCCCCCAAATTTCAGCATTGTATTGGGCTCTCTTTGAATTGGAAGATTTGTTAATTTGACACCTGAAAGGGATTGATAATGAGTTGAGAAGAACATATCCTAAACAAATTGTAGTTACAATTTGGTGGGGGTGTTAGGAGTATGACTCAAATAGGAGTCTTTTGAATAGGCGTATTCAACTTGGAATAGGAGAATATTAACCTAGGGTTTAAGTAAATTAAGTTGAATAAGAAAATAAAATCCTGTTGAAATTGGGTCTCCTAATTTTAATATATTTTCTTGCCTTTTAGGACTCTTTTAGGTTTGGCCTATAAATACGAGGCTCCTCTAGTCAGTTTGTAGATAGTAACATAGTAGCAGTATTGCTAGTCTATTTTATATTCTCCATACTGTTGAATTAATAAACATCGTTTCTCTGTGTTTACCCTTTGTGTTCTCTCTTTGCAAATTCAATCTTGTATTTTTGTGGTGTGATCTAGTATACTTCAATATTGTCATTAAATCTCGTTCTTTATAATCCGGTTTGAAATCAACGTGTGTTATTGGGGCTTCCGTCCCCAACAAGTGATATCAGAGTGAGGTTGTTGATTTTCTGTGGATTGGTTAAGATTCTTTCGAGATGGCTGGATTGAAGTATGATGTTCCGCTATTAGATCGCAATACAAAGTTCTTGTTGTGGCAAGTAAAGATGAGAACTATTTTGGCGCAGTTGGTTTTGGATGATATGTAGCTGGGTATTGAGAGGATGCCAGCTGATTGAATAATGGAGGAGAAACAACGGAATGATCGGAAGGATGTTTCATTAATTCATTTTCATCTGTCCAACAATATTCTACAGAATGTCTTGAAGGAGAAAATGTTGGCTGCTTTGTGGTTGAAGTTGGAGTAGTTGTGTATGACTAAGAGTCTTACAAGTAAACATGCTCTCAAGCAGAAGTTGTATTCACATCGCACGGTGGAAGGAGAGTCGTTAGAAGACCATATTTCCGTGTTTAAGGAAATAGTTGCAAATCTAGAAATGGTAAAGTTTAACTAAGATGAAGAGGATCTTGCCTTGATCCTGTTGTGTTCACTTCTTGGATCTTATGCGTCGTTTCCAGATACTATCTTGTATAGTCGAGATACTTTGACTATAGAAGATGTTCATGATGCTTTGCACTCAAAGGAGAAAATTAAGCATTTAGTTGGAGCTACATCAAGGGATTGGGAAGCTTTTGTATCTCACGGTGGTCGACGAAAAGGCAGATCGAGAGTTAGATTTAGCAATGTGACCTGCTACTACTACAAAAGGAAGGGATATATTCGAAAGGATTACGATATGTTGCAGACTAAAGATGATTTAGCTGCAAATCGTGGGTGCAACATTTGAATTCAAACGAAACCAATGTAGTTGAGAATTGTTCAGGTAGCGAAGAGGTAATGTTGACCGTGGTATTTGGTGTGAAGTCTAGGCCTGACGAGGAGTGGATTCTTGATTTAGCATGTTTGCACCATATGTATTTCGATAGGACTTTATTTCAGACATATGAAGCTATTTAGCAAGGTGGAGTTGTAATGGGAAACAACCAATCTTGTCTTGTTGTTGGGATCGGTGAAGTCAGATTGAGGCTGCAGGATGGGACATTTAAAACAATTGATCGGGTTCAACATGTTCCTGACCTGAAAAGGAATCTCATTTTGCTAAGTACCCTTAATGCAAAAGGGTATAAATTCTCTGGAAGAGGTGGAGTCTTGAATGTCCAAAAGGGAGTTCGAGTTGTACTGGAGGGACGAAAAAGATCCCAGTTGTACATTTTGCAGGGGAGTGCAAAACTAGTTAAGATGAGACATTTAGACAAGTTTAGTATCGTGGTGGAAGTTCAGTTTGGTACGGTACCTCTTGTGTTGGGTTTTGAGTCGATTCAGAACACTGCTAGGAAAAACGTCGATGATTCTATTTTGCCTCCAATTTTAGCGAGTAAATTGTGTTCAGTTGCTGGGGTAGGACTCATCAAGCATAGGTACCGTGGTGTCAGCAATGTTTGGGATGTTTCTAGGGACGTTGAAGGTAACATTTTCAGCAAGGGGCCTTCTAATCAAGCATCTGGTTTGGTTCTTACTACAGGGTGTGCTTTGACCCTGTGTGATCAACATTAATTCCTTGATGGAATTGGGAACCCTGAGGATTGGGTTCGAGTGTCGATTGTGGACGCTGGGCAGAGGACGAGTGTTTGGTTTATATAGAGTGGTTATTGTGTTGAGGAGATTCAGCCTGTTAATTTCGATGCAAATGAATTTGAAATCTAGGAGTTTCGTTCATAGCACCGAAATTTGAGTCAAGGTGGAGATTGTTAGGAGTATGACTCAAATAGGAGTTTTTTGAAGAAGCTTATTCGACTTGGACTAGGAGACTATTAATCTAGGGCTTAAGGAAACAAAATCTTATTGAAATTAGGTCTCCTAATTGTAATATATTTTCTTGTATTTTAGGACACTTCTAGAGTTGGCCTATAAATACGAGGCTCATCTGGTCAGGTTGTAGAGAGTAACATAGAAGAAGTATTGCTAGTCTATCTTGTATTTTCCATATTGTTGAATTAATAAACATCGTTCCTCTGCGTTTACCCTTTGTGTTCTCTCTTTACATATTCAATCTTGCATTTTCGTGGTGTGATCTAGAATACTTCAATATTGTCATTAAATTTCGTTCTTTATAATCCGATTTGAAATCAACTTGTATTATTGAAGCTTCTGCCCCCAACAGGGGGCAGCTGCGATAGTGGAGGAATAGGGTGGTTGTTAATCAAACAATGTTCTCATGGTGGATTAGGAGTTCCAACTTGGGAAATTAGTCGCCCTTGAGTCCTCTCTCTCTCTCTATGGGTTTGTGAGTCAATATGTATTTGTAACTTATGTTTAAGGGTTTTGTAGAAAGAGAGAAAAAAAAAATTTAACCCTTAAATCCCAATTTATTTGCGAAATCTTAAGTCCTACTTTTAAATTCTGGATAACAACATAAATCATCATTGATTCTCATTATGTTGGTATGGGTGTAGATATATATTTTGATCATATAATTAACTTCGATCCGTTTCATTAGGCAAAACTTAGATTTTCTCTTTAAGTGTTTTTAACCATACTTTATATATCGTGGTTTGAATGAAAGTTGAATTTTTTAAATATATAGTTAAAATAGAAAAGAAAAAATGAAAGAGTGTCGTAATTAGTCATGAGAGATAATATTGAAGCCTGTTATAAAATTAAAGGGAAGAGAGAAAATAAGAGATGAAATAAAGAGTTAAAACTCAATTATATATTATTATGAACCAATATCCTATATTTATAGGGTCCAAAATAAAAGTTACAATTGAAATAAAATAGATCTTCTAAACTATAGATAAGACTGATCCACGTATCATGATAATACTAAATAATCATCAATAATTATCTCATTATTTTACAACACGCCCCCTTTAATGATTATTTGTACAATAACTATCTTGTTAAAACCTTGTTTGATAAAAATTCAATGGGAAAAAAAATCAAACAAAGGAAAAAGAGTACAGTTATTTTGGAGTACTAAAAATAAACGTTGTCTCATTAAAACATTGCTAGGAAAATCCAGTGGGACAAAACCTAAGCTAAAGAAAAAGAGTATAGCTACTCCCCCTATTGTTGATCACTGAAAATCTTTGAGTCGATGCATTCCAATCTCATGAACTAATTTCTTGAATGTAGATGTTAGCAGTACTTTTGTGAATAAATCGGCCACATTGTCACTTGAGCGAATTTGTTGAATATCGATATCGCCATTCTTTTGAAGCTCATGTGTATGAAAGAATTTTGAAGAAATATGCGTCGTCCTATCACCTTTGATATAGGCTCCTTTGAGTTGTGCAATACAAGCTGCATTGTCTTCATACAAAATTGTTGGACTATCATTTGTTGAAATTAATCCACATGATACTTGGATATGATGGGTCATGTTTCTCAACCATACATATTCTCGGCCTGCTCATGATTTTAGAATGATTTGAAGATGTAGTTGTCAAGGATTGCTTCACGGATCTCCATGATATAGCCGTTTCCTCCATGTGTAAGCACATAACCTGTTCGTGATGTAGTTTGATATGGGTCAGATAGATAACCTGCATCTGCATATCTCACTAAAGCAGGTCCCGACTTTGAGAATAAAATAATCCCAAATCAATAGTACCCTTTAGATAACGAAAAATATGTTTAACACAATTTCAATGTCTTTGAGTTGGTGTAGAGTTATATCTTGCAAGGAGATTTATGAAAAAAGCTATGTCGAGTCGAGTGCAATTTGCAAGATAAGTTAATGCTCCAATTGCACTAAGATATGGTACTTCAGGACCAAGAATTTTTTCTCCATCTTCAAGTGGACGAAATGGATCTTTTTTCACATCAAGTGATCGAACAACCATAGGTGATGCCAATGGATGTCTATTATCAATGCAAAAACGTTTTAAAACTTTTTCTGTATACGTAGATTGGTGAACAAATAATCCATCTGCGAATGTTCAATTTGCAATCCAAGACGAAATTTGGTTTTTTCCAAATCCTTCATCTCAAATTCATTTTTCAAATAATCAACAGTTTTGTTGAGTTCTTCAGCAGTTCCAATTAAATTTAAATCATCAACCTAAATTGTCACAATTGCAAATCCACTATTTGTTTTTTTTATGAAAACACATGGGCAGACATCGTCATTTTTATAACCCTCATTCAACAAATATTCGCTAAGGCGATTATACAACATGCGTCCGGATTGTTTTAATCCATATAATGATCTTTGCAATTTAATTGAGAACATAGTTTTCGGACATGTATCATTTGTTCTTGGTATCTTAAGTCCTTCGGGGACTTTCATATATATGCCACTATCAAGTGAACCATACAAATATGTAGTTACTACATCCATAAGACGCATATTAAGCTTTTGTGATACGGTCAAACTAATTAAGAATCTAAAAGTGATGGTGTCCATTACGGGAGAAAATGTTTCCTCATAATCAATTTCTGATCTTTGTGAGAAGCCTTGAGCTACTAGTCGGGCTTTATACCTTGTGATTTCATTATTTTCATTTCTCTTTCGTACAAAGATCCATTTGTATCTAACAGGGATTACATTTTCAGGTGTTCGAACCACAGGTCCAAACACTTTTCGTTTCTCCAAAGAACTCAATTCTGCCTGTATGGCTTCTTTCCATTTTGGCCAATCATTTCTATTTTGACAGTCTTTGACCGACTGTGGTTCAAGATCTCATTCTGTATAATATCAAGAGTCACATTAAAGACGAAAATATTGTCTATAGTAACATTATTGCGTTTCCATAATTTATGAGATAACATATAATTTATTAAAATCTCATTATTTTCGAACACTTATGGTTCTTTAGGAATTGTATTTTCAATATCTGATTTATCAATCTTTTCTAATGTAACTTCTTCCGAAATTTTTGGTTGGTTTTTCTCATGTACTTTTCTTTTTCGAGGTACAGAGTCTTTTGAACCAACTGGTCAACCACGCTTCTAGCGTATTTGAGATTCATTTGTTACAACAGCTTATCCTACAAAGACATCAATTTTTGCTGGAATATTTTCTGTTAGAACATATGACTTTGTCACTTTTCTTGTGTCAACAAATACATCAGGTTATTGATTTGCAACTCTTTGTAAATGAACGATTTTTTCAACCTCTTGTTCACATTGATTGTTACGAGGATCAAAATGAGATAGAGTTATTTCATTCCAAGAAATTTTACCTTATTTTTCAGAATGTAGTTTTTCCCCTCCCAAAGTTGGGAAAGTCATTTCATCAAAATGACAATATACAAAAACGTGCAGTAAATAAATCACCCGTTAAAGATTCAAGATACCTAATAATTGATGGTGAATCAAAATCTATATAAATTCCAAGTCTTCGTTGGGGACCTATTTTAGTACGTTGTGGGGTGAAATAAGAACTTGGACAGCACAACCAAAGACCCGTAGGTGAGAAATATCAAATTCATAACCAAATGCCAGTTGCAAAGGTGAGTATTGATAATAGGCAGCTGGTCTAATAAGAACCAATGATGCAGCATGTAGTATGGCATGACCCCAAACAGAAGTTGAGAGTTTTGTTTTCATAAGTAATGGTCTAACAATAAGTTGTAGACACTTAATAAATGACTTTGCCAAACCATTTTGTGTATGGACATGCGCAACTGAATGTTCAATTACAATCCCGATTGATATGCAATAATCATCGAATGCTTGTGATCTGAATTCACCACCATTGTCAAGGCGAATAGTTTTAATTGAGTAATCGAAAAATTGTACTCATAATTTTATAATTTGAGCAAGTAGTTTAGTAAAGGCTACATTCCTAGTGGAAAGTAGGCAAACATGCGACCATCTAGTGGAAGAATCAATTAATACCATAAAATAACGAAATAGTCCAAATGGTGGGTGTATTGGCCCACATATATCTCCATGAATTCTTTCCAAGAAAGTTGGAGATTTAATATTGACCTTTGTAGTTGAAGGTCTAATGAATAACTTGCCTTGCGAACAAGCTATACATGGATAATCATTAGGTAAAAGAATCTTCTGGTTCTTTAAAGGATATCCATGTGAGTTGTTTATTATTCGACGCATCATTATAGCTCCTGGATGTCCAAGTCGATCATGCCAAAGTGTAAAATTTTTTAGGTCAAGGAAGTTCTGGTTCGTGACATTATTTGATTCAAGCATTTTTATAAATGTACAGTACATTCCAGATGGGAGTGCATGAAATTTTTCTTTTATCTGCTTCTGATCAGATACAAAAGAAGTTATACAAAGATATTCGATATTATTTTCTTTTGTCGTCTCAAAATGATATCCATTGCAACGGATATCTTTAAAACTAAGCAAATTTCTTCTGGATTTGCTAGAATAAAGTGTATCGTTAATATATAATTTTGTATTATTTTGTAAAATAATACAAGCTCTTCCGGAACCTTCAACGATATTCGACATACCTGATATTTTATTGACATTATTCTCTTTTAATGTTAAGACCAAAAAATATTTTTTGTCTTGAAGAATAGTATGTGTAGTTGCACTATCAATCAAGTAGGTGTCTTGACAATCCATCATGAATCTATTAATATAACAAAATAGATATATTTTTAAAAAAATTGAATTTAAATTCAAAATGATAAGCATAATTAATACTGTGAAATTAACAATAGATGATAAAGTTCAAAATTTTTGAAAAGTAAAAACATATTTCAAACTAAATTTCTAAAATAAAGAGAAATACTAGAAACATAAAAAAAAAAAACTAATTTATATATTCCACCACACTACTCCCAATCAAATGGTCAATATTTTCATTTGGATCAGCAAAGAAATCAGAGACATCCAAATGAATCACATCAATTGGACCATCATAGTCAACAAAATTTGTCTCCACTTTTCCCTTTTCCTTAATTGATTTTTGGTAGAGATCCACAAGTTGTTTTGCCGTACGGCAGGTACGTGTCCAATGCCCTTTCATTCCACATCTAAAACAACGTTCTTCATATACTTTTTTGGATGTACTACTTTCATTTACTTTGTGCCTCTTGAAATTGTTGCATTGTTGTTGATAACTTTGTTGATTATTTTGTCCATAGTTTACTCCACGTGCACGTCCGCGTCCACATCCAAATCTATGTCTACATCCACGTCCGTGTCTTGATATTGCATTTGCTTCAGGCAATGCAGTACCATTTACTTCAGGTAATGGTACAGAACCAGTTGGACGTAACCCATGATTTTTCATCAACAGTTCATTATTCTGTTCAGCAACAAGCAAACAAGATATAAGTTCTGAGTACTTCTTGAAACCACGCTCGCGATATTGCTGCTGCAAGAGCATATTCGAGGGATGAAAGGTGGAAAAAGTTTTCTCCAACATATCTTCATCAGTGAGTTTTCCTCCACACAATGTCGATTTTGAACATATTCTGAGCAATTTAGAATTGTACTCGCTAACAGTTTTGAAGTCTTGCAAACGAAGGTGCATCAACTCATAACGGGCTTCGGGAAGGACTATAGCCCTTTGATGATCAAATCTTTCGGTTAATTTTTTCCAAAGAACCTGTGGATCTTTTTTCAGTAAGATATTTCAATTTTCAGTCCATCGTGAAGATGATGACGAAAGAAGATGAGTGCTTTTGTGCGATCCTACAGGGATTCTTTATTTCCTTCTTTTATTATATCTCCTAAACCTTTTGAGACAAGATAGATATCAGCATCAAGTACTCATGATAAATAATTTTTGCCAGAGACGTCAAGTACAGCAAACTCAAGTTTTGTGATGTTTGCCATTTGATTAACTACACAATAAAGTAAAAGAAAATATAATTAGTTTTGAAGAATATGACTAAACATCATATAATAATTAATCAAGTATTCAATATCAATATGACATAAGTTCCTTGTTTTTCTTCAAGGATAAACACTAAAATAATATGTTCTTCGAAACATATGCTACTTCAGGAGCACATATTTTATTATTATTTCTTCAAGATCAATATATCAATATTCTTCTGAAATATTAAAAAATATAATTTATGCTCTTTAGGAGCAAATAATATTTTTTGAGAATATTAATTATAATGTTGTACTACTTCGGGAGCAACAACAAATTATTTATAATAAATAAATAAAGTACTAAATTCATAAATTATACTAGTGTTAAAAGAATAGAACTTAATAATTAATTGAATGACAAATACTGCTTCAACAGACACAATAACATGTGCAATAATATAAAATCATTACACAATTTTTATTTTATTTGCACATAAATTGAGAAAAGACATGAATAACTCTTAAAAAAAAAATTGATAGAATAGCATAGATTGGATGAATTCATACACTGATATGACATTAATAAAAAAAATAATGATTGGAGCGAAAAGTAATCATTACCTTTGCATACTAAACTTTGGCTAAAATAAGTTAGCAAAAGAATTACATTTAAATAATTACACACAATTGAGGCAGGTCACGTAATAATGGGTGGCAAAATATGTTATTTTTGCTTTAAGCATAAAACATTGTGTCTATGCAATAATGGGCGGCAGAATCAACGGACAAATTTAGACAGGTCATGTAATCACTTCAACAGAAATAATATGATTCCAACGTAAAATTCACGTGTTATCAAATTAATTTTGATATACATGATAAATAATTATTCTTAAAAAAATTACTACATTCTCCAAACTTTGAAAAATTAAGCTATCGTGCTGATAACGTATTATAAAATTAAAGGGAAGAGAGAAAATAAGATAAGAAATAAAGAGTTAAAACTCAGTTGTATACTATTATGATATATTTATAGGGTCCAAAATAAGAGTTACAATTGAAATAAAATAGATCTTCTAAACTATAGATAAGACTTATCCATTTATCATGATAATATTAAATAATCATCAATAATTATCTCATTATTTTACAACAAAGCCAACCTTTTTTTTTTTACCACATTGATATTGAACTAAAAGATAGAAAAAATTTGGTTATTTGTGGAATAAATTAACTATAACGATAAGATAAATTGTGTTATATTTAGGTAGTTAAGAAAAAATGTTCAATTTATAAATGTAACAATAAAAGTAGTTATATATTCGAGAAAAATCATTAGATCTCCAAATAATAAAAAAGAAGATAAAGAAAAATCATAAGGGTTATTTTAGAACAATAGTTTAACAATAACGAAATAATTAACTATATATAGAGAATATTCAAATTTAAATTTTTGTGTATAACAAATATCCTAAAAATGTAAACAACAATATAATCCAATAAAATGATAACACAACAAAAATGATAAGAATGTAGCGGAAATCTCTCGATAAATCTTCATTCCGAGCTCAGAAAATAATCAAACGAACATCGGTTTACCTCAACTCGACCCAAGACTTTCGCCTTCACTTTGGACTGCTATCTTTCTCTCTAACCCCACAAAGGAGAAGGGTGGTGGTGTTAACAATCCACAAAGGTATGAAGAGGAAGACGAAGACGAAGATGAAGATATCACAATGGTTGAATCTCACTCACAATCTCACATGGCTTCCCTCTCTCTCGGCTGCCTCTCTTCTCTCAACTCGCCTCTCCATTGCTACAACACACACACACACACACGCACACACACACCCCAAAAATGGCTGGGAGATAAATATATATATATAGGTTAGTTTAGGTCATCAAATATGGGCCAAGAGATCTCTAAATGGGCTGTCATATAACCTAAACTAATGGACCAATTTCCAACTCTATATTAATCACTAAATGGTCTAACTAACCAAATAATCATCCAACCCAAACCTGAGTCATCCAAAAGTGTAGTTCGTCTCCGAGCCGAGCTAAGTCCATGGTGTCGATAAATAATCCGACAACTATTTTAAATCATCGCTCGGATTATTGGGTATCAAAAAACCCAACAAAGAAACCTGTTGATGGACAGCACACATACAATCAAGCACCACGTACCTTAGTGTGTGTTTTAATCTAGCTCGTTAAACGTAATATTTATTCACAAATATCTTAAGACTCATAACTTATTATCTTCTTATTATTTACACATTATTTGGGACCCATATTTTATAAGCATTTAAAATATTACCAAACAAGCACGAAAATGCCAAAGAATTTTGTTAATTTGTCCGAATGGTTGACATCCTCTCACATGCCGTGGGTTCTGCGTGAATAAAAAAGTACAAAAAAAAGTGGGCTCTCGTCATTGTGAGAGTCGATCACCCCCTCTGTCAAAGAAATTCGAGCACTGTAGCGGGATTGAAATACCTAATAATCTTCTACAATATAGTCTAGGTTAATTTGGCATGCTGGCCTGTAATAACGACAACATATAACCTTCCTCCATGGTTATGCATGAAGCAAAACATTATGATGTATTAATATCTGATTCTAAACAATCAAGTTATGATATTTTTGTGTAATTAGTGCCTTTGATACCCGGCCTAAAATATTAATACATCATAATTTTTCGCTTTTGCAAAGTTCAGCGCTTTCATTAGTGCCTTTGACATTTTAAAGTTCAGTAACCTTATGGAAACCTTTTACAAAGTTCAATGATGAATTGTGTGATTTTTAAAGTTCAATAATCCCGTGAGAACTTTTTGCAAAGTTCAGTGATCATTTGGGTAATTCACTCTTGAAGTATATAGGACATACCAACAAGAGAACTTCACAATGAAAGCAGTTGTATTATGGACAATCAATAATTTTTGTGCTTTAGGAAACTTGTCAGGTTGTTGTGTGAGAGGATATGATATCTATATGTGGTGAAAATCATATGTAAGGAAGTTGAAACATAGTAGGAAGATGTCATATGGACATATAAGATTCTTACTTCATAGCCATCTTTGTTGGAAACAAAATGAAGGCATTTGACTGGAAGCGTGATTATAGATCAGCAACTAAATCATTGAGTGCTCAAGAGATTTGAAGAAAACAGAGGAAATTAAATTTTCTTATGCAAAAGGAAAGAATGATGGTTGTCGAGAATAAGATAAATTGTATTAATATAGTCTTGTAAATATTACAAAGAAGAGAACCCTATTCATAGGGTTATGAATAACAATAAAAGGAAATAACCTAAATGGAAAATAATCCTACATAATGGAAGAATATAATAGAACAATATTGCAATATCTTTAATATATTTCTTCCATATCTTTAACACCCTCCCCTCAAACTCCATATGGTGTAGACTATTGATTTTGAAGAAATTGATCCAATCAAATCTTCCAAATTGATGTAGAATGAACTCCAAGCACTTGAGGTCTTTGTCATTGTTGATGGAAATTAGTGTCTTCTTGTTTGCTGGAAAAAAAATATTTGATGGACATTTTTTTTTATTTCTTTTTTTTTTTAAAGGGAAAAATAAATAAGAAAGTGTTTTTCAATATAAGAAAACCCCTAGTTTGTTTAAGAGGCACAGAAAGTGTCGATAAAATTCAAGGTACCGACTCTCCAAAATTTTTTTTTTAGCATAAAAAACCTTTAGTTTGTTTGAGAGGCAGGAGGAGTGCCAGTAAAGTTCAAGGTACCGACTCTCCAATTATTTATTTATTTATTTATTTTTAACCTAAGGAAACCCGGAATTTTTAAAGAGGTAGGGAGAGAACCGGTAAAGTTCAGGGTATCAACCCTCCAAATAAAATAGAATTAAATTCCAAAAAAAAAGGGGAAAAACAATTTTTGGGTATAAAAATTTGAAAATACTTTGAAAAGCAAAAGAACAACATCAGCACCTTGCAATAATCATTTGGAGAAACAAGATTCATCAAAGGAACAAGAATTGCAGCAGATTGCAAATGAAGGCCTGTTTGAGCCACATTTTTTCAAAAAAATACATTCTTCCATAGTGATTTGACATCATTTCAACCACACATTTTTCAATAAAATAATATTGCACGCAAATCCAAAAATTTTCCTTATTTCTTAACCGCACATTTTCTATCAATACACTATTCAAAAATACATTTTCATTCCAATAATGAGGCTCAAACAAGGGCGAAGTATGGCAACTAATGTCTCCTCTTCACAATTCACGCAAGCATGAAGGTGGCGGCTAATCTCTCTTTTCTGTCCCCAACTATTTTGTTGAAAATCTCCAAATAATTTTTAAGAGCACTTGGCAGATACTGAGAAAATCCGGCTGACACATACATCCAAAAGTGTGGATATAGATTGTTTCGTTTCAATTTGACAGCAAATGAAGGATTTTTTTTTTTTTGGCAAATATTTGCTGCAGCATCTATGACCTTCTTTCTTGAGTGACTTTCAGTACACGAGTCATTTGAACTAGATTGCCGATTGATTTCAAAGAAAAATTGCAACAAAACAAAAATTTGGCCCAGGCGAGCGGCCTCATGTCGTTCGCCGGAGAATGGAAGTTTGCAAGTTTAAGCCAAGACCAAGTTAAACCTGACTCTGATACCATGTCAAAAATAAGATAAATTGTATTAATATGGTACTTGTTTGAGCAATTCAAAACTTTTTTCGTATTTTTTAACCAAACATTTTCCATCAATGCACTATTCAAAAATTCATTCTTCCCAAAAAAAAAAAATGGGGCTAAAAAAAGGGCATGGTCTTGTAAATATTACAAAGAAGAAAACCTTATTTATAGAGTTATGAATAACAATAAAAGGAAATAACCTAAATGGAAAATAATCCTACATAATGGAAGAATATAATAGAACAATATTGCAATATCTTTAATACATTTCTTCCATATCTTTAACAAATGAAAGAAGAAAGGTAACAGATTATGTCTGAAGGAAAAAAATTATGTTCTTTGACTTGATTATTGGAGGCACTTACACTTTTTACAAGTTCTTCATGTCATGACATTGAGAAAAATATTTGTGAAAGTATCATTAGCACATACCTTGACATTCCGGAAAGACTAAGGATGGATTAGCGGTAATGTTAGATCTCAAGGAAATCGATTTGAGGCCAGACTACCAACCAACTTGTTATAGAGCCTGTTTAGGAGGGATTTTTTACCCTCAAAAAATTGATTTTTTGATCGTTATTTCACTATTTCAGCTGTAATTTTTGACTTTTTCTCTCATAGGTGGACCCCACTTTTCTTCTAATGGTCAAAAAATCAATTCACAAAATCCCTCCCAAACGGGGCCATAATTTGATTAGGGGAAAAAAGTGGAAAGTTCGTAACTCCTTTTTGGGCATGAAGGTTTCTGAAGGCTATTCTTCTGATGTTAGAAATCTTGTAACAGTCCAAGATTTGAAACTTATAGGACTCAAGTCCTATGATTATTTACTTCCTGTGGCAATTCGGAGTGTTTCTGTAACGCCCCAATTTGCTATAAACTCCGAAACGTTACGAAAGACTCATTTTTCTTTATTTTAAGTGCGGAACTATAAAAATAAACTTCTTTATTTAAACAAATAACTGCAACATTTATAAATCTAAATTTAAAACATGAAAATTGTATCTAAACATAACATAAACTCCTAACTAATTCAAATAACATGTTCGGGAAAAAATTAAACTAATTGATAAATTTAAGGACGGCAAACTTATTTCTTTTTCTTTTCATTTGACCCAGTTGGCAGCCCGCATCACCATTACACACCATTCCAATCGACCGGAACTAACCTGTAAAAATTGTAAGAGTGAGTATTCGAAAACACCCAGTAAGATACGTGCAATTTTCATACACAATTACATAACAATAAAATCTACATTTCATACTACTCTGCTCTTATGTAGTATACCGGTGACTAAGCGACACACCCATCTTAAGTCCTCTTATATCCCGTAGGATTCCATCTCTTTTTTTAAAGAACCCGAAGGTCCACTAGCAATACATGTATACTCAATTGCATATAAGAGCATAAGGAAACGAAAACACTTTGTACATAAAGTATCTTACCTTGTTATTGAAATATACACGAAAAAGTATTTGAATGCACGTTCCAAAATTTCTTCCTCTACTCTGATGAAAGATTATTGACCGACAATGATAATTGATGTATGAAAAATTTCTGATTTCACACACTCTTTATCGAGTATTATTTTTTTTAATTTTTTTCGATGTGAATTAAAATAATTGAAATGTTGTTAAATTATTATTTAAATAATTATTCAATTATTATTTAAATGATAAATGGAAAATGTAAATAACGAATAAATGTTAATAATCAAAATATACAATTAAATTTAATTGACACAAATTTCTAATATTTGAATTAAATAATTAAATATTTACGTTTGCTTGTTCAATGAATAATTTAAATAATCAATCAATATAAGTAATTAAATCAAATAATTTAAATGAGTAATTGAAACAAATAAATGAAAATCAATTGGAATAAATAATTAGTTGAAACACACAAAAATAAATAATGAACATTTAAATAATAATTAAATGATTATTTAAATGATAAATGAATAAATGTTAATAATCAAAATATTAATTAAAGTTTAATTGAAAGAAATTTCTAACATTTGAAATAAATAATTAAATATTTACATTTGCTTGTTCAATAAATAATTTATAATTTAAATAATCGATCCATATAAGTAATTAAATCAAATAATTTAAATGAACAATTGAAATAAATAAATGAAAAATAATTGGAATAAATAATTAATTGAAAGTCACAAAAATAAATAATGAACATTTAAATAATAACTAATGATTATTTAAATGATAAATGAATAAATTTTAATAATCAAAATACGTAATTAAAATTTAATTGATAAAAATTTCTAACATTTGAATTAAATAATTAAATATTTACGTTTGCTTGTTTAATAAATAATTTAAATAATCGATCCATATAAGTAATTAAATCAAATAATTTAAATGAAAAATTGAAACAAATAAATGAAAAATAATTGGAATAAATAATTAATTGAAATGCGCAAAAATAAATAATGAACATTTAAATAATAATTAAATGATTATTTAAATGATAAATGAATAAATGCTAATAATAAAAATATTAATTAAAGTTTAATTGAAAGAAATTTCAAAGATTTGAAATAAATAATTAAATATTTACATTTGCATGTTCAATAAATAATTTAAATAATCGATCTATATAAGTAATTAAATCAGATAATTTAAATGAACAATTGAAACAAATAAATGAAAAACAATTGGAATAAATAATTAATTGAAACTCACAAAAATAAATAATGAACATTTAAATAATAATTAAATGATTATTTAAATGATAAATGAATAAATGTTACTAATCAAAATACGTAATTAAAATTTAATTGACAAAATTTCTAACATTTGAATTAAATAATTAAATATTTATGTTTGCTTGTTCAATAAATAATTTAAATAATCTATCCATATAAGTAATTAAATCAAATAATTTAAATGAACAATTGAAACAAATAAATGAAAAACAATTGGAATAAATAATTAATTGAAACTCACAAAAATAAATAATGAACATTTAAATAATAATTAAATGATTATTTAAATGATAAATGAATAAATGTTAATAATAAAAATATTAATTAAAGTTTAATTGAAATGAATTTCTAACATTTGAAATAAATAATTAAATATTTATCTTTGCTTGTTCAATAAATAATTTAAATAATCGATCCATATAAGTAATTAAATCAAATACTTTAAATGAACAATTGCAACAAATAAATGAAAAATAATTGGAATAAATAATTAATTGAAACGCACAAAAATAAATAATGAACATTTAAATAATAATTAAATGATTATTTAAATGATAAATGAATCAATATTAATAATCAAAATATTAATTAATGTTCAATTGAAATAAATTTCTAACATTTGAAATAAATAATTAAATATTTACGTTTACTTGTTCAATAAATAATTTAAATAATCGATCAATAACTTAATTAAATCAAATAATTTAAATGAACAATTGAAACAATTAAATGAAAAACAATTAGATAAAAATAATCAAAGTAAGTAATTAAAATGTAGATAAACAATTGAAATAAATATCTAGCATTTAAAATAAATAATTAAATATTAAATTAATAATTAAAATAAATAGTGAATAAACAACTAAAGAAAAATATAACAAATAATTACATATTTACGTTTAAATGTTCAATAAATAATTTAAAGAAAATAATTAAATATACAAGTATAATAAATAATTAAAATTAAGCATTCAATAAACAATTAAAATAATTGTTAAATAAACAGATAAATAATTTAGATAAACAATTGAAATAAATAATGAACATTTAAATAAAAATAAACAATTTAAATAACTAAGAAATATAAATTTTCAAAATAATTTATTTAAATATGTAATTAAATATAAATAATCAAAGTTAATTAAATAAAGAATCGAAATAAATTTCTAACATGGATTAAAATAAACTATGAAATAAATAATTTTATAAAAATTAGTTTTTCCCTTTTTTTATAAGTTGTTGTGTAATTTTTAATTCATTTTCTTTATTATCTATTATTTCGTGCATATATTACTTATAGTTCGGTTAGTTGAATTCTGTGACATTATGTTTCAAATGTTCTAACATTTAAAATTTTGTAGGATGGATTACCATTTGGACGCAGTCTTAAGACAGGTTCCTAGTAAGGTTACGTTGAACTATAACTTTACCAACTTCACAGCAATGTTGGATTCATTGGACGAGGAGCACGCAGATATATTACGTCGATCCTGCCTATGGTCCCTGTATTCACTGCGATCTGTACAGTTCTTTAGACAGTTGATCGATTCATTACTGTGTCGGCTGCTTAAGCCAGTTGAGGAGATGCCCTTCACTTTGTTCTTGGGGGCAAGGTTGCTACATTTTCTATACTCGAGTTTGCCCTCATCACTGGATTGAGATGTACGAGCTAAGAGGCAGCGAGGGCCAGTATTTCAACAGACAAGAGGCTGCTGAATGATTATTTTAATGGGCACATGACAGTGACACTGGCGCAGTTAAGAGATGCATTCAGGGGATGCGACCAGATGTCCGACAAGTTGAAGTTGGGAATGGTGTTTATACTGGAGAGCGTACTGAGGTGTCATCACAGGAAGACGTCGATTGACGTTTTTCATTTGCAAGTTGTTAATGACATTGATACGTTCAACGGTTATCTGTGGGGGGGGGAGATGCTTTGTCGATACTTTACGTGTCTTTAGGAGGGGGCATTCGATGCCTATGAGAGATAGGTCAGAGCGTAAGTACGATGTATATGGCTTGCCGTTAGCTTTGCAGGTAAATGTTTAACATAATGAGCTATCCATTTTTTTTATTAAATTGTACATATAATAATCGTAATTGTTGCAGATATGGGTCTATGAGATTGTTCCCATCCTGGTTGGTCGGTATACGAGGAGAGGGGATACATGCATCACTCGAATGCACCGCTGGCGAGCACAAGACAAGCCCCTTGCAAAACAGTTATCAGTTATTTTAGACGATCCTGAGGTATGCATTATATATTTGCGCTTTTTGTTGTATGTCATTTTTGAAGCTGGATACGTGGTCAGTAATTCGATGAAATGTCAATATGTCAGCTTAAAATCCTCACTGGGCTGACACTATCGATCGAGGAGGAGGATCAGACTTATATCCATGAGTTGTTGACAGATCGTGCTGTTCGAGAGATGCCTGAGTCCATCGTCGATCGAGACACAGTATGTTAATTGAATATAATATGTTGATTATCGTTATAATTTTTTAATTAAGTTATTGATTTGTAATGTTTCTGTTTTTAGGAGAGTCATCGACTATCACCTCCGCCGAGAGTGTCACATTCTCTGAGGATGTCACCTCCACCGAAGGTGTCACCTTCGTCGAGGGTGTCACATTCCCCGAAGATGTCGCCTCCGTCGAGGGTGTCACCTCCCTACATGCGATCACCTCTGTCGAGGGTGTCACCTCCCTACAAGAGATCACCGTCTTCTGCATCCGGACACTTTCTACGTAGATCAGCTGTACGTAGTTAGAGTGCTTCCATCGATGATATGTTCCGACTTATGATGGAGATCAGAGGCGACGTAGCTGACTTATGACGTGATGTCGGGACGGTACAGGTCGGTTTAGGAGACCTTTATGCTGAGGTCGTGGCGATACGAGGCGACATAGTAGGCCTGGATGGGACTGGCAAGTATCGAGATGGAGGGGGTGGCGGAGGGACAGACGGCTATCAGGACAGAGGGGTGACGAAGGGACAGGTAGCTATCGGGACGGAGGGGCCGGTGGTTATTAGGGCCGAGAAGGTATGTTGACCCGTTGTGGGTATCGGATGATGCATTAGCTTTATAACTTGGTGGCCCGATAGATATGGAGATGGAGATGAAGATGGAAGATCGAGCCCCGATGGAGACGGAGGAGGAGGTCAAGAAGGTGTCGGAGGAGGAGGGGGTACCAGAGGCGGAGGTCGGGAGGGTGTCAGAGGGGGTACCAGAGGCGAAGGTCGGGAAGGTGCCAGAGGAGGAGGTCGTGAGGGTGTCGGAGGAGGAGGGGGTACCCTAGGTGCCGGAGGAGGAGGTCTTGAGGGTGCCAGAGGAGAAAGGGTACCCGAGGTCGAGAGGGTACAATCTCGGACGCCAGACTCGCCGAAGGTAGTTTTTGTGTCGAAGAGGACAAAAGAGATGGTCCCGATGGTAGGTGAGGGAGTGCCGGATACTGAGAGGGTGTCGCATACTGTTGACGTGCTGGAGCTGGTGGTCGGCAAGAGGCCAAGGGCACCATCACAGTACGTCGTTTCTCCGCTTTTCACGGAGGCAAGGAGGAGGAGGTTCGTCGACGACATTCACCTGAATTTATTCAGGCAGGTAGACCACGCCAAGTGAAAAGTGTTCGAGACAGAGTGGAGAGTAATTATGCCCGAGTAAGTATTATATTATTCGTTAAGGATTAGTACATTACGCAGATGCTGACACATCTATATTTTTATTTAACAATTTCTTTTCTTATTTTTCAAAGCCAGCCGCAGGATTGCTCATAAGACGATCTCGGACGCTTACAAGTGGTTTCACAATATCACCACTTCTGGGGCTTGGCTCATCGATGATGTAAGTGAAGTAGTAATATTGTTATTTATTACGTATACATATTTTTTAGTTTTGAATTTATGAAATTAAATAACTCCTTTTTTAATTGATATTTCCTGGTGCAGCACATTAACTTCGCCATGGATTTGCTACGAAATCGAGCTGAACGAAATCCAAGATCATTCAACATTCCTGGCCGACTCATATTGAACACTAAGTTCATATGTGTCGTTGATATTGAGTAGTAGATGTTCCAAGCTATGGGTAGCCAGTACACGGTGCCTACATATATGATGGAGTGGGTCTAGGGATGTGGCCGAGTGTCGGGGGAAAGCCATAGGAGGGTTGTACGCATTTGTACATACCGGTGTTTGTCAATCATCACCACATTGCAGTGGAGATTGTATTCGCCGACTTGACTATGTATGTGCATGACCTCGATCATTCATGCCTGACACAAGATCAGCTCGGGCAAAATTTGGAGTCGATGTCTGTGATCGTCCTCATGATGGCTAGACGAGCGAACATTATTGTACATGACAGACTGGCCACTGTGCGGGACACGACGATGGCGAGACAGCAAATATCGTAAGTATTTATTATTTTATTTTTGTAATTTATAACTTACGTTCTAGTTAGACGGTGATGTGCTAATACTATATTTTGTAATTGTAGGGGTGATTGCGGCATATTCACTATCAAATACATAGAATTTTTGAGTGTAGCACAGAAGGTTGATGCAATCAACCAGGCGTGGATACAAAATTGGAGAAATAAATTAACTTGTGATTTATTTGATTCAATGATGATCCGTAGATATTGAACCGTATTTCTTTAAAATAATTGTACATATTGTAACGTTTAAACATTGTATATTTCATTAATTCATTCTTTCATTTGTAATTATGAAATAATTGTAAAATATATATTATTTTTTTAATATTTAATTTTTATTTTTTAGTTTATGTGTTTATTTAAATGTTTCATGACGTATTTATAATATTTGGGTATATTGTAGAGAGCACACTGAATTTGAAAAAAAAAACTTCAAATATTACGAAACTAATTAATGAAATATTAAAATAAAAAAATTAATCTAATAATTAACATTAAGAATATGCATAAATAATTAATATCAATGTTATAAATAATATTACATAAACTTCAATTATACATCTGTTACGTTGTCATGCGGAGGGATCTGACTTGTACAAAATCTTCTAGTATGTCATGTTGCACCGCACCTGCCACACTTACGAGGTCGAAAAAATTATCTGGTCGATGGTATTCTAGACGTACATGTATGTCCAGGAGTACGTGGGCCGACTGCTGGTGGCAACTAGTTATTCAATGAGAAAATGTGATTGGGAACTTCCCACTCGACTTCATTCGGTACAGGAAATAAGGTTTCAACATATGCTGCTCTCCAAGAACCAGTCGTGTAATAAGCACTGCATAAGGTGTGTGGTGGAATTCCTCTATACATAGCCACTACATGTGTACACGGAAAACTCTCCAAGTGAAACTGTCTACACGTACACATGTTATCATTCAAGTCGACGATGTATCCGAAATTACGTACACATCTTGCGGAAAAGCGAAACTGATCTAGTGGTTCTACATATACCTTCCTTGCCATCTATAAAGTCTTGAAGAGTTTATCTTTCTGAACCGGGTTTAACACACTTGTACAACTCTATGATTTCTCACGACGATCATGAAACCACTGTTGCAGCTTGTCACGAATGTTCTCAAGCATTGCAAGAATTGGTAACTCTCGATCCTTATTAAATAAGGCATTGAGCGACTATGCATTGTTCGACGTTATCATGTTGTATCGACGTCCTGAAAAATGTGATCGTGCCTAATGTTCGATCCCCATCTATGTCAGATACTTCCATGCATCATAGGATTTACTTTCTATTTCAACCATAAACTTTTCAAACTCTTGAAAACTGTAAGTCTCTACAGCTCTCTTAAAAAACGTAATGATGCTTTTGCCTCAATACTTGGTCTTCAGATTTCTTTGTATATGGTACATACAATAACCATGATATTCCTCAGGTAAGACTTCGGTGAAACCGTTAATTATTGACTGCCCTCGATCGGTTACGAATGCAAGGTTCTCGACATCCCCAATTACTTCCCTTAATTTCGTGAAAAACCAACGCGTTGTCAGATCATTTTCTCCATCAACTATGTCGAATGCAAGAGGGTAAATTTGGATGTTAGCATCTTGACATGTTGTAATAATCAACTTCCCCCCGTATCTCGCCTTGAGGGTTGTACCGTCGACTAGGATTAAGAGTCGCATTGCATTTCGAAATCCTCGAACGCAGTCCAAGGGCCATAAAGAAATACTTGATGCGATTCTCGTCATCCTTCTCAATAAAAAATGTCGATCCAGTATTAATACTTCCCATGTTATTGCAAAACCTGACCAATTTAAATAAACAATAATGATAATTTAAATAATTAAATAAACAATATTGAAAAACTGAAAAATTAACAATTGAATTAAATAATTAATTACACATTAAATAAAGAATCGATAAATAATTAAATAAATAATTGAAATTAATGATTGAATTAGTTAGATAACTATTAAATAAACATCTAAACAAAGAAATACCTGGTCAATTTAGCATAACTCTCCTCGATCGAACCAATCAAGTCTTCCAACGCGCATTCTTTGGCCTTCCAAGCCTTCTGATAGCTCGTGACCACCCCGTACTCTCGACGAACGTCATTAATAATGTCCGAAGGTCCGTAGATTGTTCATGAGTACTGAAACTTGTGCATTACTTCTCGACCAATGAACTATGATCGGGCTCACCTGTGATCATTTCGACAAATACCCACTTCGCAAGTATGTTCCCGTACATACTTACGAACCACAAAGAACTCATTCGTGTCCATTTTGGTTGCTCGCAAATGCCAAAGGCAACTGGCATCAATGCAGACAATTGTGTAAGTCGACTTGTTTGATTTCTTCACTTTAAACTCAAAATTGTGTTTCAAAGCAATCCGGTGAATAGCTTCTGGCAAATCTTTCTTCGTGTCAAACAGTTACTCAACATACAAATCTTCATCATCGGGGACTATACGCGAACAATTAGAGGACCGTGCACTTGGTCCAGCCTGTGAGCTCCCACTCGACTCATGTCTCAGATGAGATAAAGCAATCAAATTCTCATTGGTAAAGTCATTATCTCTTTCATTGTCTTGAACTACCAAGCAAATTCTGTGTGTAATAGTGAGATCATGGTGAGCAACAACTGTCTCTGGAACAGCTACAACATCATCACGCACTATTTCCACTGTGTCCCAAAACTCATTCACATTACGATCCCCCCATCGAAATCTTCGTGTTCACTTTCGGGGACATTCTTCTTCATCAAAATTACGCAAATAGGAATTGCACGTTTCTGGTTCATTTTAATTAAAACCTTCATTTCAGCTTCAAAAGTAACCATTATAGGTGGAATTGAAATGGATATATGCTATCCCATTAGAAATCCTGATTCCATGTCGTACTTAGAGGGATCGACTTTCAGCAAGGTCTGTATCTCATTGTACATTTCTGCATATGATGTACTTGATGTTATTACAATTGCAATACAACCATGTCTTCCACTCGTCCATTTTCACGCCCATCGATCATTTTCACTATTTTCAAATTCACCAAAATAACAAATCGGGATAGCAGCTAATCCCATATCTGCATTAGGAAACATCATTTATTAAAAACTTGTAATTACGAGAATAAAAGAACGAAAAAAATATGACAAAAAAAAATAAAAAATTGCCCGGACAGCTCAGGCCGGCTGTCTTCTCCATTTTGCATTTGAACAGATGAATTTTTTTCTCGTTTTTGCTAAAAAAAAAATATTATACATCCGTGTAAGACTGTAATATTTTATTTTTTCTAAAATCATATTCTGAAATAAAATTTAAATATTCAAACAATGTACTAATTTAGCTAAAATGAAATTAAAAATACGTATTTATACTTACCAATTTCAAGTGCCGACTGTGAGTAATATTTTTTTTGTTGAACTTTTGATAATTTTTTGAGATTTCAATATTCAAGCAGATGGAAGAGGAAATTTCTTTTTAACTGTGTTGGAGAATCTGATGAGGAAAGTGATTTCGTTTTTAAATTTAAGTGGGATTGTTTAGATTTATTAATTTTTTAAAGAGTGTATTATTGTCTTTTGAGCAAATGATATGTTTTTGTAATTACAACACATAACAAGGACAAAAATGACATTTATTCTTCAAAAGGCTCTTTTGGTGAATGGTAAAAAAATTTTGGTCAATGTGAAAAATTAGTCTTTGGACTAGGTGGTTCTTAAAAGTACCCCAAGCCTCTATCCAACCATATGTGATAGCTATCCTTTCAAAATCAAAACTAATAAAATAATAGCGAAACCAACTTATCCCACACGTATTCCATTCCAAGATTAAATTGGTTGAAAAGTTAGTTTTTTGATGATTTCTTCAAACTACGATATCTTGGTGCTGGCTTATTCAAATCGACTTTTTCTCGACTCAAAAAATTCTAATTAATTACAAGTTTCAAAATGAACCCAATATCGATATGTTTCATCCACGTTTATCAAAATCTAATTCTTTGAATGTGATTAACCTTTTTCATATTTAAGATAATCATGCTTTTATAAATGCAAACAAATAATAAAAAAAATCATACATGGGAAATCTTTATTCTAGGCTAATGACGTCCAATTATTATAATTTAAGCTAATTAATAATAACCGAAATTTTATATATCATTAAATTATTTAAATCCTTAAATTAGTCCTACTAGAATATTTATATACTACTCAACATTACTATTATATAGTAGGATAGCCAAAATTTCTAATACCAAGGCAAATATTAAATATTAAAATTTTGACAACTCTTATCTACCATCATAACCTACCCCTGCCAAGAAAAAAGCCCCTATATTGTGTATAACAAGTCATTCTATTCTAAAAGGAAGACTATTTTATCTCCCCATCAATTCATGACATCTCTCTTTCTCCAACAAATAGCTCACGTGGGATTGGAAGATTTTAAAAATGAATAATAACATAATTAATTATAAATTTAGGCAAATCTTTCAACCTTAATAACATGGACATAACTTATTCAAAATAATTATTTCTCGAGTTCATTGTTCATTATTTAATACAAGCTACATAATGAGCCCAACGTTGATATACTTATACTTACTCTATCAAAATTTAATTATCTAACCCAAATAAAAATATAATTTAAAGCATATTTCAATTTACTCCTTGAATTTTCAAAATATATAAAACTATAACATATAAGACATATAATTTTATTCTAAGATTTTCGAGGTGTTACAGTTTCAACCAGATATGTTAGGTGTCATGTCATGAGGTTGTGTTTTTATTCAATTCTTTATGTAACACGATGATAATATGACTAAGGTTGATGAAATGTAAAAGGATATTGTCACGATGTTACGTCTACTTTTTCCAACTTTTTTTTATGTTATGCAATAGTACATCTTATGAGAGAAGTGAAATTATATGTGCCTCTTTGGTTTAGATGGATACGTCCATTTCTAATATTCATGCGAGTACTGAAAGGTTATGTACAACACTAAAATCATCAAAGGGGTGCATTCTGAATGTTACATTTCTGAGGAAGCTGTAGTATATTTCTGTGATTATATGATTGTAGATAAAGTTGGGATATCATCTTCTACATCTTAAATACATTTCACTAAACCAATGTTGGTGCTCTAGTACAAGGCTTTAATCAATGTCGCGAAAGCTTGTTCCAATGATCATCAAATCAATGTTTTCAGGGTTCAGTTTCACGTTACGTTTTTGTACCAAACAACCAATCCAAATAGCTCCAACTCACAACCATCACCTTGGTTGCATCTCAATCTCATCCAGAAGGGACAAAATAATGGTGTTGATTTGTAAACCACATGGGCAAGAAGAAAGCGATGAAAGAAGGCGCAAAGAAGTGACCAATAACACAAAGAAACCACCCATTTTGGAAGCTCAAATCTGCTGACTTTTCCTTCACTATGGCAGCCACATTTTTCACCCTTTCACACACAAAATCACACACTAAAACGGCTACATAGGAGCACATATATGTATGGATAGGTTAGGCTTTAATTGAACCGATAATAAGTTTAAATGGGACAAGATTCAAAGTCATTCAAGAGGTAATATAAATGAGGTTGGGCATTTGGACTTGGTCGTTGATAATTATTTCACTCATCGATCGAGGCCTATGAAATATATTCTAATATTTAACATCATAGTCTGATATTTATTGGGTATCAAAGCCAAACAAATCTTCACCGGGAACACAGACGTTACCTCGTGTTTCGGACCCAAAATACATACCATATCTACTCCATATGCTCACCAGGACTAAGGTCAAGAATACCAAAATAGAAGCAAATATTCACAGTAATCAATCAAGGACAAATAAATATGCGATAACGATATAATATAAAATAACACACAAATCTTCTCATATATGTTCACACAGAACGATCGACTAACGCCAAGTTAATCAATTAAACAGCCAACACATATGCAATAAATGTATAAATGACCCTAAAATAGATCTCACCACAATATGTACAAATTTTTGCTAAACTTTCTCACGTATGTATTTTGATCATTTTCAACAATTTTGCATCCCGTTGATTTCTCTTCAGCTCTAATTGGCTCCTGGCATTCTTGAATCACCATCTCACTATCCGGCACAACTTTTGAATTATTACATTTTAGTCCCCATAATTTTGATTTCGTCATTTTTCTCTATTTTTTGCTTATTTTCTCCAATTCTTCATCAAATCATAAGTTTTACCTATTAAACACAATATAACACGAATTAAGCTATATTTCATCAAAAGAATTACAAATGTCATTATATAAAATTTCGAATAGGTGTATAAAATACGCTTATCAATATAGCATTTTCCGTACTACACAAATTCAAAACTTTCCATTATTTTTTATCCGCACATTCTCTAATAATCTACTATTTGAAAATACACTCTTAGCCAAAAATTGGGCTCAAACAGCCTCTTGATTCATTTTACATCTTATAGCAATTCTTAATGAAATGTCCTTATTCCCCAAATAGTATCATTTCTTACCTTTTGCAATTTTCATGGATTTACTTTTATCACACCCAATTCTTGGAGTGATAATCATGTTGTTCGTACGAAACCGGTAAGCATATGAAATTATTGACAAGTAATAATTTAGTAAGTTTAGAGTATCGATCCACAAGAAATAAAATTCAATTGAGTATACTAGTGTTTAATTAGATTCAAAGTAAATAAACAAAATTGATTTGTGGTTTCTAATTAATCTAACTTAATCTACGAAAGCGTGTAAAATGTGAAATTGATATGTATATGGGAAGAGTGTATTGGATTACAAATTCACTATTATTATATATTCCAATTCTTGACTACGTCGCTAGTTTCGTTCAAGCATACTTGACAATCGATAATTTTAATGTAATTATTTTTTTTTCAAAACAAATTAAATATATCCAATGCACGACCCGAATCTATTCATAATCCGAATTTGAATGAATAGAATGCATTCAATTTCACAATTATCTCAAAAATTGCACACGTGATACATATTATTCCTAAAATTTATTGCACGCATGTTAATCAAGCAATGTTCTAGACCTATTGTGAGCCTCCCGGCACTATAACAAACAAATATATATTATATTGGTGATCAAGCAATCAAATAATAAAATTAAGCATGCAAGATTAATTAAAAATCGCAGGAATTCAACTAAGCCACATGTCTCGAATTAAAAAATAAATAATAAAGGATTTCATCTTCATCCAATACACGAGAAGAATTAGCCTAGCATTATGTTGGAATTAAACACAGAAAAGAGAAAAGACATCATCGAGAATCGGCAGAATGTGGCTAATTTTCAAATTTCATGTTGCGCTATCTCTTTCCCTTGAGTCCCTGTTTGTGTGTATTCTTGTAGCCGCCAATCTCCCTTTTTTCCCTTAAATGCTGCCACCAATGTGGATATAAGTATAATATAATTCGAACCGAGCTTTATGTACACCGCTAGATGTACATGCCCCTCACAAGAGGGGTCCTAGGTCGAAATAAAGGCAAAAAAAAAAAAAGAAGAAGAAGAAGGCAAGCCCTGCCATTTGTGAGGACAATGTAGAGATGACAATTTGAACAGTTAAAATCGAAAATCGCGATTACCTGAACCGAACGGGGGGGGGAAAAACCAAACCGATGATGCAATAGGGCGGATATGGTATTTGATTTTAATGAACCGATTCGAGGCGGAGCGGTGTGGGTATGGTATTTACACTGTCACCCCAATCCGAACCGATTACCCATTAAATTTATTTTTTTCCCATCTAAATAGTAATCCAATACAAAACATGTATAAAAAAAATATATCTAATTTTGAAAACTCCACAGGGGCCTTTTTTCTTCCTTTTTGAAATCACACATGATGATTATCAACTCACTCGCTTTTGAAGCAAACTCAATCAACAATTTCAGTTTCAAAAAACTTATTCTCTTATGGTAAATTTGATTATTTGATTAGTTTTAGGCATTTGGATTGACTTGAAATTAAGTGTACATAATCTTTGCCTTTCTTGATTTTGTCATCGGTAACCTAGACATGACCCTTGGTACCATAAACAGTCGCCTTCTTACAGATGTACCATCTATCTGCCCTTTGTACAATTTTGATCTGGTAAGTGATCAACAACGCAAATTGTTCGAAGTGCTCTAATATAATTCACTCAACTATTAGTTGATAATCATCATGTGTGACTTTTTTTCATAAATTATTTTTTTTCAATTTGACAACTAGACCTATGAAAAATAATTTATTTTTATGGTTATTAACCGTCCCGAACTGAACCGAAACCGACTTACGTGGTTATGGTGCGGTTATGATATGGCAAGAAAATTGGCGATTCGGTGATAATTTTGGCTGAACTGTTGCCAACCCTAGGACAATATCATCCGGACTTGTACAAATGGAGAAACCCATATCATTCGGCCCAATGTTTGACTCGTTTCCGCCTGTCTTTCTGTGCGTAATCTTGCTGCCTCCCAATGTATGTGTGTATAATTCAGCAGCACAAATCTCCCCCACCAGGCTGCCTTTATCAATGTATCTCCCATTTTCTTTTCTTTTAAGCCTCCCAATTTGACTCCACAACAGGTTCCCGCTGCAATTCTCTAAAATAAATACCAGACAGCCGTTTGATTTGACTCCGACGAACTCAAATTCAGCCCCCAAGCTGCCGTTTTTCACCCTCCAATGCGTGTGGAATATATCTAGTGG
Source organism: Olea europaea var. sylvestris (assembly GCF_002742605.1). Lineage (NCBI taxonomy): Eukaryota > Viridiplantae > Streptophyta > Magnoliopsida > Lamiales > Oleaceae > Olea > Olea europaea. The sequence goes on along the minus strand of NC_036245.1, from coordinate 2,926,534 downwards.
CACCCCTATTTTTCTCCTCTTCCAGCCGTTTTTTTTTTTTTTTTGTAATCTTTCTGTTGTCTGCTCCAAAGGCAGCTGTTTCTATATATATTTATATCAATCCAGCAGCGCCTTTGTTTTTGTGGGATTAGGAGTCCCAAGTGGCAGAAATTCCAATTGTTCTCTCCTTCTCTGCCGCCAGCCACTTGCATATACATGTCAAATAAAATCCCAGCATGCTAGCAATTGTATGTGTCTCTCTATTCCTTCTCCCAGGCTGCCCTTTTATCTATAATTATGAGGCCCAATTAAACGTGGTGAAATTAATTGGACCAGCTCACTTTCATGTGTAAAATAGGATTCCAATTGGTTAATGAATTTGGTGTGGAATATATCTAGTGGCCCCCCTATTTTTCTCCTCTTCCAGCCGTTTTTTTTTTTTTTTTGTAATCTTTCTGTTGTCTGCTCCAAAGGCAGCTGTTTCTATATATATTTATATCAATCCAGCAGCGCCTTTGTTTTTGTGGGATTAGGAGTCCCAAGTGGCAGAAATTCCAATTGTTCTCTCCTTCTCTGCCGCCAGCCACTTGCATATACATGTCAAATAAAATCCCAGCATGCTAGCAATTGTATGTGTCTCTCTATTCCTTCTCCCAGGCTGCCCTTTTATCTATAATTATGAGGCCCAATTAAACGTGGTGAAATTAATTGGACCAGCTCACTTTCATGTGTAAAATAGGATTCCAATTGGTTAATGAATTTGAATCCAAATTTAAGTCCAAAACTTCGGCCCGTTTAATTTATTATTTTCCTCAAGTCCTCCACTTTCAAAGTATGAAATTTGATTTCCAAACTCTCCATCAAATAGCCAATTAATCCTTCATCCTTTTCCAAATAGTCCATCACTAAAAACACAAAGAAAATTAATTTAAGTTAAATAAAAATTAATAATTTGATGATGTAAAAGTTTAGAAATATGACTTAAATAAGTACATAACTTGCACTTATCACATACCATTACCCTTGCCTTTATCTGAAAAATTATCTCAAATGTGATCAACTTTAGACTCAACTCTGAATTTGAGAATTCTATTCTTTAAGGCGTTTATTAGAAAATCAATAGTGAGCTCATCCCTTCTATATTCTAGAGCAAGTCTCTATGCCAATCACTAATGGAGTTTAATAGGACTACAATCAACTGATCTTTATAAAAATTTCATCAAAGTTGGCTAAATTTTGGGTTAGCTTGGTAAATCTATTCAAATTTTCTTCCAAGTCAACAGAGAAATTCATTTTAAAAGAAAATAATAGTTTCAACAAATAGCACTTATTTGGAAATGTCTTAATTACATATTTGGCCTCGAGTTTAGTCCATGATAAACAAGTTTGATTAGGGAGATACACAAGTATTTGAGAACCAAATAAAAAATTAAGATCAATAGGTGATCACAGTAATACACTAAGTAAAACAAATTGCAAATAGGTACTCAAGATTTCACTTAATCAAGTTTTATGCTCTAATCAGAGGACATGCAACAAGAATATCGAAGAAAACTCAACAACAGAGATCACAATTTCTAAGTTTCAAAGTTTTCTCATTCAAGATTCTCTAGATCATACCCGTACTGGATTTATCTTAGATTCCTATGGCCCACAGGAGTCTTTGGGCAAAGATTCGTTTCCTAGGGATTTGGTTTATGGTAAACCAACGAAAATAACATAGGTAACCTAATTTCATATATTAAAATTTATAAAAAAATTTAAAAATACCACAAAACAAGTTTATAGAACTCAATTTCTTTTTTAGATTCTTTCAAACACGATCCTTAATTTTTGAGATCCATTACATATCTCCAACTCTCTTTGAAGATCAGGTATTGTGACTTGCAAATCTAGACTCAAGTATCACTGAAATTGTTAGAAACATAAAATGTAAGCGATCAAATTCAAACCCTTATAGTACAGAATTAAAGCTTTGTAGAGATCAAAAGAAAGAACTCAAGACTTGTTTCGATCGAAGCCCAGAGATTCGGTAATCGCTTCTAACACGTAATCCCTTGTTAATCATTCATTCAAAATGATTAATGCTCGATTGGACCGTAATGGACAAAACAAAAACCAAGTTTACACAGTAGTTCAATGATACAAAGATCAAGCCATAAATAGATTTATTCTTTTCAGAAACTACAGATCAAAACACAAGTCCACCAAGAACCCACACATATCACTAATCTGATCTATACAATACAAGAACACTCAAGTCCTTAACATTTTTTACTTAGAAAACACTAGAATTAGAAGATGATTAGAAGACATCCGTCTCAAATAAGGTTTTCAAGAACGGAAGAAACCCCAACTGAAGGGTTGAATATTCTCTCAAACCAAAGCCACATGAATTGAATAAATGAAACAGTATAAGACAAGTGAAGGGTTTTAACCCTTGGAACCATCCAAAAAGCAATCAAACGACCACCATCATGTCAAATGTCAAGATCCAATTAATCCCTTCCACTAACAAAGTTGCCATTTAGTAAAACAAGTTTTTGGCCAATTTGGTAGCGCGCACACATCACAAGTGCACAATTACTCAACATCATGAAATACTAATCAATCTTTAGATTCTTAAAATGAAATGTGAACTCCTCCTGGAATTCGAAATAACACTGTATTTGTTTGATCACTGACTACTCTCGATGAAATGAAATATAGAAGAATATATGACTTGTGATAAATTTTTTATATTGATGGAATTTGGACATATTTTATCTTGCTGAATATTTTCCCATATTACCGACTATGTTCCCTCCAACTTACATTCGATGGAGCATTGTGCCATGGGCTGTCAGGTAACAATTAGTAATCATTAGGGCGTTTTGATTTATTTTTAAATTTTCAGTTTCGAAGTATTAGATTCTTGTCCATTAAAGTTTGTGTTTATTAGATTTTTTGTCTCTATTAATGTTTTTTTGGAAAATTTCTCATGTGGTATATAAAGGTACTGAAGTTCAGCTAGAAATTTTATGAGTTGTTTCTCCAATGTCATGAATGTAATAAGATGTTAAAAGTGTCCGACACACAGGAGTAACTCTCTGGGTTTCTTTGAAATTTCTGGCCTAATGCGATTTTCATTAGCAATATTGTTTGTATATCATTATGTACAGATTGATGATGTGAATTATGTTAATGGACTTCCTTTTCTTTCTTTTCTCTCTCTCTCTCTCTTCCTCATCATCAGACTAGCATTATTGGGTGAACCGTGCTGGATGTCGTCCAGGGTACCAAATTGCGCCCCCTTCAATAGGGAGGCAATTGGCGCGTTCCTAAAAACAATCTGCAAATATGTTATGGTTTATGAGCTTTAAAGTTTCCATTCATATAAGAAATTGCTTGATTTTTTTATTCGTTATATACCTTATTTTGTATGATATCTATAAATCCCTGTAACTGGGATTTCTGAACTGACATATAAACTAAGCTAATTGCGTTACCTTTCCTATTCACTTCAAGATCTAATGGCCTACAGCTAGAAGGATCTCCCTGGATGTGGAAGAACTCTCACCATCATCATTCATCCCACAACTGATGTTAATCACTGTCGCTCGGTTCGAGTTTCCTCTCAGGCTTCGAGTTCTGAAGGAGAGGAAGAACATCGTACTCGTTTCTTATCATCTTTTCTCCTCCGTGCAGTGTTGAATGGCTATATCGGAGCAAGATTTGCAAAACCTCCTTCATAGTTGGCCTATTCGATGGAAGTTTGCTCGTGCAGATAATACCGAGTTTGAATACACTGCTTATTTCTTCCAAATATTGTGGTTCCTTAATATCCTCATCCATGACATCAACTACATGTTTACCTTCCTGAATGTGATGCCACGCCCATTCTGCCAGAGACGAGCTCTCGTCTCCATCACGAGCTTCCCTACCGGTGACTAGTTCCAAAAGGATGACTCCAAAGCTATATACATCAACCTTCTCATTCACTCTTCTAGTCTGTGCATACTCTGAAAATTTGAAGTAATGTAAATAAAATTGTGGAGAATAAAGAATTTCAAAGACATTATATGACAAGAGTCGAGAGTATGTCACATACCTGGAGCTATATAACCAAACGAGCCCGCTACAGTGGACATCATGTCAGGTTCTCCATTCTTGATCAACATTCTTGCTAGGCCAAAATCTGCAATCTTTGCATTGAACTCAGAATCCAACAGGATATTGCTAGATTTTACATCGCGATGGATAATGGAAGGTGAACAATCGTGGTGCATATAGGAGAGCCCTTGAGCAGCATCAATTGCAATTTGCAGCCTCTTAGGCCAGTCTAAAACCACATTATGAATAGAACCCGATATTGTGGATGGTCGATTCTTGCCATGAAGCCATCTGTCGAGACTACCATTTTCCAGATACTCGTATACAAGCAGCTTTGAATTATGACTTGAAATGCAACAAAGAAGTTTCACTATGTTGGAGTGCCTTATGGTGCCAAGAATTTGAACTTCTGATAGAAATTCCTTTTCGAGTTTCAGTTCCAACTTCACATTGTTCCAAATCCTCTTAACAGCAACATATGCACCGGAACGATTTATTGGAATCCGGAAAACTGTTCCCGATCCTCCTCTTCCAATTATGTTGTTCTCTATTAAACCAGATGAAATGGTTGATTCTGTGAAATTCAATCTCTGGAATGAAGTAACTTTCCACGGCGACTCCAAATCGTGCTTCCTCCTCCTGTTAGTTCTAACAACTAAGATTGTGTATAAGAAAACAACTAAAAATGCAACTGCTGAAATACTTGAGACTGTAGCAATTAAGTGGGATGGAAGTTTGTTCGATTTTCTGGCAAGTCCAGCCTGACAACTGCTGAGCCCTAATGCTGGATTACCTGCGCAGAGTCTTGGATTATTCTGAAAACTGCTATTGAAAGCTGCATTTTCAAATTCACTAGGGATTCTCCCAGAGAGCTGATTAGAAGAGAGATTGAGTGAAGGTAGCCTCAAACGGCCTATTTCAGGTGGGATTGGACCAGAAAATTTGTTGGCTGACAAATCCAGATACAAGAGTGCAGGCAAAAACCCGATCCCTGCAGGAATTTCGCCAGATAATTGGTTTCGACTGAGATTCAAAGTAGTTAAAGATTTCCACGAGATTATAGTCGATGGAAGGTTTGCAGAAAGTCTATTTCCATCCAGCAAAATAGTTGACAGCAATCGAAGAACAGTCAATTCTTGAGGAATGTTACCAGCAAGCAAGTTGTTACTTGCCTTAAACACGTTCAAGTTCTCCCAAGAAGATATCCCGGCTGGAATTTCACCCGAAAACTGGTTGTTATGCATCTCGAGCAGAGACAAGTTTGGCCCTACTTTATCCGGGAGCTGACCTGTAAACAAGTTATCGCTTATCATCAGTGTAGTTAAGTTCAATGATGTCCACAATCCTCCTGGAATATTACCAGAAAACTGGTTTCGATAAGCCCGAACAACCTTCAAACTGTCACAATCCCCTAGAGATTCTGGCAATTCACCTGTCAAATTGTTGTCGAAGACAGCCACACCTATTATTGCCTTATTAGCACACAAATTCTTTGGTAACGTCCCAACAAAATGGTTAGATGCAACTTCGAATGTGTTCAGGGTTGAGTATAACCCAAAATCAGGTGGCAATTCACCTGATAGACTATTGCTGAATATCCTAATATTTATCAGAGATGGCAATCTACCGATACCTACTGGAACTACGCCAGATAATTGATTGAAAGACAAACCCAAACCAGTAAGTTTTGTCAGCTTTTCAAAATCATCTGGTATTATTCCCGTCAAGTTATTTTGAGAAAGATCGATTACCTCCAGATTCAAGGCCTCGACAGTCTGAGGAATTGATCCCGACAGCCTGTTTTTGAAAAGATACACAATAGTCAAGTTTTTTAGCAGGAACAGAGAATCTGGGATGCTGCCACTCAAACCATTTTCTGATAAGTCCAGGAATTCTAAAGCTGACATATTCCCAACACTTCCAGGGATTTCTCCTATCAAATTTGTTATATACATCCAAAGATTTCTCAATTTCTTCAGCTTTGTGAAACTTGATGGTATTGCTTGTGGCAAAAAAGGGTTGAAATTCAAATTCAATTCTTCAAGATTTGACAGATTGCCAATTTCTGGCGGAATAGAACCGTTGAACAAGTTGGACGGAAGCTGAAGACTTTTGAGCTCCGGGAAGCTCCCAATGGATGCAGGGATATCACCAGAGAAATTGTTTCCACTCAAGTTAAGAACCTGAAGCGAGGGCGAAAGCCGGTTAATGTCAGCAGGAATTCTTCCTACAAGTTGGTTTATTTGAAGGTCTAAATATTCGAGATTAGAACAGTTATAAAGAACTGTAGGGAAGGGTCCAGGGATGAAATTCTCATGAAGATCAATATAGGATAGATTTTTAAGGTCACATATAAATGTTGGGATCGTTTCACTGATGTTGTTATTGATGATCTCGAGTTTCGTCACCCGACCATCGGTGCACGTGACCTCAGGCCACGTGCAGTGGTCGGAAGACGGAATCCAGTGATTCATGTTGGTTAAACTGGACCAGTAGTCTTTGAGTTGAAGAAGAATGGTTTTTTCTTGAGCTGTAACATTTTGTGCATTGCCATGAAAAAAGGTTAAGGTGAAGAAGAAAAGAATGGTGAAGAAATGGAGCAATGGAACAGTAGTTTTCAGCATTTCGAGGTGGGTTTTTCAGTTACTTTCCTGTTGATCTGATGGTGGCATTTAGCAGAGATTACAATGTTGGGAAATGGAGAAGCAGGTGATACCAAGACTCTAATGTGAAAACTGAAACAGGGAGGAAAGTGTGATGAGATACCAATTGATTTTAATAATGTATATTCAAAATGTGCCGAATATATATATACAGATAATGAGTCCCTTTCAATTAGTGCAGTTTTTTTCCACAAACTAATGAAATTACAATTAAAACCCTGTTATCACTAAAATTTACTAAAAATTGCGTAGAATTTTCCAATGCAATTTGTAATATAATTTTGATGTCAAAGTGTTACTGAATAGTTAGTCCCGGTTTGTACTCCATTAAAATGAGATTTTGGGGGTAGCCTCGGTTTCACTTGGCTAAAAATTAAATTTTTAGTAATTGAGAATGTGATCAAAGTTATAGATTCCCAAAAATATACGATTGAAAAAAAATTAAAAATTCGATAACAAAGTTTAGATTTATCCCCCATCTGGTCGCGCTTCTTTGTGAATTTTTAGCTTATTTTCGATCGTTATACATTGTAACAATGAAGCAGCTATAATTGTTGAAAAAAAGGCAACTTTCATAACTTTTTACAAATTGAATTACTCGAAATGCCCTGTCAAAAAAATTTAAATAAAAATTGAAGAAAAACTAAAGATGGCATTTCCATAATTCAAATACAAAAAAATTGGTAGGGATTTGGTTACTTGATTTTTTGATCGTTATAGATAAAGTAGGTCCTATATGTAAGATAAGAATTCAAAAATGATGACTGAAATAGTGAAATAACAATCAAAAAATTGATTTTAATTGACTTAAAATATATACCAAACAAACTCTTAAAAATGGTAACTCTTAAAAAAATTTTACGGGGTTTATTGTTGAAACATCAGTGTCAATAGTCAATAAGAAAAAATAAAATCCAAGACCGTTGACTATGAAACTTTTATTCAAACTTGTATTTCCAGCCGGGCAGTGCTGGACTGACCGGTCCAAGAACATTTAGGCCCTGTTCTCTTTACCGTTTTCGGGTCGTTTTCTGTTTTCGATTTTTCAAAACGGTGAAAATGTGTTCTCTTTCCCGTTTTCGAAAACGAATTTTCGAAAACGAAAAAAAATTTGTGAAGAAAACACAAAACGACTTTTTTGTCGTTTTGGGCGTTTTCAGTGTAAAGCTTGAAAAAATTGAAAACGCGGGAAACACTTTTTTTTTACGCATTTTCAACAATTTCAAAACAAACACTCAAAACACAAAACTCAAAATGAATTCAAAACTCAAAACACAAAACTGAAACACAAAGAGAACACCCCCTTATTATTTTCAGCCACCAATCAATCAATTAATTGACTTTACCTTTTCTTTCTCGTAACCAGGCTTTTAAAAATTTTAGATTTTTTTTTAATTCTTTTTATATTTATTTATTAATCATTTTATTTTGATTTCTTCCATTTCTTTAGGGAGATTACGCATGCGAGTTTAAAATTTTAAGCATGACGAAACTAACATTAAGGCTATGCTTAAGCATGACGAAACTAACATTAAGGCTATGCTTAAGCATGACGAAACTAACATTAAGGCTATGCTTAAGCATGACGAAACTAACATTAAGGCTATGCTTAAGCATGACGAAACTAACATTAAGGCTATGCTTAAGCATGACGAAACTAACATTAAGGCTATGTTTGAGCCACGTTTTTTCAAAAAATATATATTTTTAAACAGTGATTTGACATCATTTCAACTACACGATTTTTAATAAAATAATATTACACGCAAATTCAAAATTTTTCTTTATTTTTTAATCACTCACATCAATACACTATTCAAAAATACATTCTAAAAAAATAATGTCGCTCAAACAAAGGCTAAAAATAAAAAATTTAAATAATAGAAATATATTTAGACCTTTATATTAAACTTTCAATTTTATTTTATTTAATTATTTGATTCGGATCACCAAATCATTGTCCCAATACTAACTTTATCCATAAAGTACAAACAAAAACTTATCAAGCGTGGAATAAAATTAAAAGAAAGACTCATTCAAAGTGGACGACTTTGAAAAATCTTTGGAAGAAGAGCCGTATGAATTCTGCCAATTAGATGGACGACTTTGAAAATTCTCACTTCCTCGAACGATCGTTCTCAACTACCTCGCTCCATTTATATAGACTGATTTTATTTTTCACACAG
>NC_036245.1:2914766-2916820 GCF_002742605.1 Olea europaea var. sylvestris | reverse complement strand
ATTTAAAAAATATAACAAAAAAGAATCATATTTCAAGAAAATATCATGGTCAATTATATTTGTATTTTACAACAAAATATTAACCCTCAGTTTGGAAATTTTTATATTTATACACGATTAAACTTCATTTTTTACTGCGTATTTCAATAGATTCATAAGTATTATCCACAAATTCATCACTTTTTTTTTATAGCTTAACGAATAGCACTTTCACGTGGGCTTTGACTCGAACCTACATTTGTGTGAGGTCATCTCATGTCTCCACATTTGAATATGAATTTTGATACTTGTACACCGAGTGTACCGATCCCTCACAACAAAGGAAGGCCCACGGAGAATAAAAAAATCGTGGACCACCCTATTGTGAGGGGATCGACAGCCACAATGTACGAATAGCATGGTCCTTTGAATATTTGATGTGTCCAAAACCCACATGGGTAAAGTTATACATACATGACTACGGCCGTACGTTAACAAATGCTACCAATTGTTTACTCTGAGGTCAATTTACTGTGGCCGTACGTTAACAAATGCAACCAATTGTTCCAGCTTGACTCAAATTTTAACTCAATTGAGGACTTCCAATTATTTTAAGTAAAAGTCGACCACTAGACTTTTTGTACATTTTAACAACCAATTTGCTCAAAGCCAAACAATGCCTAAATTTAGAGAGTAATTTCAAGTTTGGGCTTACCAAAATCTAAGCTCCTGTTTGGTTATAATTTTTCAAGCTAAAAAATCAATTTTTTTGATCGTTACTTACTATAGTCAACCGTCAACTATGACATCTTCACTAACAGGTGGGATCCACATTTCAAGTTAACGGTCAAAAAATCAGACTCAATTTTTACCATTCTTCAATCATCCGACACTTGAGCACAACATGTTGGTTGAATATTAAAAACTAATATTCTTATTTCCAATATGAAAACAGTTGTTCCTATAAATTTACTATGGTTAGCTAGAAACTCAGTAAATGTACGATATCATGGACAAATGATAAACTAGCATGGAAATGGAATTCCAATTCCATCTTTTTCATTTTTTTGTTGTTTGGTAGCACAATTATTTTCATGGAATTCCAATTCTTGATTATCTTGGAAAGTGTGGTTTTCCATATTTTCATTATGTGGTGGGTATCGGTTTTCTCAGGTACTGTAACATTTTTTTTTTTTTTTTTGTTGGCAATGGAAATAAATTCTAAAAATTATTATAAAAAGAATATTTCCCTTTAATTGACAATTTTTATGAAAATAAAGTCAAACGAACATCCAAAGATAGCTGAATTTCTTGAATATTTTTTTTTGACAATGAAAACAAATTTCATTTCCAATACCAGTATATTTCATCCATTTAATTGACATTTTTCATATAAAACAAAGTCAAACAAATATCAAAAAATATTTTTATTTCAATATTTTTCACGTAAAGAATTATACTAATCAAACACAATAATTTATAATTTTCAGAAAAGCAATTCTAGACAACTAGGCAATTCAATTACATCTTTGCAATCAAAAGGACCTTAAGTATTGTTCCCATAAGAATTGCATTTTTAGATGTGATTCAATTAATCCAACTTTAATCGAACAAAACACACAATTGATAATTCTGGTGTTTTAAACTAAATTATTCTAACAATAATAAATAAGCAATAAAACATGATCGGTTAAGCTTCGGAGAAAACTCAACTTAGTGAAACATTATGGGTGTGTTTGGTTTATTATTTTCAAGCTGTTTTTAGTTTTCAATTTCACAACACTAAAAATATGTTTGGTCTAATATTTCTGAAAATATATTTTTGAAAACATAGTTAATTTATAACGTAAAACTTAAAACGCATTTTTAACATTTTAAGTGTTTTTAGTGAAAATTTTGAAAACAATCAAAATATAAAAAACAAGTATTTAAATATATTTTTTTAATTTGAAAAAATAAAAAATATAAAATTCTATCAAAATAAAATTAAAAATTTTAAAAACAAAAATTTTGATAAAAATAATTTCTAAAATTCTAAAAAACTATAATTCTAAAAAATTAAAATCCTAAAAAAA
>NC_036245.1:2910777-2914041 GCF_002742605.1 Olea europaea var. sylvestris | reverse complement strand
GGACAATATGATGCATTAGTTTGAACAATGTTAAAACTTGATAATGGAGCCTTAGTGATTCAAATGCCAAACACATTATTGTCTAACAGCCTTAGTGGATGCAAAGAAAATGTATTTGGCATTTGAGTAACCTTTGAAGAAATGCGGACTACACGAAAATTGCAAATGGAGCCTTAGTGGTTCAAATACCGAACGCATTATTTTTTTTGGAAAATGAAAATTTGGTATTTTAAAATCTTGTTTATGGGACTGAGGGAGATATATAAACTATAAAGCTTGACATGTACTTTAAAAGCAATATTATACCTTTTAGGTGCATAAATACTTTATAGGTTATACTGAGCATTAACTTCTATACATGATTTTCAGGACCTGTTTGACATGGCTTTTGAAAGTTTCAAAAACTACTTTTGGGACTCAAAGATTGCATCTGGTCTTGTTTGACTAATTCAATGAAAGTGCTTCGGGTAGTTAAAAAATCTTTTAAAAGAAGTTGGACCAATGTGATTTTTTTTCTAAAAATAATTTCAAAAATTAACTTCTTCCAAAAGTTCTTCTAAAGGAAGAAAAAGCAAAATACATGCTGAACGGGCCCTTAGAAACCCTAAGCATCCACTAAATACATATTAATATAATCTAGAAAAACGAACGGCCTTTCTTGATTTTACATATCAAGCCCCCTCTTTGATATTGCTAAAAATATAATTGAAACCTAAATTAAAATCAACAATTAATTTTAACAATATATTTCATGAGATTCATAACTTTTTAATTACATATTTTATTAATTTTTATCAAAATTTACTAAAAATCTTATTTTAATCTCTACCAAGCAATGGCTAAAACTCAAGACTTCCACAAAACTAAATGTAGACTTGTTCACTCATTTGACTCCGTGATTAAAGAATATAAATGAGATTTGCATCATTTTTCCTCCATGAAAAAAAGAGGTCTCCAGTGTTAAAATGCAGAGCCTAATTTATTAAGGACTGTTTAGAAATTTATGTTCTTGTAAAATTATATTAAGAAATTGGAGTCCGAACTATTGTTAAGTAGTAAAATTAAATTCTTGAAAAATTCTATTAAGGAATTGGTTTTGCCCTATTTTATCTTATAAATAGGAAGTCGTCCTTAGGTTTACTATCAATCATCAAATAGAAAAGAAGAGATGTTAGAGAAAATAGCATATCTCATGTAAACTTTTTTCATCATATTGAATTACTGTAGCGCAGTGGTGGGAGATGATGTAATCACACATTAAGGTGAATCTCTAAATCTTGCTTGTTCTTGATTGTTTATTTATTTATATATTTTTATTATTTCTTTTATGTATTTTTTTTTTCGAATTGATTGCTTTCAGTGAAATAGAATTAGTGTTTATAATTCTTAACAATTGGTATTAGATGTTTTGGTTTAGATTGAGAGCAATGACAAACGAAGGAGCGTTCTAGAAAAATGCAAGTTTGATAGTATAGATTTTACGTTTTGCATGATGCAAATCGAAGATTATCTGTATAATAAAGAATTGCTCCATTTACTTCTCCCCACTTAACCATAGTCTCCATTAATGGAAGTTATTGAATAAATATATCATAGTGCATATATTAACGCTCTATTTGAGTCGCATTCTTTCAAAAAAATACATTAATAAACAATAATTTGATATCATTTCAATTACATATTTTTCAATAAAATAATATTACACGTGAATTTATAACTTTTCCTTATTTTTTAACAACACATTCTCCGTCAATCTACTATTCCAAAATACATTCTTTCAAAATAATATGGCTAAAATGCACACTAAGAAAGAGTGGCTTTGTGAATTTCTATTAAATTTACTTGATCAACCTCGAAGTTGAAAATTGGAGATGTAATAAAGACAACAAATGTATAATATAATTCCCAAAACTTTCGTTTCTCATATAGCTATAAATAATTCTTAGTTTTTTAAGTGCTTTAAAAAATTTCCATAGAAGGCGATCCACAATCCGTGAGGCTCCAGATCTTTCATTTTTTGCCTGAAGTTCAACTCTTAGGGTGCTTTTAATTGCAAGCATGAAATTTGCATGAAAATAAAATATTTTCTAGATAATTCAATTGTCTAGAAATTATATCCGAGGAAATTATTAGTTGTATGTGTTTGATTAAATTAAATTTTTATATGGAAAATGTTGCAATTTTCCTTCTTTTGGTGTTTGATAGACATTATTTTCTATGGAAATGATCATTTTTTCCAAGTTTAGTTGTTTGACAACCACTTTTTTCCATGGAAATTACCACTTTTTCCATGGAAATTGTCAATCAATTTTTAGAAATACTATACAATAGCATCTTCATAATTAAGTTAATATTGTATGCACACCATGATTATGATCTTTAAAAAGTCACATTTTCAACAATAATGTGATAGAAAATAATAAAATTTATAACAAATAAGGAAAATGGCCTGACAATTTCAGATTCTACTCATATACTTGAATTAATTATTATTCCAATCAAAAGTAATTATCAAATAATCAATTCAGTAAATAATGATCAGAATTGTACAGCGTATAACATAAGAATTACAAATAACAAAAATAAAATAAAAAATCTCTATTGTAAAAAAGTAGCAATTTAAATCAATATAAATACCATACTTTTACGTATATATGTTGAATTATCCGAGGTCATCTTGAAGTAGTGGAGGTGGATCACGACCAAGATTCTCAAATATAAAACTACGCATGAATTCTTCATCGGCCAGGCTCACAAATACTCTAGCTAGACTCTTATCCGATCTATGTAGTTTCATGAGTTGCATTATGTCACGCTTGTCTACGTTCATGCCTTGTAATTTTTCAAGAACTAATTGCTAGTTGATATGATTTAGCATATCTAATGTTGTTTGAATCTCCATAGCATTAGCAATTTTGTCAGAGGATTCAACAATGCTTGATAGGGCAATGAGACTCTCATTATTGGATTGGGGACGTTGATGTCTAATTTTGTTGGTTCTTCCTTCAGCGTTATGCTTTGAAGCACGAATAGGGCATGGATTTATATCCTCATTTTGACCATCAACTTCATTCACATTTTCATCTAAAAAATTATTAAAAAAAAAAGAATTTGTTAGAATCCTTTATAGAAAACTAGTGAGTGAACGTGCAATTGGTTAATGTTTAAAATAAATGTATGCAAATTTTAGAAAATTTCATTTTTAAATTTGAAAGGTATTCATAAATTTGTTGAAATTGACTTATTTTTCGTCAATTTTCTCTG
>NC_036245.1:2907083-2910677 GCF_002742605.1 Olea europaea var. sylvestris | reverse complement strand
TGAATACAAAGGTTCCTTATCATATGGTGGATCTAGTGAAGTTGTCTAAAGGAGATAATAAGAGTATTGCTGCTGAACATTTAACAGAAGAGGTGATAGCGGTTCGTGATGAAGTAAAACAGAAGTTGAAAAAAACTAATGCAAAGTATAAGGCAGCAGGAAATTCACATCGATGGGATAAACAATTTCAAGAAGAAGACTCGGTGATGGTATTTTTGAGAAATGGTAGATTTCCCATTAGCACCTACAATAAGCTGAAACCAAAAAAGTATGGGCCTTCCAAAGTGCTTAAGCGAATTAACAACAATTCCCACTTTATTGATTTACCAGCTTCTATGAGTATTTCTCAAATGTTTAATGTAGCAAAATTGTATGAGTTCCATAAAGATGATAAGCCTTTATATCTAGATTATAACTTGGGATCGAGTTTTCGTAGGTGGAAGGGACTGATATAAAATATATTTTTGAATGGATGTAAGAAGAATTGAATAAAAATGGGGAAAAGTAATGGTGGAGAGAAAACGTCCGAATTTCGAATTGGGCTCATAAGACTATTCCAAAAAGAGGAAAACATGACGAGTAATACTCATCGCTATGTCATAACGTACTATGGATTTCGGCCAAACGAACTCGAAAATTAATTTTTAAAGTTGTAGCGCTATTTCTGTCATTTAGTTTATTTTGGATTCTTTTCAATTTTAGTTTGTTTAAACTTTCTTTTCATTAATTTTAGTTATCTTAAACTAGGTTTCCATGTAAACCCTTATAAATAAGGGGTTAATTTGTTGTTTTGATCATCTTTTCATTAATAAAAATTTGTAAGTTTACTAATCATACCCTTGAAAATATGGTGGATTCCAAATTTCATGTTCTTAAGTTTTTCGCTTCAATTCCTTGTTCTTAGGGAAGAAAATTCTCAAACAACCTATTGTTTTTTGAGTTTTGATGGGTGATAGTTCTTATTTGGGAAAAACAAGTGATTTGTCTATAGATTTTTAATTAACACAAGAAATTTAATAAATATATATTAACTATAATCATAAACATAAAAAAGAGAGTTAGAAAGTAAGTTTTAGTAATTCGTGTTAAGAAAATTGTCCTAAAGTTGTGTGGACTTTCCTTCTTATGTATACTTTATTATTCTTGATACTAGACAGCTCCAAAATCCTTCTAAGAATATCTTTAAGAGACTCTTTATTTATAAATATCATCTTTTATATTATAGAGAGTATCTTTAAATTTAATGAGTTAAAATTTTTGTACAATTCAACAAGCTCTCTATTTTGACTCTTCATTTTGTTTTTCTCAAGAAACATATGTTGGCTCTCTATTTTTTTATGTCATTTGACCAATCAATTTAAATGTGGTTTACATAATTTAGGAAGTAGAGTATTAAAAGATGTAATTTGTTAAATACAATCATAGTACATTAAAAATAGAAAGTGTGATTAACTCTTTAAATTTGAAGAGTGAAACTCACTCTCTATTTTAAAAAGTTAAAATAGAGAGTTTTTTGGAACTCATTTTTAAGCATTTACTCTCTAATATAAAGAGTATTTTACATTTAGAGAGTTTTTTGAAGATGCTACACAAAACTAGTTCTCCTGGGCATAACTACAGGTAGATAAAGACGAGCTTTTATCATATTGTCAAAATCTATAATATAGTATAAAATGTATAGGAGTATTTTTCAAGTAATATTTTCAAGTTTTTTCTCAAGTTATATTTTCAACAATAAAATACTCCTCCCTTTTATAGTGACTAATTCAACCCCCACAATTATGATAATTAATCCATTAAAATATAAGTTATAATATAACATTATAACGAAAAAAATTTGTGTTAAAACTGAAAAATTAAATAAAAATACAAAAAATTAAAAGGTTTTAATTTTGAAAGATTGAAACTTATTTTTTTAAGTTTACTAAATTTCTTAGATATTCTCGGAATTTTTGGTGTGTGATATTCATATAGTGGAACCTATATCTTTTATGGTTCGTGATTTTTTTTATTTTTTTATTTTTTTGGGTGGGGGGGGGGGGTTGGGTTAAATTTTTAACTAAACTATTGTGTTCTTGTTATCATGCTCCCCTTATAGATTTCCATAGTTCTTTATATTTTCTCAAACAAGGATCTTGAGAGTACTAGAAATTTGGTCTAAATTCTCAACATATGTATGGCAGATAATGTGAGGTAACAAGGTCATTATCCATATATACACAAGATATTTATCGTTTTCAATGCATAATATTAAAATAACCTCGATGACTTGAACCTTGAAGGCTAGCTCTACCATCGCTTTATGGATGTGTTACTTTGTGATTTTGCTCGTGAACCCGAGGACGTATTTGTACTCAAATCTCATTAACTATATAGTATATTAGAATTTTTTATTGACCACAAATAAATTTATGAAATTGTCCATTTGATTTATATGAATCTCTCGTCTTTTTTTGATATACCTTCCGTGCACACAGCACAAGCCAAAATTTTTGTCAAGATTTACAATTAAAGTTGTGGATCCTATTAAATGTGTTATTAAAACTAATTATTAATTTTAGTTTAAATTTTAATGAACTTTTGTAATTGATTCGAACATGGCTTATTTTTTATCATTTTATTTGGTTAAACCAATAGATTGATGAACCCGAGTCAGAAAGCAACAATATTTGAAGCATTGACAGATTTCAACTTCAAGACAATACGAATAATCTTGATTTGATTAAACAAACTAGACAGTAATTGAACAAAATTTACTAAACAAGATATGTATACATATCACTTTCAAAAATTTCGACATTAGTGATTAGTGTAACGTTTGTCACCAATTAATGTCGCATATGCTAGGTCTTGGTTCAAAATATGTTTAGGGTACCTGAAAATTAAGATTGATGGTACCTTTGGGCACTATTTAAGGTCATCTAATACTTGGATATCATTCTTTGTGGCTCAAAACAACATAACGTGGGGAAAGTGAAACATCACATTCACAAATAGAATATCAGCTTGTTATTTTAATAATATTCCATTTTGTCCATTTTATTTCCTTTTTCTTGAATAAAAAGATGTAAGATATTTTATTATAACTCATAAATAATTACAAGAAGGAACGTATATTTTGCCGATAACCTTTCAGTAGGCGATCACAATTATCCAAGAACTTCTTGATAAACATCTGTGTATCCGTATATCAATGTTTTAAAGGTTACCTGATAGTCATAAATTTAAATTTTAGGGATGAACAATCGGGGTTTATTTGAATGCTCTACCACTGAGTTAGTGAGGAACAACATACTTATGGAAGTTGACTCGCGTTCTTTACCAACCTATGGAACATGTTTTAAGCTAACGACATGTCATATGATAAAACTTTACATTGAGATATGCCATTTTGCCCGTGGAAACTTTAGGACCTAGATCTAGGGGCTGCAGATGGATAGGGGAAGGAAAGAAAATAAAGAGGATCACTCGCTCCTGTGTCGGGTCACTCGAATAATGGTAGTCGAACTTCATAAAATGTTTAATATGCTCTCATTGACAATTAATTGATTTTTATATGAAATTGTTGAAATTGATCTTGACAAGTGCTATCGA
>NC_036245.1:2904761-2906983 GCF_002742605.1 Olea europaea var. sylvestris | reverse complement strand
TACGGATATCTTTATTACAGACAGACCATCACGTGTGGCGTTTCTCACTTATGAAGTAAGTAGCTAATCTCGCAAGCTAAAATATGGTGACACTTAAATGAACACGTGGATGTTTTGTTATAGAACAAAACATTGGAGACCCGCTAAGAAATTCCACATAGATAACTATCTGAGTGTCACTGGTTAATCTCTATCGTTCGGTAGTGGAATTGGTCCTATGACTTGAGGTCATCATAGTGCCTTGTATGAGGACAGTCATGCTTTGACGGTGTTGGATGTCGCTCTACCAAGGGCCGCTAATACGGCATCGTTCGGGTATGTCAAGAACCATATGAATGTTGTAAATGACCAATAGAGGATTCGTCACTCTTAGATAGTAAGATATCGTGATCTGCATTTCGTTCAATTAAGTCAATAACGAAATTTTTCGCCAAGGTATACACATAAGTCGAAAAGGAGTTTTCAACTCATATTGACTTAATAGTAGAATGAAATTTATGATCGATAATCGAGATTGACACACTTCCATATCTCGTAATTGATCGGATCATATTGACGAAGGGATTATAGTTTCATGGTAAACGAACAGGTTTGGTTTTGTCATACCACGTGACATTTCCCGTCATATGTGTTGCCTTGATACATTGCTAGATGTTAATTTGAGACGGCGAGTGTGAATTTGTGATAAATTAAAAGGGTATTTAATTTATCAATTTTGATTAGATCAAAATAATATTTCACGTTGTTAGACATCGTGGTCGGGAACCTGATGTGTCACACGCAAAAGAGAATTGGAAGATTGCAAATTGTCAATTAATTAATTTAACAATTGTTGGATAAATTAATTAATTGGATTGGTTATTTATAGCCCCGAATTAATTAATTAGATTAACCAATTCACGGACCGAATTTAATTAAATTAATTAATTAGATATTGGACCGGACCAGACCGGACTGAGCCCGTTTGGGCTTATATAAATATATGGCTAGGGTTTTAGATCCATGTTGTTTTCATTATTCTTGCTGGCACAAGAGGAAAAACCCTAACAGTTGCAATCTATTCTCTGTGTGGATTTCATTAGAGGCTGGACAATTGGATAGTTGTGGGAGGCAGATTTAAGTTGCTGGAACAGAGACAACGCAAAGGAGTTTACAAATTTAAGAAAATGTATAATTCTCATCACAGTTTTTATCTAAATATAATGATGAATTCTGGTGGAAATTGAAATTATTTTTATTTTTGCTGTGCATGTTTAAATAAATTTCCAATAGTGGTATCAGAGTCAACTTTGTATTTGTTAGGAACTGATTTACATGTTGATTAAATTAAAGGTTGATTTAATCATGTTTATCCCTGAATCTAGCAATTATAGTTTTTAATTCTATTTTTTCAAAATCTGATTTTGAAAAACAAATTTTTTTTTAATTTTGGATCTCGAGAGCGGTGGTGCACGACTACTGCTACGCGTCGGCAACAGCGCGCTGCTAGCGCTGTCGTAGTGGGCAGGGGATGTTGCCTTTCAGGTGGCAATCCCCTGCCGGGCATTGGGCGGGAGGTGCCAAAAGAAAAAAAATATATATATATATTTTTAGGGTTTAACAAGGAGGGTTGGAGGCGGGGGCTTCCATTGCAATTAATGTAATTGCAAGCCCCCGTCTACAATTTTTGAAGGGGTCAATCTGCAATTTTTAAATGGAGGGCATTTCTGCAATTTACGAATATGGAAGCCTCTATTATTAAATTTTAAATTGGGTCAAATTTGCAATTTCAAAAGATGTTTTAAATTTGTATTTTTAAAAATAGTTTTAAAATGATGTTTTAATTGAGCTTGACCCATACCCTAATTTCGACCCAAAATTAAAATTTATTTAAATTTTGACGACTTTTATATTTTGTTAAAATTAGATTTTAACTTAAATATTTAATTTTGACCCTAAATTGAAATTTTATTTCATTTGGGAGTTTTGTCCTAAATTAAAATATTAATTCAATTTTATTAGAGTTGGACTCTAATATTATATTAATTAAAATTTGATTTCAATTGATACCACTCCCCAATGCAAATTAAAAGTTAGAGTATGACTCTAATTTAATAATTACTTAAAATTTGATTTTGATTATATTACTTCGCCCAATATTTATGGAATTAGAGTTGGACTCTAATTCGGGATTTAGTTAAAATTTGATTTTAATTAAATAGACCCGCCAATTAAGTTAATTA
>NC_036245.1:2753720-2900368 GCF_002742605.1 Olea europaea var. sylvestris | reverse complement strand
CGAGCAGGTTTCAAGCAAACCCTGGTGAGAAACACTGGATAGCGATTAAGAACATTCTTAAGTACTTGAGAAGGACTAAAGATATGTTCTTGATCTATGGAGGAAATGAACTGAAAATTCATGGATATACTGATGCTAGCTTTCAAACTGACAAAGATGATAACAAGTCTCAATCAAGATATATGTTTACTCTCAACAATAGAGCGGTTAGTTGGAAAAGTTCCAAACAGGAGACAACCACTAATTCAACAATAGAAGCTGAGTACATTACTGCTTCTGAAGCAACAAAGGAAGCTGTCTAGATCAAGAAGTTCATTAATGAACTGAGAGTCGTTCCTAGCATTGTTGATCTCATACTTTTGTATTGTGATAACAATGGAGCCATCGCACAAGTGAAGGAACCGAGGTCTCATCAATGATCCAAACATGTGCTAAGGTGATATCATCTCATCAGGGAGATTATACAAAGAAATGACTTAACGATAGAGCGAGTTCTCACAGATAACAATATTTCAGATCCATTGACGAAGCCGTTGTCACAACAGAAATATGATCGTCATGTGGACGCTTATGGTATTGATACATGAGTAATTGGATCTAGTGCAAATGGGAGTTTATAAGCGTTATGCCCTAAATCCAATCGATTTAGGTTGTAAACACTTTTAATATGTTTAATACATTTAATTTTGGCAAGATCTATTATTTATTTAAATTAATTTTGTGATAAATAATATTAAATAATAGAGTCCGAAAATCCAAGTTTAAGTTATTTGTTAATCACAAGGAGTTGTGATTGTGAGATACAAATTACGTATGATTGGATCTTGAATAATCCGTAGTCGTAAGTAATAACGAGATACGGATATCGTTATTACAGATGGACCATCGCATGTGGCATTTCTCACTTGTGAAGTAAGTAGCTGATCTCACAAGTTAAAGTGTGGTGACACTTAAATGAACACGTGGATGTTTTGTTATAAAACAAAACATTGGAGACCCGCTAAGAGATTCCACATGAATAACTATCTAAGTGTCAGTGGTTAATCTCTAACGTTCGGCAGTGGAATTGGTCCTATGACTTGAGGTCATCATAGTGCCTTGTATGAGGATACTCATGCTTTGACGGTGTTAGATGTCGCTCTACCAAGGGCCGCTAATACGGCATCGTTCGGGTATGTCAAGAACCATATGAATGTTGTAAATGACCAATAAAGGATTCGTCACTCTTAGATAGTAAGATATCGTGATCTGTATTTCGTTCAATTAAGTCAATAACGAAATTCTTCGCCAAGGTATACACATAAGTCGAAAAGGAGTTTTCGACTCATATTGACTTAATAGTAGAATGAAATATATGATCGATAATCGAGATTGACACACTTTCATATCTCGTAATTGATCGGATCATATTGACGAAGGGATTATAGTTTCATGGTAAACGAACAGGTTTGATTTTTTTCATACCACGTGACATTTCCCGCCACATGTGTTGCCTCGACACATTGCTAGATGTCAATCTGGGACGGCGAGTATGAATTTGTGATAAATTAGAAGGGTGTTTAATTTATCAATTTTGATTAGATCAAAATAATATTTCACGTCGTTAGGCATCGTGGTCGGAAACCTGATGAGTCGCACACAAAAGAGAATTGGAAGATTGCAAATTGTCAATTAATTCATTTAACAATTATTTGATAAATAAATTAATTAGATTGTTTATTTATAGCCCCGAATTAATTAATTGGATTAACTAATTCACGAACCGGATTTAATTAAATGGATTAATTAAATATTGGATCGGATCGGAACGACCCCGTTTGGGCTTATATAAATATATGGCTAGGGTTTTAGATCCATGTTGTTTTCATTATTCTTGCTGGCACAAGAGGAAAAATTCTAGCAGTTGCAATCTATTCTCTGTGTGGATTTCATTGGAGGTTGGACAATTGGACAGTTATGAAAGGTAGATTCAAGTTGCTAGAACAGAGATAACGCAAAAGAGTTTGCAAATTCAAGAAAATGTATAATTCTCATCACAATTCTTATCTAAATACAAAGATGAATCCTGATGAGAATTGAAATTATTTTCATTTCCGCTGTACATATTTAAGTAAATTCCCAACAAGCTAAAATTCGCTTCCTTATCTATGACAAAATCTTTCTTTAGGACTAAGTCTCTTACTTTGAAATTCTTCTTACGAAACTTTGAATTGAAATACATTTCCATTCTCTTCTGGTAAACAGCGAGTTTAATTTAAGATTCATCTCGATTTCTTTTATGAAATCTAGATTTGCATCTATAGCTTCTTCATTTTGCTATTTGTTGCATCCTATTTGTTTGTTGAACTTACACAAATTTCAACCAGTGTCATGGCTTCCATTCCATAGGCTAAACAGAAAGGGATTTCTCCTGTAGCAATTTTTACAGTCATTAGATACGACCCTAAGATCTGTGGTAGCTCATTGGCCCGTAATCCTTTTGCTATAGCTAGCTTCCTTTTTAGAATTCTTTTTCAATGTCCTATTTACCGCTTTCAATTGTTTATTGGCTTGTGGATAATATGGAATAGAGAAGTATCTTCGGATACCCAACATCACATGTTACTTTTAGCTTTGTCTCTTAGAATTGCGTGCCATTAGCTAAAATTATAGAATTTATTATGCCAAATCGACAGATAATGTTTTTTTTATATAAATATATAAGTATTAGCCTTAGTGATATTTAAAAAGAGTTCGACTTCTATTACTACCACAATTATGAATCTCATATTGGATCTTCTTCTGGGTAGTGGCCTAGCAAAGTCGATGCCCCATTTAGTGAAAGGTTAAGCGCCACTCTTGGTCACCAGCTAATGTACGAGTGGTCATGGTATAGATGCAAACGTTTGACACTTTTCATATTTTTTAAAAAAGTTAATGGCATTGTTCCTCATATGAGGTCAATAATATCCTTGTTACAAAACCTTTTGTGCTATAGAGTGTCTACTAGCGTGGTTTTTAAATATACACCCATGAATTTCTTTTATTACATATAAAGCCTCGTCTTCATTTATGCATCTGAGTAGATGGAGTGTATACCACCTCTTAAATAAGATATCACCCTAGATTGTGTATGTTGCTACCCTTATTCACAGTTTTTGTACAGCCTTTTTATCTTCGAGAATTTTTCCATCTTTTAGATATGAGATAATTTCTTGCATCCATAAGGCTTTCCTATATTTGTAGCATTTCTTCCATTTTTAGGTCAACTGATGGTTTTGACAACAATTTTACAAGCATTGTTTATAACAGTTTCACGTCTTTTGAATTTGCCAATTTTGAAAAAGCATCCGCGTGTTCATTTTACACTCTAGGGATTTGAGTGAATTCAAATTTGTTGAAACATTGAGATGATGTTAATGCTTCTGCGAAATAAGCAGCCATCATTTTATCCTTGGCTATGAACTTCAGATTCACTTAATTTACTACCAACTGCGAGTCGCTTTTTACTCTATATTTTGAAACTACATTTCTTTCTTCAACTGTAGACCCATCAATAAAGCTTCATATTCAACTACATTATTGGTTGCTTTTAATACAAAAATTAACGAGCAATTTAATCTGTGCCATTTTAGGCTTGTTAAGACTATGCCCATTTCAAAACTAGTATCCTTCGACAACCTATCCACAAATAGTGAAAAATTAGTTAGTATTTCAATAATGATGATTTGGAAGTATGGTCACAACTTTCGCAATGCTGTAACTAAGGTAATGGCCAACATTTTCATATCTGGATACCTAGCCTTTGCTCTTTGCAGGGCTTCACTTACATAGTAGATTGATAATTGTTGTTGTCCTTCTTCCCTTACTAGTACAACGCTGATGCCACCTTATAATTTGCTATAATATGACAGTAGTTTTTCCCATTTTCAAGTTTAGCTAATAGGATGTTTTCCCCTGATGATCTTTTATAGCCTGGAATACTTGTTCACATTCGTTGCTCCATTCAAATTTCTTTCTTCCTTTCAACACTTATAAGAAATTGGAACATTTGTTTGTTACTCGTGATATAAACCTACTTTGGGGATGACGGTCCCACTAAGCTTTGTACTTCTTTTAGTTTACATGGGGATCATGTCCTTATGAGGACCTGAATTTTGTTGGGGTTCACTTTGATACCTTGTTAGTTAACCTTATATCCGAAGAACCTTCCAAAATTTCTGAAAGAGCATTTTAGCGAATTAAGTTTTACCTATATTTTCATAATGCGTCGAAAGCCTCTTCTAAGTGTTTTAAGTTGTCCTCAGCCTAAAGGCTATTCACCAACATATCATCAACGTATACTTCCACTGTTTTCCTGACTGATCACGAATATTTTGTTTATTAGCCTTTGGTACGTGGTTTAGCCCAAATAACATTACTTTACAACAACATAGTCCTCGATCTTTGACGAATACGTTATGTTCGTCATCAGGTCCATACATAGGGATTTGATTATAAATTATCCATGAAACTCAACAACTTATATCCCGCAATTGCATCCACCAACTGATCATTTCTGGGGAATGAGAAGCTATCATTAGCACAAGCTTTATTCAAGTCCGTGAAATCTTAGCACATTTGTCATTTTTGGTTACTCCTTGATACTAGGACTAGTTTACCTATCCAAACCGGTTATTGACCTTCAAAGATAAAACCATTTTCTAACAACTTTTCTATACCATTCAATGTCTCGAATTTTTTCGCACTCATTGGTCGACAAAGTTGCACTTTAGGCATGATCTTGGGATTAACTCTTAGAGCAAGATAAGCGTATTTGGGATCTATTCCCTTTATGTCAGCGTGGTTCCAAGAAAAAGCATCTCGGTTGGCAGATAAGTAGTTTTCAAAAAGCCTTTCATCGGTTTGCTTAACTCTTTTTCAATTTTTAAAACTTTGCTTGCATCTTTTGAGCTAATAGGAAAGCTTTCTAGCTCTTCGACCACAATCGCCTCTGACATGCAATCAATTATGTGGGAGCTGATTGAGTAATCAATTTCCACTTTATTGTTGGGGGTTATTTGTTTCAACTATGGCAACGATATTTTTGAAAGCCCTCCTGTCTCCTTTTATGTTACTTCATGATTTTTGTGTAGGTTTTTTATTGTACTTTATAGACATTTCACATTTATTCATGGAGTACCACACATACGATTGAAAGAGGAAAATGATCGTCCCCAGGGCACATCTCCAAGTGGTAAAAGGGGAGGGTGAAGAAATTCAACGTTGCTTGAGGCTGCTGCGTCAAATGTTTGAATCTTGAAATATGGATTTGGCTCTTGGGTAAGTGCAAGTCAAAGCCCTCCTGTCTCCTTTTATGTTACTTCATGATTTTTGTGTAGGTTTTTTATTGTACTTTATAGACATTTCACATTTATTCATGGAGTACCACACATACGATTGAAAGAGGAAAATGATCGTCCCCAGGGCACATCTCCAAGTGGTAAAAGGGGAGGGTGAAGAAATTCAACGTTGCTTGAGGCTGCTGCGTCAAATGTTTGAATCTTGAAATATGGATTTGGCTCTTGGGTAAGTGCAAGTCTACAAGCAGCCTTCCACCCTGTACCCTTATAGGCATAACTTGCGATTTACCTCCCTCACGATACTCCATGGCAGGGGTGGTGGGGGACCCTTAAGGTTAGAGTTTAACTTTTTTTTTTAAAGAGGAAAATGATTATGTTTGGCAGGTCGTCCAAGGATTTCATCGTATACGAATTTATCCTTGACGTTATTAAAATTTATAAACCTTGATATGTTTGAGATTCTCTCCTATTCTTAGACAGAGTGGCATGTCTGCAAAATATCAAACATCCTCTGGTGAGACAATGAGGCTCTGTCATAGGGATCCAAGGGTTATATTTTTACATTTGGTCAAATGCTTTATCATATAACATGTTGTCTGTGCTTTCATTGTCCAAGAGCATGGGGTGAAAATGTGTTCCTGCTATTTCCCACTGGATGACGATTACATTATCTTCAGTTCCTAAAATTTCAATTTTAGGCTTTATATAGGAGACTGAAGAGGTTAGGGACTGCAGATTAATTGTTCTTTGACGACTCCCAAGGTTGTACCTTTTTCAGTACCTTTACCTATTAGGCTTTGTATCTTTGCGCACATAACAGTGCATTCCACCGTCAATCCTTTCAGATTCTCAGCCATCTTCTGGATGGTCTTCCCTGTTAACTTTTTCTTCCGTAAGCGACAGGTCTGAGTGAGGGACTGATTTTCTCGTAGTTCTTTGTTGTATCCTCTCATCTCAATGATCTTACCTCTGCATTGGTTGGATATATGCTAATTTTTCGATGCTTATCCTCCTATGCTCTAGCTAATACTTGATTTTCCTTTGCTTGGTTCATTTTCTCGGTCTTAAGAACTTCTCAGATATAATAGAGAATCTTGTAGTTTGCTTTGCTTTAGCTTCCCACAAACGACACCAACTTTTTGACAATAAAAATTGAATCAACAGATCGCTCTCACTTAGCTAGAATTTTCACTTCCTAAACTCACTAGTTTTGGGGGGTAATTCAATCATTTTGAGTAAATGACAGATGACAGTTCTTTATTAGCTAGCTTGTAATTGATTGTACTAGAGTATCACATTTTACTAATTGGCTTATGCATCTTCATAGTGACCTTTGGCCGCTCTAGATGGAGGAGTCGCTTGCTTACTTTGTGAGAGTTTATTTACACTTGGTTCCTCCTTTGCATTATTTATACATCGCACGTAGAGAGCAACATTCGTAGATTGTATTTCTTTGTTCCACAATTGTCCAATTCTTCATTAATGCCTTCATCATCTCGTTGTCCTTAGCCTTCTTGCAACCCTTTGCCTCCAAAAACAAATTGATTTTGATAAAGTTGTTAGGGTGCAAATGAGAGCGGTGTTGGGAGGCGGGTTTCGAAAATTTTTCTTGCGATATAGTAGTTGATGGCAACGATCGCATATTAGGAGAGGGTGGGGTAGGTAAGTGAAGAAGGTGATGTGTTTTTGTTCTATATTTTTTACCTCATTGTTTCATTCTTACCTTAATTTTGTCGTTTTTTTGGCATTTTACCCGTCTTTTTAAGCCCCCTTTTCACAATCATTATTTTCAGACTATTTTTTCTACATATTCATTTTTAATCACACATTCACATAATAAAATATTTTGCATGTAAATCCAAAACTTTGTCCTTTTTAATCACATATTCTCCTAAAACTCACTATTCAAAACTCTATTTTTCCCAAATTATATTGTCAAACAGATGCTAAATTGGTTAAATTTTGGTTAATAAGTCAGCTAACGATTTTTTGAATACATATTAATTTAAAGGTTTTGGAATTCCAAGCGCAAAAATGAAAAGTTTACAACTTTGAGGAACTTTTAATAAGATTTGTAACCTTTTGGTGTAATTTATCCTTAATTTCACCTAGGGCCATTGTACGTCGCCTTTAATGTCACTTTGACGATTGAATTTTAATTTGTTTCAAATCAATCATCAAATTTTATAAAATGTGTTAATGAGTCGACTCAATTAATAATTCATTCATTATTTAACAAAATATCTAATATAGACAAACGATTTGATGATGTAAACTTTATAAAATTTAGATTGAACAACCGATTGAGAACCTAAAACAATTGTTTGAAGATGGTTTCTAAAATTGAGATCATTGTTGGTTTCATTTTATATTTGAAGATCATAACCATATCTATAATATATTGTAGAGCAATTTCACACATGAACATGATATTTACATTTGAAGGTACTAATTGGATATGATTTTGTCAAATCATTTTTCTCCATTGGGAATTTTTTTTTTTTTTTTGGGGGGTTAAACAATGATCGGTTGATTGACCCATTGGCTCGGTTAACATTTTTTATAAACTTCGATGATGAGATTAAAATTTAGTGACCAAAGTAACACTAAGTATAAAATACAATGGTCATTAGTGAAATTAACATATAATAGAGGAGTTAAGTCATTTCCACACAAAAAGTGCACTTCACTATTTTATTTTTTAATACGACGAGGAACCTGCAGCTGCTATTTTTCGAGTGTGAATTGGGTAAACTCTCGAAATGATGTAATAACTTGCAAATCACATCAATTAGGTAAATCGAACTAGACAATCCCAGTATTACAAGCTTGACCGAGAAAATGTTGATTGGGGATCGAACTTATAACTAAAGGTCTCCACGCTTACCTACTCCATCTACTTGGACACCTCAAGAGTGGTGCACTTCACTTTTGATAACATTCAAGTTGGTCTGATTTGATTGTTGAAAATTTTGATTATCTTTAAAATTGTCCAATAATATGTTACCACGAGACGACATGATGTAAAAAAAAGGTGATATATATGTAAAACGTAACATGATTGGTAATATAAATTAGCACAAAGAGAGAACAATAATAATACGACGTCGTTCTAGCTCCTGATAAAATGTGCCCTTGTGCTTCTTGCCTGCCACGTT
Organism: Olea europaea var. sylvestris; assembly: GCF_002742605.1. Classification (NCBI taxonomy): domain Eukaryota; kingdom Viridiplantae; phylum Streptophyta; class Magnoliopsida; order Lamiales; family Oleaceae; genus Olea; species Olea europaea. The sequence goes on along the minus strand of NC_036245.1, from coordinate 2,891,889 downwards.
CCTTCCGAAACGCAGATAAACCCTTCTAAACTCTCCGGGGCAAAAGGAGCCAAATAATGGCCGGAAAATAAGAGGGTAGGTATTTGTTAGCCGTTGTTCTTCTTTATTGAACTATCAGTATATGTTTTCATAAATCTTGATTGCTTCATAATTGTAAATTTCTTTGAAATTTCTCACCTACTGTTGCTGTAATATGGCAAAAGCCCAAGCATTTCCTTTAGCTTTTAGGATTTCCTCACAGCCCCCAAAAATGCAAAGGAAATTTCACACCCTAATGCCCCTATCTTTGATAGCTGGATATCGTCCAGCTCTTGAGTCTAGTCTCAAAACCCACAAACAGTTCCATTCGTTAAGACCCAAGAATAGTTCAGTCGAGTATCGATTTGAAACTTCACGTGAGGTGGGGTATTGTGTAAGAAATGCTTTGCGGGTTTATTCACTATTTAGAAACAGAAGTTTTTCTAGTTCATATTCAGGAAAGGTTGTAGAAGGAAGTGGAAAGACCCTTCCTTGGTTAGCCAAATCTAAAGCTGGAGAAGAGAAAAAAATGGAGAAAAATGTGGCAATGAAAACTAGTCGGTCCTCGTGGGAGGAATCAGCAGATAAGTTTTTAAAAGGTAGTGCATCTACTGTGGAATTTAGAGAAAATAGAAAATTTGAAGGTCATCGAAGTGACTATAATAATATAGATAGATGCGTTGAAGAAGTGGAAGAGACTGAAGAACTGGGAGAGGTTGATGATGTTAATGAACCTAGGTGGCATAACATTAAAAATAAGCTTAACAAGATTGTCGAGAAAAAACATGGGTCTGACAGACCAGAGGTTCGGAGATGGAATAAACAGGAAAATTGGGGTAGGAAGACATGGAAAGAGGCTACCGAATCTACTTTGCCAAAAATGGTTGGAGAAGGGATTTATGGTGTTGGACCCGTTTTAGCTGCATTATCAGCTGGGCGAAGAGAATTCTACGCCCTATATGTTCAGGAAGGGTTAGATTTGAGCGTGAATAATAGAAAGAAGAAGGACAAGAAGGGTTTCGAGAAAGCTATGAAGATGGTGGAAAAGATTGGTTTGAGCATAAAAGAGGTGTCGAAGCATGATCTGAACATGGTTGTTGATAATAGGCCTCATCAGGGCTTGGTCCTGGATGCTTCACCGCTGGAAATGGTAAATATGAAGGAGTTGGAGCCAGTTTCCATTGAGGGAGATAAGGGTCCTCTTTGGTTGGCTTTAGACGAGGTTACTGATCCTCAGAATTTGGGGGCAATTATTCGGTCTGCTTACTTCTTTGGAGCTTCTGGTGTGGTATTGTGTGCAAAGAACTCTGCCCCCTTAAGTGGGGTTGTGAGCAAAGCAAGTGCAGGTTCACTTGAGTTAATGGAGCTCAGATCCTGCAAAAATATGATGCAATTCTTGACATCTTCAGCTGAAAATGGTTGGAGGGTTCTAGGTGGATCAGTGTCTTCAAGAGCTGTTCCTTTGAATGAAGTTTTGCCTGGTGCTCCAACAATCCTTGTTCTAGGCAGTGAGGGCACTGGTTTGAGGCCACTCGTGGAGAGATCTTGCACTCAATTGATTAGAATTCCAGGAAACCTTCCTGTTGATGTGATTGCAGGGGAAGATGAAGAGGTGGTTAGTGTTCAAAATCCAGATCAAGAATTCAGGTCCTTTTTGGCAGTGGAGAGTTTGAATGTAAGTGTTGCAGCAGGTGTGCTGCTTCATCACTTGATTGGGAGTGATACAGTTGGTCATTTACCGTAAAGACAAACTGGCAAAAGATGAATTATTCTCATTATCAACTCAACCAGTTTCCTGCTTAATTAAATTGTTCCATGCCTTGCGGTTTTCTCCCGCTATCTCCCAATGATGCAAATACGGTTCTCCTTTCGATATGTGTTTCAAGAATTTTACATTGCCAAGTTGAAAATAGTATTTTTTTGAACTTAGTTGCTGTTTGACAAAGCTTTTGCTAAAAGCTTTTAGTAGATTTTGATAAAAGTTGATGAAATGTGTGGTTGAAATGTTGATTTAACTTGTGGGTCCTATGAATTGTGTGGTTAGAATTGAGTTTGACTGGTTGAAAATTTGATAATAATTTTAGCAAAAGTTTTATCAAACAAGTGCTTAATTGGGAAAAATAGTTAGTTAACATTATAATCAGTTAATCACATGTTTGCATCAGCATTCACAATGTTTTAGAACAACAGGAGTTGGTTTCAGGTGAATACTTGCAAATATTATAATCTTGTTTTTGTGATGTATGTATTTGACTTTCTCCCCTTGCCAAAATACCTCTTTATAGCATTGCAAGAGCAAGTATTGTCTCTTTCTTTGCTATTTTTATGTTTATCCCACTATTTTACACCATATCTTTTCGGAACCATTTTACCCTTAATTTCTATGTGATTTACTTTTAGATGATATTTGTCATCGCTCTTTACTTATTGGATAATGACTCTTTCTCAGTGTTGTCCAAACAAGCAAAGAACAGGTGATACTTGTAATGCAGTCATCTAGAAACATCTCGGTTCATACATGTGGTTTTGAATTGAAATGATGATATTATTTCAATTTTGAGTGGAGAAAACACAGATACTTTGATTTTGTCACACCATATTTCCTGCCGGCTCCTTTTAATATTCTAAACTATCTGGGGATCTTTTTTGCTTTTTGCAAACATTTTGAGGTGACTGGTAAGTAATGGCTTGATTTGAAAACTTCAATCTGATAATTTTTTTTCCAGTATTAGCAGGCGTATCTGTATTTTCTGTTGTGCTTTGGACGTTGAAAGAATATATGCTTGCTAGAAGTCTCTAAAAGCAGTGCTCCTTATTTTTTTTTTCATTGTTTCTTAGAACACTGCCAGTTATGTGAGTTACAGTTGTTATATCATTCCAGACCAAGTAAATACTGATTGATAGTGTCTCCAGTTTTCCACCATAATTTTCTTCGATTTCTCTTGTTTTTGTGGTAATGAAAACTTCAATTTTTGCACTTAGGTATGCTTATGCTATGGTTCCTCTTGGCAATTTTTTACTGAAAATGGAAAATGCAAGGGGTTTTTGTGTCACATACTTTTCCACATGGTATGGAGTTCAATATATATATTTTTTTTAATAAAAGTGATGGTGGCATATGTTTGTTCACTGATCTTGTTGAAGCCCCTTTGTGGATGATAGGGACTTATTTTACTTACATTTCCCACTTGACAACGGCGCTTCTAGAATCCTTTTCATTCTAAAATCTCTGCTGGATCGAATTTGCATGAAATTCTTGAAAAGAGTTTATTCTGTGTCCTCCCGACTTCTCGGACTTGATATGAAGTATTCACTTTTTTTTTTCCTTTAGGAAGTGAAGTTTTATACTCACTCTCTATTGCTAACTGAGCATTGTACCTTATCTATTTAGAGGCTATTGAATTTGCTGGCACTTTGTATTGGGAATTGTCTTGTGGTCCTCTTGATACAATCACTAACTTCACTTGGGATTATTAGTATTATACTGGTATGTTTGGAACGTTGAATTGAAATCTTGTTTATCGTCTTGTATAGCATACCAAATTTCGAGGGTTTTTCTAGAGAAAAGTACTCTATGGCACTATGCCCTGACTTGACCTTCATTATAAATTCATTTTCTTTCAAACTTCTTTTTAATTATACATTTTTTCAATAAAATGATTTTACACGTAAACTTTAAATTTTTACTTGCTTTTTAATTACACATTCTTCGACAAATCAATGTTACAAAACCTATTTCAGAAAAAGGGGGGCTCAAGCCCAACCTAAGTAGTTGCTATACCTTCTTGTTGTCTTAAGTTTGTGGTATTTATTGCTGTTTACAACTCAGAATTCTAATAGGGAAAAAATCAAATTTCAGGTATTATATTTATCCCAATTTAAAAATTAGGTAAATAGTTTGAAAATTCAAAAATAAAGTAAATAATTTGAAAATTCAAAAATCAGGTATGTATTTACAGTTACATGATTAATAGTTGCAAGTTCATAATTATGGGTCACAGATTTATTTACTGGTCACATATCATCAAATTAATTAGTTACAAATTATTTCGTGGTCACAAATTAAAAATTTTGTAAGTCATATATTATTTCAAGGTCATAAATCATTTAAATTACAAGTTACATTTTATTTATGAGTCACATAAGTCACAGTTTATTGGTCAAAAATTATTTTTTAATCATAGACATTTATTATTTAGTCACAAATAAGTACGGCTGTAAGCAAATCGAAACCGCATTTTAGAAACCGTCGGTTTGGTGCCACGTGGACCCGGTCAACGAAATGGTTTTGATCTAAATCAAACCGGTCAAAATAGTTTGATTTAGGTTTGAAAATTTTTAATTGCGGTTTAAAATCAAATCGGATCGGCGAAAAAATATATAAAAATGAAAAAATGAATTTTTCTGAAAATTCATCCAAATATGTAAAATTCAATAATTTTGTCATTTATAGATATTTTTGTCAATTTCTAACTTTCTAACACAGATATATTATTATTATTATCATCCAATAATCCTAATATATATCTAATAATTTTAAGATTGACATAATCTATCAAAACATTTTTTTCTCTTCAAAATTTAGATGAACTCCAATTGACATTCAACACGATTTTAAGTCATTGGCACCACACACTTCTTTTTCAGATTTTTCACGCATCTTCAAAGTTAAATTGAAGTCCATTAGACCAAATTGGAGATAAAGAGATCCTAGACTTTTGGTGATAATATTTGCTACAAATAAAGTTTTAGATCAATATTTTTTTTGGAGTAAACTAAGGTAAGAATTTGAAATTAAATGCATTTTGTAACATCATAAAAACGTAAACTTGTGTAATTGTTATGTTTAGATATTATAAACAATTGCTTTATTATTGTGGTTGATTATTCTCTTTATTTAATCAGTATTCTTTTTCGGATATGATGATCACGAGGTCTTGTTAGACATCATTATATTTTTTGAGCCTTATATTTAGTTTAGTAGACTTGTATTGTAACGTTATTGTATCTCATTAGCCTAAAAAAGGTGAACACAAATGAAAAAAAAAACTATGTTTTAATTTATTGTGATTTCACTTTGATTTAGTTGGTATTTAAATTTATAGTAGATATATTTAGCTCATGTTTGAGCCATATTTTCCATATCATCATAATGAGAAAATTGACTATTGGAGAGGAGGTTGGGTCTCACACATGAAATAGCAAGTTAATAAAGGCAGCTAGACTTGTGGGATAACGGTCTAAATTTTCATTTTTTTGTTCCAAAAATTTGGTTCAAATAGGAGCTTGTTTGTTTTAGATTTATTACTAGTACAATATAAATATATATTGAATTCAATGAATTAATGACATAAAAGTAGACGAAAAAAATAAATAGTGAAACCGGCGGTTTTAAACCAGACTAAACCGTTAGGTTTAGGTTTGAGTTTTTTTTCAAACCGTTCAAAATGATTTGGTTTAAGTTTGAGTTTTTTTCAAACCGTTTTAAACGATTTGGTTTGAAAATCTGTCAAAAATCGGTAAAATCGGACCGCTTACACCCCTACAAATAAGCCAAATAGTTGGTTACAGACGCCTAGTTGTTGGTCACAGACACATAATTGTTGGTCACAGACACCCCACCTGTCATTGTCATTGCTATCGCAACAACCACTATCACTGTCATCAACAACAACTCAACGATTGTTGGGCACCACTGCCACCAACACTCCCACCAATTGCGACCACCACCGCCATGACTATTTCCATCGCCATTTGTCACCACCACTATCAACACCTCTACCTGCACTTCCAACAAAACGGTCGCCAGATCCACCATCGTTGCCAATACCTCTACTTGCACAAAAGCACCTAAAACCCCCAACACCACCAAAATATTGCCTAATACAATAAAACCCGCCCAACTGCTAGATCCACCACCATATCTACCACCACAAAACCCCCACTACACAAATGCCATCACCATTGACCACACAAGTACCATCACCGGTGCATGGTGTTTACTGTTGAAAAGAAAATATTACAGAAATTTGGCAAATCCAGTTGACTAATTCAGCAAATCGAATTACAGAAATTCTCTTCTCACAAATCCAGATGAGTAATTTAGCGAATCAAATTACAGAAATCCTCCTCTCATCGTCGCGCTGTGGTGGTGGTCTCCGACTGTAGGCAAGGATCTCCAAGAGTGAAGTATTAATGGTTTAGGTTCTTCTCCCCTATGTTCTTTATCCTCTTCTTCACAAATTGGAATATCAAATTATAGAAATCCTCTTGAACGCGACAGCAATGACAGTGGAGTGGGCGGCGCCATGTGAGGAGTGGGCTAAGTTGGGAGAGTGAGAAGGGAGAAATGGAGGGATGAATTTGAATTTTAAGGTTTGTAATTGGATTGAGATGAGATAGGATTGATATATTTTATATTGATATTATTAATATTAATTGTTGAATCAATACTTGAATTGTGAATGAAAAATTTGTACATCTTATTTTTGCATTGTGATCTTGAAATGTCTGAGATTTTGTAATTTCCTCATTCTAATTAAAACAGGGAGATTGTAATGGAAAGTAGTTACTTTTATGTTAGATAGACTTTCATAGGTTTCTTATTTGTGCACGAAATTCCACTATTAAGTAAATATATTATGTTTTAGTTTTCCATGTTTGTGTTTAGGAATGGCAAAAAAAACCGTCATACTTAATATTCGTGGGCGATTCGAGGTGGGTACGAATAACAGGGGCACTATATCCGCCCCGTTTATTATTATTAATATTTTTTAAGATTACGAAATTTCACGAATTCTAATAAAAGATAGCAACTAAGATTAAGGAATATGATAAACAATAAAGATCTTCATTTACCAAATATATTCAGATAATTTAATTTTTAAAAATTTTAATAATTATATTATTGTTTCACTTTAATGAATGGAGACAATAAAATTAATTAAAATAGTTACGTAAACGGAGCAAACGCCTCGTCTCGCCTCCACTTGAACGGGTATCAAACTCGTCCCGTTGTCATCCCTATTAGTCTTATGATTTATTTGGAATTATTATTAAATGTATTCCAATGCATATTTCTCTCTTTTATACTAGGTTCTTGAATTCTTCCCTATTTTACTAAAATATAACTATTTTCATTTTTTGTCTGTTGACGCAAATTAATTGCATCTCAATAATTATTCTTGCGAGAATTAAATTTTATTTAGAAGCGAAAAATAAAATAAAAATGCTTGAACGGCTTTTTGTGTTTGTGTTTATTGGTGAGTTTTATGATGAAGTTAATAAAATATATTCATTTATTGCATATTTATGAATACGACAATAAATAAATTTGCTCAAGTTTTTATAATTTGATTTTTTCAAAGTTTCACATTGTCTTAATATCAAAATATTTAGGGATGGTCAAAAAATCCGTTAAACCTGATACCCGTGAGGTCTAGACCTATACGGGACGGGGTTACCCACTTAATCGGGTATTCGAGTTGGTGGCGAGGAATGGAACTTCGTCCCGAGGCTGCTACAGGGTAAGAAGGGCCCACTTCATCCCGTTTATTATTATTATTATTATTAAGAATTTAATAATTTAAATGGAAAATTTCGCGAAATTTCATTAGTTTTAATAGAAGATGATAATTAAGATTATCTAAAGAATATGACAAATAATAAAAGCCTTAGCATACCAAATATATTTGAATAATTTAAATTTTAAAAATAAATTAATTAATTAAATTTTTTAATAAATATACTATTGTCTAACTTTAATGAATGGGGTAATAAAATGAATTATAAAAAAAAACTCAAAAATTTAAAATGGGTACTTAACATAGTGAGGGTCCCGTCACGTTTTAAATGGATAAAGGGGCAGGAAATTATCAGACCAGACAAGGGAGGTTGCCCTGATCTCGATCTGTTTCGTTACCATCCGTATATTTCTCTTTAATCACTTGATTTCAAAGGGAAGAAAAAAATATTATTATTTTTAATGAAAAAGGAAATTGTTTTTGTTTGAGCTAAAAAGAAGAATAATGTTGAACAAACAAGAAAAAAAATAGATTAATGTGGCAGCCTATGATTAAATTTTTTCCCACAAAAACTGTCAAGTGTAGTCAAAATTTGTCATTGATTCTATCATGTAGCATGATGCTCCCTTCTAAACTATGAATCCAATCACGTGCTAACTTGCATAGGGCACATGATTAGCAAGCCCACCAGACCGTGTGTGACACGGTGAGTGGTGACTAATGCCTTCATAAGATTTGCCAATTAATCATTTGGTCGACAGCTAATTTCCAGCATGTTTTGTAAACTTTAGATAATTTATAAGTAAAAATTTATTTTCATTTTACTCTCATTACATTGACAAAATAAATTGCTTAATTATTTTTAATTTCGATCAATAAAAATTATTTTAAAAAAAAATATTATTTACTTGCCAGCAAACTTTTAAACTTATCGTACATGGACTAACTTTACAAATACCAGTTCCATACAATATTTTGAAATTGATCGAGACATTGATATATGCGTTCTTAATTAATATATGTGTTCTTAATTGTCAATGGCCAATGGCAAATACATTCAAATATGATTCAAAAATTTTGAATATAAAAGTCATTTACAGGGCAATTTCAAAGATTTACTTTCTAACATAGAAAGCATTTTACATTTGGCCAACTCAAGTCGTCCCCCATTTTACATTGGATTCATTTTGTATTATATATAAATTCTCTCCAAATTAGACTTGATCGTAGGTCACTAACTTGGTAAGATTTTGCTCTTCATGTGGGCTAGCCCTTGATTTCTTCTACATTGGATTTTTCATACCATGTCAAATTAATTTCGTTGCTAATGAGACGTTAAAGTGAATCTATTAGATAAGCTGTCTCTCCAGACGAACTTATCCACATTTTGATTGTCCAAAGTCCAAACTGGAATACTTTGGTCTAAATTTACACCTTTAATACCATAAGAAACCCAATTTTAAGCTAAATGGATGCTTGGCAATTATCTATATTTTTTTTCCTGCAAAACATGTACTCCCGTGTAATGTGTGAACATAATCGTCTACTTTGATATCATGTCAAAAAAATCTTATCAAATGTTAATGTTATGACTCATTCCTACAAGACAAGTCATGAGATTGTCAATTAGACGAAAAAATCACATAAAAATCAATATTCCACTGTACATCACCTATTCCACGTGCCTTTCTCAATTCATGTCTTTAGGCACCTCGTCTAGAATGTTATTATCAAGACAGTTTCGTCATACCTTTAGACACCTCGCTTGGAGCATTATTGTTGTTCAAGACAATGCAGTACCTCTCACTGTGGTACATATCCAAGTCGATGACATTTGCTGCAAACCTTACCTTGACCATGTTGTACAAAGTACAATTTACTGAGTGATTAATGCAACAACTCCACAAGCTATGATGTCGTGTCAGATAAATAGTCTTTCGGCCTATGTTCAGGCTATGGGAGAACACGCTTATGATTGAATTGACACGATTAAATTTTACCAGTGAACAGTTGGAATGAGGTTGTGTGTTAAAAATTCAATAGGCCTCAACCCATCTCCATTGGCTATAAATGCTCACATATAGTGATATTCAAAGGTAATTTAAAAAAAAAAAAAAATAGTAATATACAACCCATCACCCTATTTTCCTTTCCATTGTGTCCCTACAATCACATATTTTTATTCGTTTGACTTGAAAGTTGAAGTACACATAATAGTTGTATTGTTGGAGCTACAACTTTTTACAATTTAACGTAGTGTTCATGCATGCAAGTACAATACACACGAACAATAGAGGAGCCGAATATGTTGACAGCTAGGGGCGGTCATATGGAGATCAAGCTTTAAGGTAATAAAGAAAATAATTATTCAAGTATCTATTCATCTTCAATGCATGTTATGTATGTTTGTTTCTTGTCTCAAGGTTGAAATGCTTAGTGCTTGTCATTAATTTTTTTTTTCCCCCTAATAGTTAAAGAGCTGTTGTCAAACAATTAGCCAGTTAGCAATGACTAATTTTATTGGGCCCCCGTTTTATTTTCTAAGAATGAGAATGAAAAATATAGTCGTTATGAGACTCATACAAAAGATGAAAAGTTAAATATGATGGATAACAGTCATATTTTTTATTTTTATGAGCAAAAAATGAGAATCAAACGGTGCTTGATGTTATAACTAAACTATTTAATCACATTAATTATAAATTTAAATTATAATTAATAAAAAAATACGAATCACCAATCAACATCTTCCTCGTAAAGTGATCAACCCCACCATTCCACACGTGCCACCTCACACGTGGGCCCAAGTCTAATATTATTGATTTAACGGTCTCTCCCTCTTCTCCCTGCCAGAACAATTTAAAACAAAAAGCAAAATTAACAGAAGAGTACGCACTTTCTCTCTCTAAAAATCACCACAGTTCGAAATATAAAATTACGCGGTCTCTCGCAATCCCCCCCTCTTTTTCTCTCTCTATCTTCCAGTAGTCCATCAATGGTGATCTGAAAAGTAGAGAGAAAGATAATCTTATCTTTGTGTGTATTACTGGTTTGGAATTTTTGCAGCATTGTTTTTGCCCTAGGGACATTGTATTCATTAGTCATTTTGAGGAAGAATAAGATATAGGTGCAGGCATTGTAGAAAAAATGTTGCCTTTTGATTCATTCGACGCGTTTTTGTTGGTGGCTAGCAGAGCTTGTTGTAGCCCCCTCGCGATTTTTATTCAGATCCAGGTATGGTTCATTTCGGATTCTCTCTTGAAAAAGAGAGAGCTTTTTTCTTTTTTGAAATTTATGTTTATGTTTTTCTACTGTTGAGAAGGGTCCTTTTGCTTTCTGACGGAGCGAAAAAGGCACAACTTTGCTTTTAGTAGGATTTGGATCTGAGATTTATTAATTTAGTATTGAGTTAGAAGAATTTTACTTTTTGAATGTTTTTGTGCGTTAGATAGAATGTGACTGCAATTTTTTTTTTCTATTTTATTTTATTTTATTGCTTTAAATGTTTTTGAGAGTTCAAATTAAGTGCAGATTTTGCAATTTGTCTTTTCCCCCAATATAAATTCGAATTTAATTTCATTTTTCTCCAAGTTCCTGTATGATTTGAATTTCAGGTTTAAGATTTTTTGATTTAGAGTGGCAGTTGGATTGGACTGCAGGAATTCTGACACATGGACTCATGTATATTGAATTTATAGTAGATAAACGGGTAGAATGTGATATTTATTTTATTTTTTTGCTTTAAATGTTTTTGAGAGTTCAAATTAAGTGCAAACTGTGCAATTTGACTTTTTGTCCAATATAAGTTTGAATGTTCCTGAATGATTTGAATTTCAGATTAAAGATTTTTGATTTAGAGTGGCAGTTGGATTGGACTGCAGAAGTTCTGACACATGAACTCATGTATATTGAATTTTAGTAGATAAACGGCTCATAAGAATGTGGCTGAATTTTAGTAGATAAACGGGTAGAATGTGATTTTTATTTTATTTTTTTGCTTTAAATGTTTTTGAGAGTTCAAATTAAGTGCAAACTGTGCAATTTGACTTTTTGTCCAATATAAGTTTGAATTTAAATCCATTTTTCTCCTAGTTCCTGTATGATTTGAATTTCAGGTTAAAGATTTTTGATTTAGAGTGGCAGTTGGATTGGACTGCAGGAGTTCTGCTACATGAACTCATGTATATTGAATTTTAGTAGGTAAACGGCTAATAAGAACTTGTATGATCAAATTTTGGATTGAAAATAGGGAGGCTTTGGCAGAATGGAGTTTTCTTTTACATTGACTAGGTTTTATTTTTATTTATTTATTTATTTATTTTTTTTATATTTAGAACTTTGCTGCATTAGTTTTAAGGATGTTTTTATTTTTTTTTATTTTTTATTTTTTCTGATGTCTAAAAGATTTAATTCAAGTAAAGTATGCAAACCCTGAGCTACGATCTGGCTTCCTGATTCAGTGATTGCAAAAGAGAAAAGTATTGTTCCAGGATTTATAATAAATGTCAAATATAGAATCATATCTATATTTAACCCGTTCCACATGGTATTTTCTCGATGAATAAATAATTGTACGAGTGAAATCTTGCTGTAATTTGAAAAAGCAAGCAATGTAAGAAGCACCAATAAGCCAATAAAATCACTAGGAGTTCACGAGGAAGTGTATGAGAGTCTAAGTACTTACGTATGGACAAAGATAGATGGAGGATTTTTTACAAGCTCTTTTGAGGTTCTCAAGGATTGCTTATCCATGCATCAAAATGGGATAGATATGGTTAAATGCTGGAAATTAGAGTTTTCCTTGACTGTTACTTTGTTGGTTAATGTGTAGTGACTACGTTGTTAATTTGAATCTCATGCACTTACGATGTTGGTTCTATATCTTTTTGTATTGCGACCCCTGTGCATTCTGTAGAATCACTTTGTTATTACAAATCTTAGCTAGAATAGGCTGAACTAAGATAAAGAGGAAGGATAAAATGAGTACTAAATTTTCTTTGTTACCCATGACAAGTTTAAATGGTGGAAAATAAAGAATGTACTTGAGTCCTATTTTATACTTAAATTTAAGATCTGATGCTAAAGAATAGCCAAAGGATTATTTGAGAAAGATAACAACATAACTCTCAGTTTCACAAAAAATAGTCCATTTGATAATCCTATGTCCATAAACAAAAAACCATGTTAATATTGATATAAGCTGAAATCCAATGTTCTTTTTATAAGATTCAGTCGTGCTTCTTTTCAGGGAAAAAAGCAAAACAAAAAAAAAAAAGATTAAAGAAAACATAATTTCTTAAAGCATCCAAAAGAAGGATTAGTAGAAGAAAATGATTCCTAGAAAAAGGAAAAAGAGAAATTTTAAAGTTAATAGACGGACTATGTCGAGAGTAAAGACGAGGTTTCATTATTAGCCTTCCCTGTTAATAATTGGCCTATAATTGTTGAATTACAAAGGGACTGTTGTATTAAAATTGAAGGAAAAATCAAGTTGTCCTAGAATCCACGCGTATTTTGTATTAAACTAGTACTACTGCAATATAATAATGCAGTATATTTTCATCTGTATTTCCACAAATATTTGATTTAAATGTGTGATATTTACTATTAATTTATCGAAAATAATGTGGCCCTATACCGATGTTCAGTAAAATTATTAGAAATGTAAATAGACACATTACATATATGAAAAAGCCATTCTAATAAATAATATTATTGATGATTTTCCTCTAATTTATATTACCCATTTAGAACTATTGACTTTGATATGTGGACCTGTGTTGGATTTGAGGAAATTTTGTTCATTATTTGAAATATTAATTAATATAGCACGATATGTTACTCTCTCCATTTTTTTTCGTTTGCCAGAAGAGTGAAAATTAGTAGTAGCATTCTTCTTGAGTTGCATGTCTTGTATTCTTCAATTTTTTAATTTCTACTCATAGTAATTTCTTCATATGTATATCTGAGACCTTTGTTGTTGCAGGGATTTTTTATTTGCTTAGCTCTTGCCCTTGGATGGGCTTCAGCGGCTTATGTCAGGTATTATAATTTGATGATCCAGAGTTTAACATCGTTGAATTTACTCTAATGGTTCAGTTTATGCTTTGGTAATGGCAGAGAAGCTCAATTTTGTAACTTAGTAAAATTTCTTGCACAGGCGTAGAGAGATAAGACAGATGAAGGAAAGTATGAAACATGGCAATACCTTTGCTTTTCTATATCATGATATAAATGCCCTTGAGCATTCTAATCAGATCAATTTGCCAAGGGTTACCGTTGTCATGCCCTTAAAGGGATTTGGAGAACACAATCTGCATAACTGGAGAACTCAGGTGAATTATTCTTAGATGTTTCAGTATTCATATAAATAGTAGGTCAATCTTTCCAGTTTTTCATTTTGCAGGTAACTTTCTATTAGCAATTTATGCATATTCATCTTATTAAATGAACCACTATCATGCTGCAACAGTAGAAATGTACTCAACAAGCCAATTTTATGGCGTCCTCTATTTTTTAGCTAATTCTAATCCACTTTATGTTAAATATGATTAATCATGTAGAATTCTACTGATTACATGTTTATTTTCTCTTTAAACCAGTGCTTCTTCTAATTTACAAATGAGTGTAACTCTTATAGTACTCTTCCTTTTATTCTAGAGATTGCTTGACTCTACTTGTCCTCGTAACCAGATTAACGATTGAGGTTAAAGAAGAAATACTTGGTGCTTGTTTAGGAGAGCTAAAAAGCTGATTCTGGATAAAGAGTGATAGGTCCAACAAAACGGGTGGTAGAAAAGTGGGTACTAATTATGGGTCCCGTGTAATGTGCAGTCACAATTAATTATTGATTTTGATCTCAACTTTTTAAGCTTTCCCATACAAGGTTATCAAGTTGCGGTTCTTGATTGCAGATTACATCTCTATATGGTGGTCCCCTGGAATTTCTTTTTATGGTTGACACTACAGAAGACCCTGCTTACCATGCTGTATCTCGATTGTTAGCAGATTATAAGGTCTGTTGTTTCCTTCAGGTGCACATAGGAGTGATTTCTTTATTATTTAAACTTATCATTTCTTTTTCTGAACATATCACTTATCATACTTGTCTTTAACTATAAGAAATATGATTGAGACTGTCTTTTATTCATTTGCAATCACTATTCTTCATTTTAATATGAGATTTCAAGTGAGAGGCCAATGACGTCTAGCTCAGGAAGCAAAAGGCTGAGTTCTTAGCATTAATAGGTTTTTTTTTTTTTTTTTTGCTTCATTGCCCACTAAAAGTGTGGATGATTTGTTTTATTTTATGTTAATTCTTTCTCCACTTTACATTAAACTTAATTCTTTATCCAGCTGTTTAATTCTTTCTCCAAGATTATACAACTAGTCATAATGACATTATTCTCCTATCACTTAAGAAGAAAGATGAAAGAATATATGAAAGAAAGAAAGAATAAGAATAGAGATTTCAAGTGAGAAAATCTTAAGTGTGGTTAATTGTCCTTATAAATTGTGTTGGTTTTCTATCTGAAAATGGAGCAATCTATTGTGGTTTTTAGTTCCAAGAAGCTTGAAGCACAGTGGGACTCGACATTATACTCCTACACTCCCCCAACCCATGCCAAAAAAAAATGGAAAAGGATTTTAAGTGAGAGAATCCTGAGTTTGGTGAATTATCCTCAGAATTATTGGTTCAATCTCTGAAAATGGAACAATGAATTGTAATTTTTATTTCCAAATGCAACATGAGGCACAGTGGGATTTTATATTGTCATCTTTATTGATATTCTAGAGAAATTTTATATAAATCTACTAATACTGACAAAAGGTTGTTGATGTTAGAGTTTTCAGGCTCTTTTTTCTTGCAAGTTATTCTTCCATAATCTTGTTAATTTACCAAAGTACCCCATCTTTACCATGTACTTTTTCAATTAAAAATCCTGTATCTCTTTGGAGAGTATGTGTCTATGTGTGGTGTCTCGTAGAGTAATTAATAATTGTTATTGAATTAAAAAAAATAAAAATCCTCATTTCTTTCTCTCCCCTTCGTGGGGGTTGATTCACAAAAATATTTGGTGGTGTTATTAATAATATTGTTAAGGTGGCATATGTTGAAAAATCAAATTCTTTTATGAAGGTTATGTTCCCATTCCAAAATATATGTCAGGCTGGTTATTGTCAGAATTCAGAACTAAAGCGATTACCAGTTTGATCAAATTTTGATGACTAGAGCCAATGAGGTATTTCAAAGGGAAAAAAATCGACAAGAACTTTCTATCTGTCAAAATGCATTCTAACATATTTAGAGAGATATTTCTCCTTGCCAGATTATTTTTCCCCTTAAATGGAAAGTTCTTTTATACAGAGTTGGGGATAAGAGTATGAAGAAATTTAGTCCTCCTTTAGTGTTGAGGTAGTTCGTGTTATCCTAACAGAAAAGAAGTTGTAAGATTGGGAAGCATCTAATCTAAGCCGTTACCTTTAGAAGGAAAACGGCATTGAGATTTGCTCAAAAAAAGAATATAGTTGCTTCCATGTAAAGGAAATAAAAATCACAGGAATGGGAATAAAAATACTGTAAGTGTATTGAGCCGAGAGAATTTCAAGCATTTCAAAACACAGCATACACGAGTCAAATAGGTTCTAATGCCAACTTTCATGAAGCAAAATCACTAGCATAATACAGAATACTCTTTTTTCTCCGAAGAATTGACACATAACTGAACCGGATGGAGCTCCCCCCACAATCCAAATTAACCTAGCCACCACACCACCACCCAACCCAGCCAACACCCATACCTACCGGCGCCGGCGACGACCAACTCTCCAGTAGGCACCACATAACCGGCCTCACGCCACAAACCAGCCCCTCCAACAGGCGGCGGCCCTTGTTGGAAACTCCAGCGCCGTCACCGAGATCTCCTATGCTGTCCATGGCCTGTTTGGGGACGACGCAACCGGCGGTAGCCCTGGTGCAAAAAGGGTAGAGACCGACAGAGAGTGGAAAAATTCGGGGAGCACACAGAAGATTTCATTAGATCCGGCCACGTTTCGAGGAAACGCACCTCACCGGAGGCCTCAGCAGAGACTGGCGACCCCGGCTGGCGTTCTGCCCCCCACACGTGCCGCTTTGGTTGTGCGTCTGCCGGCCCGTGTGGGCCACGCGCCGCCGCCGGAAAACATGCAGAGGTAACCTGCTGCTCCGAGATCAATCGGCTTGTCCGTTCCTCCGTTTGATGAACAACTTTTACACAATCAGAGGAAAAAAATTGGCGGATGTGTGTAGTATGGTATTCAATCATCGTTTCAGAGTGGAGGCGAAGGATTTCGCAGTATCTATTAACGATTTCGGCACTGTTAAGTTGACAGAATGGGGTTTGAAGTTATCGGATTCAATTTTTATGGGAAGGTATGGTGCTATTTGGATGATGAATATGGTAGACAGATTGAGGATGAGAAGTGAATTGAAGGACTGTGTCTTTAAATTCAATGAGTCTTCAAGAGCTTTCTTGGCACAACGGTGTGTGAACCGTCGAGGTAGATATTTGATGATAGCACAATATGGGGAGAGGCGTTGGAAAGGAGTTGTCATGATACCAGAAGGTGCAAATGGAGAGGGATGGGCGTCGGTCTCGCAGGTGTTTCAAGCAATTGTTGACTCATTTGTTGCTAGGGATAAGGCCAAACGACAAACGGTGAATGAACGAAATAGACAAAGAATGACTTATGCAGAAATTACAGCAAACTCACAGACCTCGGAGCATGCCACCCAACGAATGCTACAGCAAAAGGAAAGGACAATTAAAGTCGGTGATAACGAAGGTCACGACATTTGTTTGAGTAAGGTTGAAATAATGGCCCGTGCCCAGGAGTTGAAATGAGCATTGGATGAATTACTTAGGCTAGTTGGAAGCGGGCCTGAAATAGACCCCATGAAATTGGTACGCTATCACAAGTGTGGCGTTGAGTTGGATGAGGATCAAACCGGTGAAATACACGTACCGGGATTGACTCATGAGGAACTGCCATCAATTACAGAACATGAAAATCAGGGAAGAGATGAACATTGTGAGTCTCGGGAGAGAATGTAAGTGGGGTACTATAAAAACGATGATGGGGTTGACTTTGTGGGGTTCAACCAGAATGAAGTAGACACGGGAATTGCAGTAGAACGAGAGGTGGAACCGCTGTCTAAGGAAGGAGAGTTGAGTATGGTGAACTTGGAGACAATGACAATGGACGTTGTGAAAGAAAACAATGCTACACATTCGACATCAAGGATTACGAACATTTATAATAGGAGGACAATAGAAAATGATATGAGGACTGAAAAAGCTTTGGTGTTGTGGGTAGATGGTGCCAAAAAAGGAGAAAGCGACAGTGACATTATACAAGTGGTGGAAGAGAAAGAACGGTCCTTTGATCATCTCGAGGGCTATTACAGTGAGAAAACTTCAGAAGCTGATGTATTAGAAGTTGGTCACCCACCTTCGAACTGGGTTCTACAAAAAATTCAGGAATTCAGTATGTTGGTTGGCGTGTCATGGGATGGGTATGAAAGTAGATTGTTACAATTATTCGAGGAGCTAAAGGTTAATAGGGGACAAGACATCAGTACACATGATAGTAAATTAAGAAGAAAGGGTGATCGTGTACTTAAAAGGTTCGAATGGTCAGTAAACTATGCTTGTAAGGGTGGCGAGTCTAAGAAATGAACAATGGGGAGGGGTTACGGAGTGCTATAATGATGCCAAAACTCATTAGCTGGAATGTAAGGGGGCTCAATGAGGTTGGTAAAAGGCTTGGTGTTCGACATTTGCTAAGGGGATGGGGGCAAATCTTGTTTGCTTACAAGAAACTAAGATGGAGTTTATCTCGAGGGCAGTGATTAGTAGTTTATGGGGGGGGGGAACCATGTAGGATATCATTTTTGCGATCATCAGGGGTTTTAGGAGGCGTGTTGGTGATGTGGGACACTAGAGTGCTTGAGATGAAGGAGATGGGTATAGGAGTGTTCTCTATATCGATTTTTTTCAAAAATTGTGAGGATGGATTTCGGTGAATGTTCACAGGAGTTTACGGGCCTAATTTTGATGACAGTAGAGTGGGCTTGTGGGATGAACTGGTTGGAATGAGGGCTTGGTGGAATCTCCCAACATGTTGGGGGTGATTTCAATGTGATTCGATTTTCTTCGGAGAGGTTGAGTGGTGGGAGACTAACTAGGGCTATGGAGGAGTTCTCAGATTTTATTAGGGAAAATTTGTTGGTGGATTTACCCATGATTGGGGGAGATTTTACCTGGTCATCTAATCGGGACCGACCCGTCTTGTCTCGTATTGGTAGGTTCTTGATTTGTGGGGAGTGAAAGTCCAAATATTCAGATGCCACTCAGAGAAGATTGGGGAGGGTGTACTCGGATCATTTTCCTATTATGTTATCGGAGAATAGGAGGGGTGGTGGAAGAAGACCTTTCAGGTTTGAGAAGATGTGGTTGAAAGTAGAAGGTTTCAGGGAGTGAGTACAGATGTGGTGGACTTCCTATGAAGTCAGTAGCTCTCCCTGTTTTGTATTGGATTAGAAGCTAAAGGCGTTGAAAGGGGACTTAAAAGAAATGGAATGAGGAAGTTGTGGGCAATGTTAACTGTAGTAAAAATCAGTGTCTGTCAGAAATAGAGGAGTTCGATAGGTGGGAGAAGAGTCAAGGGTTAGTTGGGGAGGAGAAGGAGAGAGATAGAGTATTAAAAGAAGAGATGGAGAGGTCGGTGTAGATGGAGGAGATTAATTGAGTTACTTGGTTGAAAGAGGGGGATAAATGCACTAAGTTCTTCCACAGGGTCGCCAATTCTAATATGAGGAACAACTCCATCACAGTTTTGGAGGTGGACGGGGTTACTTATATTATTTCAACAGGAAATTGGAAGCCAACTGGTGAATTTTTATCAGAACCTCTATCGGGAGCAATTTGAATGGACGCCAGAATTGGAGGGATTGCACTTTTCTACTATCACGGAGAATGATGCCCGATGGATGGAGAGACCATTTAGGGAGGATGAAATTAAGGAGGTAGTGTTCAGTATGAACGATGATAAGGTTCTGGGACTGTACGATTTCTCGTTCTCATTCTACAAGGCGTGCTAGGATATGGTTCGACCGGACATTGTGAATACTTTATCTAATTTTTTTGAACGTGGCAGATTTCAGAGAAGTTCTAACGCTACATTTATTGTGCTCATCCCTGAGAAATCGGGAGCGACTGATATTAAGGACTTTTGCCTCATTAGCCTTGTCAGTGGGGTGTATAAAATTATTGCGAAAGTCCTGACAAACAGATTAAAGGAGGTGTTGGGAAAAGTAGTATCCAAGTTTCAGAATGCATTTGTAAAAGGGCGTCAGATTTTGGACTATGTGATTATAGCGAATGAATGCATAGATTCAAGAATGCGTCTAAGGGTCCCAGGGATGCTATGTAAGCTAGATATTCAGAAGGCTTACGATCATGTAAATTGGGGATTCCTGTTGTATATGCTTAGGCACTGTGACTTTAGGGATAAATGGTGTAAATGGATTCAATTCCGTATTTTTACTGTTTCATTCTCAGTTTTGGTCAACGGACCACCTGAAGGTTATTTCCGAAGTAGTAGAGGCTTGAGATAAGGGGATCCATTGTCTCCATTGTTATTTGTTATTGTGATGAAGGCTTTCAGTAGGATGATTGAAAGAGCCGTGAGAGCGGGTTTGATAAGGGGTTTTATGGTTGACCAATTGCAGGTGTCCCATTTGTTATTTGCAGATGACACGCTGATCTTAGGCAATGCAGATGTTGAACAATTCAGGAACTTGCGCCGTCTGCTCCTATGCTTTGAAGCGGTGTCTGGCTTGAAAATCAATTTGGGGAAGTCTGAGGCTATTTTAGTAGGGAAGGTCGATAATATGGAGGAGCTGGTTGATATAATGGGTTGTAAGGTTGTGCAGCTGCCAATGTCATATCTAGGGTTTCAGTTAGGGGCACGATTTAAAAGTACCCATATGTGGAATGGTATTGTGGAAAGGATGGAGAGAAGGTTAGCAGGGTGGAAGCGTATGTACCTTTTTAAGGGAGGCAAACTTACTCTCATTAAATCCATTCTTTCCAATCTCCATACTTTTTGTCACTGTTCCCCATTCTGATTGCAGTGACAAAGAGATTAGAGAGACTTCAAAAAAAATTTCTGTGGGCAGGGTTGGGGGAGGAGAGGAGACTCCATTTGGTCAATTGGGGAGTTGTTTGTTTGTCGATGAGGATGGGGGGTCTTGGGCTGAGGAGCCTTGTGTTGTTCAATAAGGCCTTATTAGGCAAGTGGTTGTAGCGATTTGGAGTGGAGAGGGAAAGTTTCTGGAAAGAAATAATTGGGCAAAGTATGGTGTGACGGAGGGGGGATGGTATACATGTGAGGATCGTGGTTCTTATGGGGTGAGTTTGTGGTGTACATGTGAGGATTGTGGTTCTTATTAGGCAAGTGGTTATATTCGACGGGGATTGAGTGCTTTTTTGGACAAATTGAAGTTTGTGGTCGGAAATTGTAATGAGATTAGATTTTGGGATGATTGTTGGTGCGGAGATCAACCGCTGAAGGAGGGATTTCCTTCCTTGCACCGCATTGCCTCAGTGCCCACTGCTATGATGAGTGATCTCTTAGACATTCATAATGGGAGATATAGTTGGAATATTACTTTTGGGAGGGATCTACAGGATTGGGAATCGGAAGATTATTAATTGTTTATGACCTTTTTACATGAGGCACAAATTTGTGTAGGAGAGAGGGATTGCGTCAGGTGGAGGACAGCACGGGATGATATTTTTTCAGTTCGCTAGTACTTTGGTTCCGTCATGGGATGTGTGAATAATTCATTCCCCTGGAAGTTGGTGCGGTAGTGTAAATTGCCTCCTCGGGTGGCATTCTTATTGTGGACAGTTGTGAGGGGACAGGTCTCGACGGTGGATAATTTTCGACGTAAAGGCTTCTACGTAATCAAGTGGTGTTATATGTGCAAGAAGGATGGGGAGACGATCGATCATTTGTTCATTCATTGTGATGGTGTACGTTGGATCTGGAACAGTATACTTGGTTCTCAATCTATGGATTGGGTGATGCCTCGTCGTATAGAGGACGTGATACGGGCATGGCGGAGAAAACTTCGTGATAAGGATAGCAAACTAGGGGTGTCAATGCTCGGCTCGGCTCGCGAGCACACGTCTTTTTTTTTTTTTTTTTTTTGGGAAACAAATAGGTAAATTGGAAAATAAAAAAGTAATTTTAATTTTTAAATCGTGAATTTTTTATATAAAAATTTTTTATTTATAAAAAAGTAGATAAAAAATTTAAACCCTCCTTTTTTATCCGAGTTTGGGACCGACTATTTAAATTTAGAGTAGGCGGAGTTAAAAATTGTATTGTTTGTTTGTTTGTTCGTGTACAATTTTTAAGAGAAAATTTAAAACATTATTAAAAATTATTTTTTCAGCAACTCTGTGCGTCTCCTTGCATATAATCTTCGAAGTAAATCCCTTCTAAAAATTGAAAGGGTAATCGAATGCCCTTTCAATTATTAGAAATCTTCACTTCGAAAATTATATAGAAGTCTTTCACTTCGAAGATTATATATAATTTTCGAAGTGAAAGACTTCTGACAATTGAAAGGGCAATCATTCGATTACTCTTTCAATTTTCAGAAGGAATTTACTTCGAAAATTATATGCAAAGGTACGCACAGCGTTGTTCAAGAAAAGAATTTAAAACGTAGATATATAGTAGTAATAGTACTAACTACTAACAAAAATTTAGCTAAATTGATGGAAAGAAATTTTTTTTCTTTTTCTTTTTTTTAACTGAAAGAGATAAAAAAAAATAAAAATGAAATCCTTATTTATTTTTATTTTTCTTTTTAAAATAGATAAAATATAAACCCTCCTCCTTTATCCGGACTTGGGACCGACTACTTAAACTTTCAGCAGGCGGAGTTAAAAATTGTAGACGAACAATTTATTGTAGCGTGTACAATTTTTTAAAGAAAATTAAATCATCAATATAATTAAATCAAATATCACTTGTCGACATGCAATTTTGGCATATTTATCTTGTAGTCGAAAATGAGCATCCTATCAATCCTTAACGCACATTAACGTTTCTAAAATATCTTCTTTCAGTCGGCTCCTGACCTCGCTCAAAACTCTTTTACCTACACTAAAAGTAGACTCTGAAGCAACAGTGCTAATCGGTGGTATTAGCAGATCTTTTGCAATTGCAGATATAACTGGCCAACGTCGTTCATACCTTCGTCAGAATTCAATTACTTCGTCTGAACTTTTTTTAATTGTTTTATCTGTTGGCATATTCTGGTTGAAATAATCAATTTATTTAGCAGGCAATGTATTATGGCTTGAGCTCGTAGATGTTTGATAAGAATGAGATACAGATGTAGACGACATGGCATTGGCAGTAGATGAACACATTGCAGATGAATCATATTTATACGAGTCAATACCTTGAAATAAATTAAATATTTTTGCATCTTCAATTTCAGCGAAAGGAGTAGGTGCAGATGGTACCAGACTAATATTGATACCCATTCGGTTCGCATATAATTCATACATTTCACATAATGTTTGCTCTAAATTTCTATGTTTGATAGGTGTGTCAAAGTTAAGGCGTTTGAAATTTGATCAATTATATATTTAGTTCCCGATAAAATATATCGGGGGTTCATCACGCATGCTAAATGAAATAACATAGGTAAGTCTTCCCAATATTTTCTAAATTTTAACTCCATAGCAATTATAATTTCACTAAAATCAGGCTCATTTTTGTATTTATGAAATTTTCTTGCAATTATATAAAGACGTTCAAATATCATACAGCTGGTGGGATAGTAAACGTTCGATAAAATCTTAGTGATTTCATAAAAAGATGTCAAAAATCTTTTAACTTTCAAAACTATTTGCCAATCACGTTCAGTCAACATACCCTCGTCATCACTTCTAACATGTCTATTGTTATAAAAGTCAGTTATTAAATGTTCAAAATCTTCACATGACTTTAATAACAAGTAAGTAGAGTTCCACCTATGACCTACATCGCTAACAAATGCACTCCTATTTCGGCACTCCTATTTCGGCACAATAATCCTCAAATGCTTGTTTTCTACTTGGGGAGATTGTGATATATATTAGTACGTTTCTAAAATTTTGAAGTTCATCCTTTATATGTTTTAAACCATCTTGAACAATTAAATTCAAAATATGACATACACAACGAATATGAAACAAATACCCACTAAAATCAGGTCGTAGTACCCTATGCAATTTATCGGCAACTACTTTATTAACACTAACATTATCGAAAGTAAATGAACGAATTTTACTTTCGCAATGATATTCTCTAACAATACTAATAATAGCACTAAATATATTATTAGCGTTGTGAGAAAATTCAATAATTCTAAAAGCAATAATTTTTTTATGCATGCACTAAAGTGGGTCTATATAATGTGCAGTTGCAGCTATATATGCTCTTTTATTAATTCCTTCCCATATATGCGAAATTAAAGATATGACACCCCCATATTTTTACAAATCCATAATTAATTGTTGTTTTGTTTCAGTAAAATATTGTATTGTATCGGAACGAAGAGTGTTTCGACTTACCCAAACCTATCTTGGCTGCAAATATTCTTTCATATACGAGACGTAGTGTTGGTTGTCAATTAATGTCAAAGGCAACTCAGCACCAGCAACAAGCTTCACCATTCCGGTTCGAGCTCTCTCCTCCGAATACACCCATGTGGATAGGGGTGTAGCACAACCATCAGCGTCTGGACTGCCAAATTGCAATTGTGCTTGACAATCTGGAATAAGTCCGTGTTTGACCGCACATACTTTGTAATGGTGGTTGAGATGGGTGGTACCAATTCCTCTTTGCCATGTCAATCTTTGTTGGCAGTATTTACATACTGCTTTGAATTTTGGGACTCCATTGACGATTTTTCTCGTTGAAATTAATTTAAAGCGATCCCAATATTTTGCTTGTTTTTTCCCATTTCGCTTTTCCCTCGCATCATGAATGTTTAATTGAGCCTCTTCTTCTTGATCGTGTTTCGCTTCGGGAACGTCAATATCATCCAAATTAATTGAATAAGTAATAACTAGTAAAAGAATAATTGTATAAATGTAGTGAGAAATGAAAATTGGATGAAATTTCATTAAATATAGTGAGAACTGAGAAATAAGAATTGAATATTGTATAAATTGTATATAAAAATTACACAACTATCAACACAACACAAGAGAGTTGAGAGAAAGAAAATTGAAAGTTGAGAGTGAATTGTAAAAAAATTTGTGGCTAAATGCCACTGGTACTATTTATAGAAGAAGAAGAGGGAAAAAATAAATAATAAAAATAAAAATTAAAGGACAGAAACGGTTACTGAAAAAATTAAGGGACCATTAACGGTCATAAATTTAAAAAAAAAAAAAATTTCAGGGACCGAAATGGTCACTTTTTTAAAAAAGTGATCGTTTCGGTTACTTTATAAACGAGCGTTGAAAACGAGCCGCTCGTGAGCTTGCCGCGAGGGGCTCGTTTAATTTGCTAGCCGAGCGCCCTCCCACCGAACCGGCCTTCTCGGCTCGCGCTCGGGCTCGTGTTTTTACGAGCTCGAGCTGCCCACGAATTCCATTTTCACGAGCCGACGAGCCGCTCAACCCATTTGCCACCCCTATAGCAAATTAAAATGGCATCTTATCTCGGACTGCATTGTATGGTGCGTGTAGAGAGAAAGGAACAACCGTTGCTTCGAAGACCAAACAAAGACAAGAGAGCAGATAAGAGAAACATTTTACTGTACCTTTTATTCTTAGTTTAATGCTGTGGCTAGAAATGTTGTAGATGAGTTGCCTAATTTCATGTTATTTCTTAATGGCTTAAAGTGAGTGTACACCCCCCGTGTATTCTCTTTTAAGTAATAAAATTATCTGATTACCTATAAAAACAAAATGTAAAGGAAATAAATGAGGGCATTGGAGAATAAGATGGTTTACTTTGGATATGCTGCCTATGCTTGTGCTATTTGATATTTGATGATAGTATCAGCTATTGCACCCTAGTAGTCATAGATCTATATTGTAAAAAAAATGTGTAATCTTTCCTGTTTAAATTCACTCTTTTTCTATTATTAGAGCGCTTTAATCCAAGATGGACATTCATATATTTATCATTTTCATGTCGTATTATTCAAGCATAAGCTGCACATGTGGTCATAGTGTTATATTATGACTCTCCTTTAAGTTTCTAATTAGTTGATATGCTGACTCCTTACAATCTTTATGATTCTTACTAAAGTCTATCTCTATATGTAAACTTGGATATTGTGCAGGATGACGTTGATGCAAGGATTGTTGTAGCTGGTATGTCAACAACCTGTAGTCAGAAGATTCATAATCAGTTGGTATTTAACTACTTTAATGGTTACTTTTCTGTCAGAAGTATGTAGTTATGAGTTTCTTTTTTCGAGAAGTAGACTAATGTGATGACTGTTCATGAGTTGTTAACATTGAATTGTTTAAACTCAGTTGTTGATATATTATCTTGAAAAACTGAATGGAGAAGATACGCATTCTATTGGATATTGCATTTTATATACAGTATTGTATGTCTTGCAGGTTGGGGTAGAGAACATGCATAAAGACACTAAGTATGTCTTATTTCTGGATGATGATGTTAGGCTGCATCCTGGGTCGATAGGAGCCCTCACTGCTGAAATGGAGAAAAATCCTAATGTATGCTGATATAAAAACCATTGCTGTATCAGTTTTCTAAAGTTATTTTTAGCACTTGAACCTGATTGGTTAGGCTTATTCTTTTATTTTGTTTGTTTGCCTGGCAAATATGTGCAGATATTTATTCAAACTGGATACCCGCTTGATTTACCATCTGGAAGTTTGGGAAGTTACTGCATATATGAATATCACATGGTACAAATTTATCCTGGACTTTTGTTATCTTTTTGTTCTATCATCTATGCATTATAAATATGTGTTGACAATAAATATTCTGGAGTTTTCAAATGAGCTAGTACAGTTGTGTGGTGCATTGATTTTGTAGGATTGAAGAGGACGATTGTGTTATAAACATAGAGATGTTGCAGTGGGTTGACAAATAGTAAATTTTCTTGGGTCGTTTTTTATTGGCTATGCGTTACATCAGATCTTGGGTGTAATGGAAAGTGTATAAAGGTTGGCTAGAGTGTACCCCAATTACCTCCCCACTCAATGAGAATACGATTTAAAATTTTTGGAAGTTAAGCAACTCACCACTTAGGTGCAAGGAGTGTTAACTAGGCAAGAATGGGTTCCTTATACTCTGATGGACTCATGGGGGTAAAGAAGTTAGTTTAGAAAAAGAACTTGGAATTTAGGGACACTTAACTGTTGTAAAAGGTTTTATATTAACTCAAAAAATCATTTTGACATAAAATAGTATGTAATACTCTTGAAGGGTGTCCATATGACGTAAAGATGATGAGTTAGCATCAAAAAGTGTATATATTTATCTTTAAAATGTTTTTAAATGACTTTAACTAGTGTAATCACATTGAGTTTCCGAGTAATTAACCACTAGTAGCAGGTGTTATATGAGCTCAAATGAATTATTTTGCATAAAACAAATAGTAGGCATAATGTGGAAGAAAGTCAATATAACTTGGCAGAGGATCTAAAATAGTAGGATACAAGGAGAAAGAATTAGGGAGCACGTGTATAACTTTGTTTCACGGCTAAGGAAAAGAGTAAAAATGGTGCAAGAATAATCATTGACCCAGTGTAAAAGATGCAGTGGTATAAATTAAATAGATTGATGAGATGAAGTCTTATAGTGAAGAATTTCATATTCCTCCAGGCATGTATCAAGGTTTACTTTGGCCTCTTACCTTTTCACTTTTGTCATGAATAAGCTTATGAGACAGTTGAGCTGATAAGATACAGAGGGTGATAAATTGTATGCTATAATTTTGGGGGGTCACTATGGAATTTATGGGATTTAATTTAACTAGAACTAAGACGAAATATATGTACGTTCTTCTAGTAATAGCAAGAACAATGATGATAGTGAAGTCACTATAAAGTGTCATATTATCCAGAAAAGAAACAGTTTTAAGTAGCTAGGCTTAATTACTAATATGGGAGGTGGACATGAAGACAATGTAACTCGTAGGATTAGATGAGATAGATGGAATGAAGAAGTTCCAGTAGAACAAATTAGAACAAGGAGAGGTAGACCATAACTGATATGGTTCAAGGTGGTTTTAAAGGATTTGATTATCACACTTCACATCATTCCCTAGCATAAATCAAAAGATGAAGTGTTATGTGCTTTGGTCTTTTCATTCCATGCGTCGTAACTCGCGAGGACCAAAACGTTTTGTTCGTCTTAAAAGTGTAGTCCATTTCTGCTATTAACCAGATAATTGGTAAAAAAGATTGCATGAAATTTTGACAGCATGCTGGCTCAACGAGCACATTGAACAAACATCTTGTAGTGTGTTTTTTTTTGAGTTGGAGCTTTGGGCATTGCTCAATATTCATTTTGGAACTGGTTTTAGTGAAATGTGGGATTCATTTCATGAAATTAATTTTCTTTCCGTGCATTAAGTCATCTTCAATTTTGAGCATAATTCACGATGCAACTTGGAACTCTGTAATTGTCATTGAAATTCATGATTTCAGTGCATAAATATAATTTTCTTCATGCAAATTAAAGGAGAATTTAATTGAATTTATTATTTGCAACATGGTTGAACAGGAACTCAGCAAAATATTTTGAGGGAGGGAGGGAGAAACATATAATCGGGTTTTTTTCCTCAACCATGTTAGTCACGCACTTCAATAAATTTGTACTTATCTACTGTCTTCATAATTTTTCCTCTTTCTCAATTATTGTCAACGAGCAACTAGGTTTTGTTGCATTTATGCTAGTATCATAAGTGTTTTAGGATCACACAGAAATGTGGTCAATTGGTATCGTTTGACATATAACTACTTGGTTTCATTTGGTTATGGTATGTGTTTTATAATGCCTTGCATACCATTTTTCTTCTTGGTGCAAACCTAACAGTTCATATCTATTTTTAGCCTTGTTCAATGGGGTTTGCAACTGGTGGAAAAACATTCTTTTTATGGGGAGGATGCATGATGGTAAATTTTGCAAGCTTATTCAGAATCAATCATTATTATAGGTTTCAAGAATCTCAATTTTGAATTTTCTCATTGCAGATGCATGCAGATGATTTTAGAAATGACCGCCATGGTGTTGTTTCAGAACTTCGAGATGGAGGCTACTCAGATGACATGACTCTTGCATCTATTTCTGGTATTATGTTTGCAGTACTTCTCCTGCTTAACTGTATATGCTCCGACTAATGCTGTGTACATAATTATTGCCTTTTTTAACACGACTAAACATCCAGTTGTGGATTTGGTTTTCTATTTTATGTTATATAGGTAGTTAAACTATTTGCACTTGATGCTAATACTTCTGTTCCTTTCAGGGGCTCATAAGAGGCTGATTACATCTCCACCTGTTGCTGTTTTCCCCCATCCTCTTGCCACTGATCTTAACTTTGGAAGGTCTGTACTGTATAACTAAAACTCTCAATGATCCAGAGTCATCATTTATGTGCTTATGGTTGGTCCTTCTTACCTCTATCTTTTTATTATTTTTTCGCCCTCTTTTTGTGTAGATACTGGAATTATTTGAGGAAGCAAACATTTGTTTTAGAGTCGTATGCGACACCAGTCAACTGGATCATGAACCGTGCATTATTTTCGACGCATTGCTACTTGTCTTGGGGATTTGTAATGCCATACATTATGGCTGGGATACATGTAGCAGCATCTCTAAGGTTTTTTTCTGAAGGGAACTCACTTGCCGAAACAGATTTTCCAGCTTGCGGTGAGCACTTTACTTCTGGCTTTACTTCTGGGCAACTTAGGTTGTTTAGGATTGAAGAATTTAGTGAGCTCGGGACCGGAACATTAGCAGTATGGTTGATAAATCTAGAGACCTTCACTTTGTTCTCACTTTTTTACATCATTTTTTATGTCTTGGCATTTGGAAGCATCTGGCTATTGACTTAACAATTAAACAGAATAAATTATTAGCATGATTACTCTGAAGTGTTTATTTTGTTCTATGCAATCACTTGAAATGACTTGGTCACATAGAATTCGAAGTGTGAGCAATGTGAAGGTCTATTTTGCTGATGTTTTGACTAGAATAATCTATTATGCTTGAATGGCATTAGAGGCTGAAGCATGAAGTCTTTGAAATAAGTACTGCTGCTCTTGGATATCTCCATCACTTCTCTTGATATGGTCAGGGTTGAAATTGGTTGGCTGCCTTGTTTTATGTTCAACCATTGAACTTCTTTCCATGTGGAACCTGACAAGAATAGAGGTGCAGTTATGCAATTTATTGTCTCCTGAGGCTCCTCCGTTATCACTTGCATCTTATAACTGGTGTCTTGTAAGTAAACCTCTATTTTTCTCCTAAAGTCAACCATTTATCTTTCCATAATTTTAGACCTACCAACCTTTAAAATATTAATTTTATATGGAAGATTAAAGAGTAGAAGACATTATATTTTATGCAGATAATAGTACTCTCTAGTTAACCTATGTTAGTTGGACGTCACTTCGGGTAATGACATTGATATGCACCCAAATTTCATACATGCAAAAACCTGTAATCCTTGATTAAACAGATAGTATACGATGTTAATATTTCTTAATTGTGTTTTCATTTCAAGGTAAAATGTGTCGAGTTCATCATCATGAACCATTGCAAATGGGATTTGAAATAAGCTATAGGACACAAAATATGGGATACATGTTTCTTGCCTTTGTCCAAGTTTTGGACGTGCAACCTGCACTTAAATGCATTCAGAAAAATTACTACAGGAAGTGAAGTCATTAGACGTACAACGACCAGGCTCCTCTCGTTAATTGACACATGCTGAGACAATGATATAATTTTCCACTGTTACTGATACTTATCTTGATTTTTATTTGAGCAGGTATTTGTTGCAATGCTGGTTGATAATTTTTTGTACCCCATATCAGCTGTAAATTCACATTTTTCTCAGTCTATCAATTGGTCTGGCATCCGATATCATTTGAGAAATGGGAAAATAAACAAGGTACGATTACTTTGAGGCCATTTAATTAGTCTTAAAATAACCACATTTGATGAATTTATTCATTCATGTGAAGCAATAGTAATGTGTATGGAGGTTTTCCCACCCCCTCTTTCTCCGGGGCTCTACTAGTGGAGAAAACTAAAGAAATACACTTCATAATTACCACTTCTCTCATTCTCATTCACTTCTTTTTTTAATTACAATTAACATGTTGCAAAATCGTAATCACAGAGCTTACTCTGGCTTCAAATGATCAACTCTTCCTAGTAATGTATGAATATTTGTGTTTTCTACCATGAAAACTGTCAAAGCATTTAAACAAAGAACTTTCGAAACATTGATTATGGTAAATGCTGGAAAGGGTACATAATCAGAGTGAAAACTGCCATCTCGGATAGATTTATGGAAAATTTTGTGGAAATGTCAACTACTGAAAATAAAGAGACCCTTAAAATCAAAATGGGTAAACAGTTTCATTTAGAAAATAAAAAATTCAACATATGTAACATGCACATTCGTTGTTTATTCTGCAGATTGAGAGAAACAAAGAGAAGGGCCCTAAGTTCACAGATTTGGGAGGAAAGCATTTATATGGTAAAAAAGGAGCTCAAAACAATGCTTCTTTTCTCTCATCTTTGTCCAGAAGTCTGGCTCATTGGAGGCAACCCAAGAAATATGATGTATAGACAGACAAAGGGAGAGCTTTTAGGTACTACAGCTTGTGATAATTTTGTCTTTCATGTTTATATTTATCGCAAAACGACACCAGGAGGAAAATTTCTTGGAATTATTTATCATATCACCTGGTATATTTGAAGTGAGAGACCCATCTTTGATGAATTTAAGTGGTAGCAGTTTTGCCAATTTTTTCAATTATTGATTCTTGAGGTTGGATTGAGGCTTGTGTAATTTTAGCGATATCATTTTGTAACTTTATGACATTATTTATGCTCAATTTTGTAACTTTATGACATTGATTATGCTCAACAATACTTCAGTGCTGTTGAATAGGATATCAAAAGATGTATTTTTGTTTGTAAGTTAATTGTAATTCTGTATAATTCTGTACAGATTAGAATTATGTTATTTCCTTGTGAAGAGGGGGCAAACGATTCTTGTTGGCAGAACTTTGAAATAATTTAGAAACATGTAGCAAGTGATCCTGATAATCATGAAGTTCTCTTCAGAATGTGAAAACTAAAACACAAACCAGCCACAATCACTCGGTCCACGTATTGTTGAAGATTATATTTATGAACAACTTCAAGTTAGGTTCCCTAACTCGTTCAATAAGTAGAGTTCATGCCACTCTTTTCGAGCCTTGTTTAGTAACTTACGATTCTGTTATAATTCCCATGTTCATCATGCTATGAATATAGGTAGGCAAATAAACCGGGATCTTCAAAGACGCGTGCAGTTATCTAACAGCACATATGTGGAGAATTCAATTCTTGACTCAACCATTTCCTACATCTCTAGTAAAGTTGAGAGACTGTTTGATTTTTTGCACATAAAAAAGATAGCAATCGAAATATAATTTATGAACAAATTTTATCTGAGGCATTTTTAAGAATGTCCAATTATAAGGGTTAGAGTTGAAAAGTGTACTTTTTTAATAATCCTTGCAAAAATGTCCAATTTTTAGATCAAAATGTCTACTTTACCCTCATGAAAACATTAATCAATTTTATATCACTTTAGCACAATTTTTAAGAAGAGCAAATAACTTCCACGAGAAGCTACAATAATGTTGCTATTACCTAGGTAAGTCCACTTACTTACACCACTTGCTTACATTTTTAATTATATTTTAATCAATTATTCTAGAACAAATGAAGAAGAAGCAAAAATTCCATTAACATATACGAAGAAGTATATGATTCCAACTTCAAAGAAATCATTTTAAGGAATTTACTGTAGTAGAAATTTGAAGTTGATTAAACTTTCATCATTTGTCGGTAGAAGGTATATTTATTTGAACTCTATTTTTTCGAACTCTCATTTTTTTGATAAATTTTATTTAATAGTTGTTGTTATATATGTTCAAATCTCAATTTTTTGATAAGGTATTTTTTCCCTTCAATGGACGAAATTATCCTAAGTATATATTTTTTGTACCATTCATTTTAAATAACTTAGTTAGATAATATACTTCTGTATTTAGAATAACATTTATGGTAAAATAAATTCTTGTAAAAATGGTGGTTGAAGTTGAAGAAGATGATAAATGCATGAAATCCCGTCATTTCATTCTTGACATTTTATAAATGTCAATAATGATAGTATAAATATCGTTCACGACATTTATAAATGTCGAGAATGATATTTATACTATCATTCTCGACACTGTCAAATGTTGACAATAACATTAAAAACTTGAGTAAGTTGGGAAAATTTCGTGTATAGCAATTCACATATTGCATGCAGGTAGCAATTTCGTTTTCGATTTTCGTTAGTGGTTGACGGTATTGTTGTTTATAACATGCAGATATGGGAGATGTTAAGAGATTTGTTGTCTCGTATGGTGGTAGATTCGTCAACATAGACGACGGGTGGAAGTGGTTAGGGAATCGAACAACATCAATTGTTGTTCGACATAATATTACATATGAAGAGCTTGTACATAAATTATTTAAGAAGCTGAATGTTGATAGAATGAAGTTCCGAATTCAATTGAAATTTACAGTTCCGAACATGAATATACCCCCTGCTGATGTAGCTGACGATGAGGATTTACAATGGTTTATGTCTATTCACACAGAAGCGGCGTTGTGTGTAATTGTAGATTAATATAATGCTGGAGAGCACGAACTGCATGTCGGAGTTGGGCCTTTGTCACCAATAGAAGATGCATTGTGTGGACGCAATGAATTCAGTATGTGCGAACTACAAGAGCCACAAACGATTGATAATATGGATGAAAGTTTAGGTGAAGGCAATTTGTTTATTAGAAATGCAATTGAGTCGATTGATGAAAAGGACATTGTGGAGAATCAGATATTCTTTAGCAACCAACAATTACACACAAGGCTTCAATTTAAGGCTTTGAAAGAGAAGTTTCATTTCAAGGTTAAAAAGTCGAATCCTAGATCTCTTACTGTGTGTTGTGTCGATATTACATGCCATTGGCTAGTACGAGCTTCTAAAATAAAAATTTCAGAAATATTTACGATTCGAGAGTACATACCTAAGCACACATGTTCTCTAGACGTTCGGCGAAATGCACAAATTCACGCAACGAGTGTAGTAATTGGACATCACATAATGCGAAGGTTGGACGATGCAAACCAATCATACGTTTCTACGAGTATTATTGGGCATATGGAACGTGAGTTTGGTGTACGGATTACTTACAACAAAGCGTGGAGGGCTAAAGAGAAGGGACTTTGATTTCTTCGTGGTACACCCGAAGAAAGTTTCCAGAAATTGCCATCATATTGTCACATGTTAACCGAGAAAAATCCAGGAACTATTGCACACATTGAACTCGACTCGAATAATATGTTCTTGTACTTCTTCTTAGCGTTCGGGCCTAGTGTACATGGTTTTCGAAGTACATGAGGCCAGTAATTTGTGTTGATGGAAGTCATTTGAAGGGCTAATATAAGGGAACACTACTAGTAGTTGCAGTGCAAGATGCTAACCTACAAATATATCCTCTTGCATGGAGTGTTGTCGATGGGGAAACAAATGCATCGTGGTATTGGTTCTTTGCAAAGTTGAAAAATGTCGTTGATGATTCAAACCAGCTAGTGTTTGTGTCGGACAGGAAGAAGAGTATTAAGCGGGCAATTACGAAGTTGTTCCTGGCATATCGAGAAAAATCTTATTGCTAGGTATAGCACTAGCAATGTCATCTTCTTATTCAAGCAGGCAGCGCTAGCATACCGCGTATCGGAATTTGATCAGTTCATGACACAGATAAGAACCAGTCGACCGTCAATGACATCTTACTTGGAACGTGCCGGTATATCCACCTGGTCACGGGCACATTTTGTTGGTAATCGGTACAACGTTATGACGAATAATATTGCAGAGTCACTGAATTCAGTCCTAAGGCGACAAAGAAGTTTCCCTATAATCTCGTTGATCGAAAATATTACGTCATTGATGCAACGATGGTTCTACGAGAGAAAAAGTGTATCCATGAAATGTAGTACGACTGTGACACCAAAAATTGATGATGATTTGAGAAAATCATTCGACGCCGGTGTAACTTTACCAGTACGAAATTTGGACGAACTCATTTTTGAGGTAGGTATAGCTACCGAACTTTGTACTGTTGACCTTATAGGTAACACATGTTTATGTCGAGAGTTTTAGATGCGACAAATCTCATGTTCACATACATCCCGAGCTGCTTGCGCAAAAGAAAAATCATTTGTATGATTTGTGCTCCCCTTACTACACCACAGAATATTGGCGAGCTGCGTACAACGAAGTTCTTCACCTCGTTGGCCGAGAGTCAGATTGGGTTGTTCCTCGATCTATTCGTTCCGTTGAAGTTTTGCCCCCGAATATACGTAGAGCACCAGGTCGACTTCCTACCCAACGTCAACGGTCAAAAACTGAAAGGTCGACGTTGAGACGAAAATGCGATCGATGTGGGGGTTCTGGACATAACAGGCAAACATGTTAGAATTCGACATCTTTAAGTGACGCGTATACTTGAATGACATTGTGTATTCCGATCGTCAAATGCCCTGATAACATGAATTATCAATGTTTTGAATTTTTCTCCTTTGTATTACTTGCTTTCTACCTCTTATTTTAAATGTTGTTGAATATATTTTTGACTTCTACTTTTTTCTGTTTCTTTCTTCGTTCTCTCTTGATATCACTTATTTGTAATTGCTTGTTGTAAAATTAAGTTTGTAATACATTTTGAATCCTTTATACGGATTCATCCCATTTTTTGTGATTTTTTTCTTATATTATTCTAGTCGTTCAAAATTTTATAGTGCACAAACAGGAAAATTCATATGGACATTCACTAAATACAAACAACACTTCATTTTAGAATGTCATAATGGATACAAACAAGAGAGGCCAGGTTTGGGGTATAACTACCAACAAGGAAAATCGTGCTTACATATATTCTTATGAACATTTGACTACGATATCATTTTGTTCATCAAATAAGTGAACAAGCACATATATATTTCATCACTGGGATTTTCTTAATCATTGTAGACACAATGTAGTAATGGATACAAAAGCAACCCATGAATGACTCGTTCTCCTAAGTCATTGGAGCAGACAAAATGGTAATCACAACAAAAGGAAACCATAACTCCAATACATATCGTAGACAACTATTTTACAAAATGGTGATCACCTATATGAATTTTATAGCACTACTATATGTACGTAAACATTTCACTTATGATGACTGCATCTTCTACATATCCTCCACGACGGACAAAGAGGACATATCACTGTCATACTCCTCGTCGAAGCTTATGATGATCACATCTTCATTTTCGACGGGAAATGCTCCAACATTTTCATCCAACAACACATGATGTGCTTCCGGTTGGACCGGTACTGGGACGATCTCACGATGAACTTGAATTGGTTCAATTTCATCGATTAGATTCGAAAAAGGGATTGGTTGAAGGCAAACCCTACGATGGCGGTTCGAAGGTTGACGAACATATGGAATTAATACACCATTTGATTGCCTTCACTCTTAGTTAAATTTGGTTGAATCATATTTATGTTGACATTTGATGCCGTTCTCGATATTTGTAACGTCGCTATCGACATTAAATAGCTGTTAATCTCGACACTTGACATTACGAATGTCTAGAACGACACTTGGACCAAAATACGATATTTCTCTACATTTCTTCGATTTTCGGACGTTTGATATGTCGTTCTCGACATTACATAGCTATGAATCTCGACGATTGATATTTCATTTGTCTAGAATGACAGTTCGAGAACATATTACATACTACCATATAAATCGAAATATGCAAACCACTGTGTAAACCAAAATACATTTTACGTACCACCACATAAAACCAAAATACATGTTATGTACCACCACCTAAAGCAAAATACATATTGCAAATGACGGTATCATGAACCGGCTGATCATCAACAGTCACACAAGCAAAGTACAGCTAAGCACGACAACTGTTTCACTATCAGGGATAAAGAAAGTATTCGTTATTCAAAAAATCGATCGCAATCTTTCTTCTGTATATTGACATCCTCTTTGCTGAAACTGATTCTATTGGATGCCCGAGAACAAAGCATTCTATATACTTGAGTACAAACATTATGCAATTTGGCCTGTACAATAAATGATTTTTCGTTAGTCGAAATTAGTATATACAATAGATTAACTAGGTAGTAAATAACAAGAGTTGAAATGCTCACCCATTGTTCGCACACGGCAGATAATGTATAATCTCCATCTTCATTGGATCATTTATATGTTTCCTTATATCTCTTCTAGTGGACAGGGGTAGACACTGCAGTAATCCTTGAACGACTGTGCATGTTGCTTCTGCGTATGCCTTGATTGCATCAGGTGTGTGAACATTATTGCTGCAGTCGTATATGTAGAATTTTCATTCAGGAATATTGACCAGAAACAGATAACATTCATTGTCTGGATATGAACTCGGAATTAATAAATACTTGCGTCCCATCCATATACGACCAGCTACAGGCAATGTACCGTTGACGTAACCTTGTAGGCGAGTTCCATCCGATTCACCTCTCTGGTTATATTCCATGTGCCGCCTCATTTGCTGACAACACTTCTCTTCAAATTGAAAATGCAAAATTGCATATTTTTTATTGACGAAAGTACAATCTTCATTCATACGCTACCTCAATAACTTCCGCTCCAGCTCAATATGCTAATGCAATAAATATATGTAACATATATTAGACATATTAACTACGAAATCAAATTTATTGTGATTGCAAACCTTCACTCACCACAATATTCAGATCATTCGTCGGATCCATTAAACTTTTTAGCATGTCTCTTCCATAGACATTGCCACGGCCATCGTCCAAATATGCACTGTATAACATAATTTAAATTATTGTCAAATAATTCAACAAATAATTTTTGACATTGATATAATAATGTTTAGCATTCGGACTATTCAGAATGAGTTACATTTGTTACCCAAATTGATTTCTCGATATCCAATTCCTAATATTTTTGTACTTGTTCATGTCGTAGTCTTCTAAGGGACGACCTGTGGGTGATGAAGCCTGTGTGTATTTCATCTTCTTTTTCCTTTCTCTTCTCCGCATGTCAACACTTTCTGCTGGTTGAGACGTTGATGTCTCATGCGATTGAACAGTAGGATTTGGACTTGCATTGAGAGGAACATCCTGCTGCATGGAACCTATAATGGCTTCCATTGTGAATTCTCAGTTAGATAATCTGTTTAGCATATTCTTGTTCTTTTCGTCAATGTAAGATCTAACAAAACATAAACTTGTATCAATATAAGACTGTATGTGCTCCTGTTGCTGCTAGAATAATTCTTGTTGTTTTCGAAGAATCGCCTGATAATGGGCTTCTTGTTGTTGCGATTCCTGTGCCATATGAGTGCTAAATATATTTGATAGAGAATTATCCATGTATAACTGCATACCACATAGCATGCAATCTTGCATTGATTTGTTATGTTGTTCGAACAGTTGCTTTTGGCTTTCAAGGATATCCTGGTTCAGGGCTCTATTCTGCCTTCAAGTTGCCACACAGATTGGACACATCTGATATCGTATGTTGCCTGCACATACCCAACATTTCTTCCATTCGGTCTTCAGTTACATATTTGGAGGCACCAGAAGCAGAACTAGGTCCAACTCCAGTTGAAGTTCTCGATGTACCACGACAGGTCGTTTCTTGCACACGTATGTTATCCGGTATTTGTGGTACTGCATTATCTACTTCTCCAGTGATAATGACATCTAATATATTATGTTCATCGTCAGCCGGCAGTGAAATATTTGTGTACCAGGGTGTTTGTAATTCTTCTTTTGTAGGCTGCAGCACTACAATAACTTCGATCTGTAATCATAACAAACTATCAGAATCCATTTGTTTAATTGAACTTGTTAATAATAAAATGCGAATGTCATTCTACGTTGAAAATAAAAAATTCATACATCTTGAGTATCCAAAAATTGCTTAACAACTAATTCCTTCAATATAGTATTAGGCCTCCAATTATAGATTCGTGAATCTGCATCGTTCTGTATTTACGGTGACCAAACTTTTGTCCAATTCGTGGAAACGCTTCATATATCCAATACTGCAACGTAAAGAAAGAGAAATGTAATGTATAAATTTTATTCTTTGTATAAAGAAATTATACATAATACGTAAGTAATTAGAATAGGAACATAATACCTGAAATGCGAGTGGATAGCCTTGCAATGCATACTTACATTCTGTTTGTCCATTTTGTTGCATCCTTAGTATTATTTCCAATTGTGACTCTTTCAATGAATTTAACAAAACGAAATATGCTATCTGGCCCCACGGATACGTAAGGAACTCATCCAGATGTTCAAACATGCCCAGAGTTCTATAATCAACTTGTCGTGAAGTCGGTTTCAACACATACTTAACCAATATAACTAATCTCAACTTAAATTTATCTTCTGTATCTTCACACATGTGGAAAGTTTCAAAAAGCATTATGTTGCTATTTTTTTTTGTGCCATTGAAGTAATGATTTCTAAGACGATCGTTATTATAATCAATTTCTACGGATGGTTCATGGCAAGGTAGTCTAGTAATGAGGCAAAATTTTTGCAAGCCAAACCTAGCATGATGGTCATCTAACCGTACCCAAAGTTCATTGTTTTTGCCACAACGCACAAGTCTCATTATAAATTCGTGTACCAACTTACTAGTAAATTGTTCTTCGTCTCCTTTGAAAACAACTCCATATATAAATCTATAAAAGTTACTACACATCAAATAACATTGTTGATTTGCATCTATGAAATCTACAAAATCTTGAACGTATTGACGATTTAGATACTGAAGGATAATACCAGAAAACCATTGTTCTGGAGAGAGAACATATTCTAAAGACATCTGCATCAATTATACAAGAACTAATATTTTTAAACAATTGTTTATTTGATTGTACACATCTATTATAGTAAAACAAAGTACTGTTAATTGTACAATTATTTAAGAATTAATATTTCCAAACAATTATTTAAGAATTAATATTTCCAAACAAATATAATTTTTTCATGTCTTGTATACTAAACAAAATTAAAATCAAAAATTAATATTTTAAACAAAATGTAATATTTTTGTTTATATTTGACGTAAAATATATTGGGTGGGTAATTACACAAAAAAAAAAAAAAAATATTGTGGTTGCATTTCTGTGTCTCCGTGACACTAGTGACACTCTCATAGTGTCATGGAGATGCTGTCTCGGAGACGAGATTTTTTGAGTAAATTGTAGTTTAAAAGTATATTTTGTTTCAAGATATTCAACTAACTACTAAGTAGCACAAATATTAAATACAAATTTTGAATTACTTACCTTTTCTGATCAAATGAGCGTCTTTTTTAAGTGAATGTGCGAAATATTTCCGACTAAATGAATGTGAGAATGAAACTTGAATTAAAATGTGTAGAGAGTGAGTGAAGGATAGTGAGTGAATGTGACAAATAATTGTAGCTAAATGTGTGGATGGGGGAGTGAATGAGAAGAAGGAGCTAAAATTAATTAAAACGTGTGAAGAGTGAGTGAATGTGACAAATAATTGTAGCTAAATGTGTGGATGATGGAGTGAATGTGAGGATAATGAGTGAATGAGAAAAAGTAGCTAAAAGTGTGCATGTGAGTAAATGTCAGAACCATTTTGTTGTGTTACGATAATTGGATGTTGTTGATAGATTTTGTATATAATGAATATATTCGCTTATTGTGTTGTCACAATTGAATATTTTTCACACATTATATATATATATATTAGTGGTTTCTTTAAATTTTTTTGTGTTACAATTTGAAACTTTTTGACAAATTATAAATTTCTTTTTAATTCATTTTGTTCCATTAAAATTTTATATTCACAAAAAAAATAAATTAACGTTTTGTACAATTTAAATTTTATATTGAAAGAAAAAATGTTCGATAAATTTATTTAATTTATTAAATCTAACCGAGTTAATCAATTTTTCCTTACTAACTGCTAAGTAGCACGAAATTTATTTTATTTCCCATACATGATCACACAGAATGACATATATGTTCACATATTATTGAAAAATATATATATATATATATATATATATAAGGGACGTTAACATTTATATTGAAACAATATATTTCTTGACATTTCACTCATTTCTTGACATTTGACGTGTAGTTCTCGACATTAAATGTCTGCTAATCTGGACACTTGACAGTACATTTGTATAGAACGACATTTTAACTAAAGTATAGTATTTCTCCCCATTTCATTAGAACGTTGACATCTCCTACTCCACTATATGAGATAATAAAATTATAAACTATTTTCAACATACAACATTCGGAACATGTCACTAACTTATAAACCATCGGTTTGCATCCACAAAATATTACATACCACCATATAAACAAAAATATGCAAACCACTATCTAAACCAAAATACATTTTTCGTACCACGACATAAACCAAAATACATATTGAAAAACCACCATATAAATCAAAATAGGCGAACCTCAAAATTCTACGCATCTCTCTTACCCCTCTTGCGACCAGATCGGGTGTATGGCATCTTTGTGTTTGCACTAACCTTCTTCAGCCTCAACGATCGAGGTCTACGTGTAGGTGGATCAGCTGCCATCGAAGGTCCAGAAACGACGCTATCATGAACCAGTTGATCATCAATGGCCACACCAACTGTAGGTACAACGGCTGGTGCCTCTTTCACAATATCACAAGCAACATATACTGACCCAAGTACTTCAACCCCACCTCCCGACGTTATGGACACATCAGGGATATTGCAAACAACTAGTTCGGTTGCCTCTCCGACATCCTGTCTGTCCGCAGAAATATTGGGAGTGAAAACATCATTTCGGGGCTCGTCTCCACTGAGATCGTCATGACCAAATCCACCATACTCATCACCAACATTGTGTTGTCCAATTTCTATAGCAACTTCATCAAACCTTCGTCGAAGAACATTCATCTCATCAGTGACATGATTTCCACCACACACACGACCTCCTAGATCATTTTGGAGACTAGCGAATCTTGTGTTCATTTCTTCCCTCAAATCTCCCATCTAGCTCTCAAATGCCTCCCGTTGTTCATTCAAGATAACTCTTTTCTCATCTAAAGACACAGGTCTTTCAACGATCGGATCCCCATGCTCTTCTTCTCTGCCTTCAACATGATGCAAATCTCGATGACGAGGTCCACCTTTGTTGCCTCTCTGGGATTTATTTGGTCGATAGTTGTTGTCATTGTTCCGTATGACATCATCTTTAACTGGATAAGCTTGTATTTCTATTGATTGAGCAACAAGACCATCTAGAACGGGGTCGGCCGCGTCTTCCAACGGAACTAGATCGACGAAGTACGGCTGCAATTCTTCTGTAGCAGTTGCTCGCAGCGTTGCCCACAGGTGCACCTACAGGAGAAGAAAAATAGGCGAAATGAAATAATATATATTGCGAAGTGTAAGGCAATTAAATATGTAAATCGCCTACATTTGTC
Organism: Olea europaea var. sylvestris; assembly: GCF_002742605.1. NCBI lineage: Eukaryota > Viridiplantae > Streptophyta > Magnoliopsida > Lamiales > Oleaceae > Olea > Olea europaea. Next base: position 2,849,391 of record NC_036245.1, on the reverse strand, counting down.
TTCTCAAAAAAATCTGAATATGTTCGGGAATGAGGTTGTTTCGTGCCAGACCATCGCAACATCCTTGGGACATCGTCACAAGTCTTACTTGAGAATCGAGCTCCCAACTCCGGAATTATCTCGTATGCCCAAATCTGCATACATTTGTAACAGTAATAACCATATTTGGAGATAAATAACAATGAGCAATGAAAAGAACTGAAATGAACCAAAATAGATGTATACCTGGACAGCAAGAGGGAATCCGTACAATGTGTAAGTCATCTTATCACAATCATTCACTTTTACCATGTCCGCCTTTCTTTCCCATCCACGTAGTAGTGATTTGATGAGAAGTTGAAAACATACTATCCCCCATGGGTAGACATTGAAAAAATCCAAATCGTCAACGATGGAAAGAGTTGTCGAATTTATTCCTACATTTCGATCTCTTGAATTAAATTCCCCTTCAATAATTAGTGCTAACCCAAGCTTGTAACGATCGTTACGGTTGACACATTTCAAAAAAAACTTTCTCCAGGTCGTTACACGTTATCCGGTCCATATTAGCAAACATTTTATCTTGTAGACGGGTTTTCTCTAGAATTTTGTCAACTTCGGTACCTTTAGGCACTGGACTGCACTTCAAGCCGGTAATTAGTGCGAACTCCGGCAGTCCAAATCATGCAAACCTTTGGTTCACCTTGAACCAAGCCTCAAACCGCTTTCGGCATACCACCGATCTGTTTACCATTTCATGAATTAATTGAGCAGATAGTTTCAGCTCCGATAACCTTGCAACATGTCCTATACAACTGTCCTCCAACTGACGCTTTTGCCGTGGATCCAATTTGTTGAGGACAACTAATATATATTTTGTATTGCTCACTTGCGACACATGGGTTGAAACACGTTCGTCCTCCGAAATTTTATATCGGTGTGTTATACTCATCTACAATTCAAAACAAATGAAAACAATACTTTAACAAATAGTATGAGAATGTACAAACGAAATCAAATATAACATTCTTGTTAAAATGCAGTGAAAGAAAAATGATTTTTACCATACAATGATTTGATAAAATACCATATCTAAACAAAGTTGTTTAATTGTTGAAATTAAAACAAACCTGGCTTCTGATCTGAAGCTATCATATAACCATTTTATAGTTGATCACCATTCAAACAGTTCAAAAGTATACACACAATCTTCTACAATTTTATTAAGTTAATTGCCTAATTTAGATATGCAAATAAATCGAAAATGTAATATTCTTTAGCAAAATAAATAACAACATAGCCTTGTATTAAATAAATTTAGAGCCAACTACAACAGACCATACGCAAAATCAAGTATACATGTCATAAGATTTGACAAAGTTTTCTATCTGCTATCAACCTATCACAGTCTTCCTCCATAAGAAACCATCAATATACAAATGCAACCCTCAACAAGATGCAGAACAAATTTGATGCGAAAATGAAGCCATTTAGTTGCTGATGAGCATTCAAACAGTCTAAGAGTGTATAATAGCAACACAACCTGTGTCATTTCATCATGTTTATTGCCTAACTTAGATGCGAAATATGCCTCAAATGGAGTATTCTTCACTTCGTACTAGTGTTATTTATCATCTAACAGCATCAAATTTAGTTGACATATAGATTATATCTCAAAGCAAAAGATACAATAATAGGGACAACAGAAAGTACAATCATTTTCCTGATTTCTTTAAACACTTTACCTCTTCAACCTTTTCGACAGTATTTTACATGTACCACTTTTTATCTCAAATTGTATCAACAGTTAGTATTTGCTCGTCCAATAGAATTGAGACACTCAGTGACCTTGACATCAATTTATGTTAAACTAGTTAAATCTTAGGATTTAGGAAGAGGGGAGGCTTGGGGAAGTGAAAAAAATAACGAAATAAAGAAAAAAATAACGAAATAAACTTACTCTATAGCACTGGATTCTGAAGTGTGGTGGGCAAATGGCAACTGGGAAAATAAGAGAGAAATGGACATGTTCGTTGTTGGCGGGTTGGGTCGGAGTGAAGATTGAGAGACTGAGAGTGAGAGTTGAGAGGACTTAGTTTAGGGCTTCTTTTATTTTTTCATTCCCCCGCATTCATTTTTTTTTATCGGGTCGGGTTCTATCAGGTTTCCCATAACCCGATCCAACTTGACCGCACCTACTCGACCCATAACCCGACCCACATCGACCCACACCTACCCGACCCAAGCATTTAATGCTGATTGACATTTCTACGTTGATTGATATGAATAATGATATGGAAAATTTTGAATTCTTGTGTGGAAATAATATTTTCTAACAGGGGTATTTTCGTCTACATAATTGGAAAATGGACATTGACAAAATTTTGGACATTTTTGCAAATGACTCGCTGAAAATGGACATTACGTGAAATTTCCTCATTTTATCAGCATATCCATATTAAAATATTCCCAAAAGGGTGTTATACATCTCTCTATGGGAAGTCGAGTGGATTAGGACCTTCAAGTAGTGAACTAGCCTATGAATAGGTTGGAATGGCCATTGCATTCTGGGAGCTCCTTCACCTTTACTTTATGAATAATGCTAAGTAGCTAAAGTTTTCGGTTGGCGAACAACCCTTTCTTTATGTAAAGGGGTTTCCACTAATTTGAAGATATATTTCTTCGATTTGATAGTGCTATCTTCTTTTAATGAAATTATTAGAAATGTTTCGTTGCAAATTTGTCGATTAAGTAAATTTAAAAATTTGGATATTTATTTTTTATTTGACTTTGCTTGATGAATGATAATTATTGAATTGCTAAGAAAACATCCCATCATGTGAGTGTCATTTGTCATTTTAATGTCTATAATGATGGTTTCAATCACATGGTGATTCAAATTCACATATTTAAGTAGATTGACGATTAGAAACCTCACTTTTGAAGATTAATGATCTATAATCACATTCGATAAAAAGGTTAAGGAGCTCAACTCTATTTACTCTAAAACCAGGGATCTTTAAATACTTGGTATTTCTCAATGGTCGTCATTGTTCTTTTTGAATGCTTATTTTCATATGCAATCTGAGGGTGTATTCAAATGAGATTTTTGAATATTTTTAAAGATTTAAAAAATTTAGAGGTATTTAATTGAGATTTTAAAGACTCTTTAAAAATTTTGGTATATTCAATGTATTTAATCAAAACATTTTAAAAGTCTCTAAGGGCGTATTTGATTGCAAGTATGAAATTCGCATGGAAAAAAATAAATTTTAGGTAATTCAATTGCTTAGAATTTATTTGTATCGAAATTGTCAATTAAATTCTTTTGATTAATTTAATTTTCAATTTAGAAAATATTATACTTGTTCATTTTTTATTAGTTGGTAGATGAGAGAGAGAGAGAGAGAGAGAGAGAATTCCCTGGAAAATAAAATCTTACTCTCCTAAAGAAAATATTTTCCTTGATTTTGATAAAAATATGATCATGTGACCAAAAGTAGTAAAATATTTTCCATGAAAAAAATGACAATCAAACAACACAAAGGTAGAAATTTGAATGGAAAAAATATATATTCCATGAAAAATATTGGTAATCAAACGTATCCTAACAGTCAAGTTAATTGTTCTAATGGTCACTGAATTTAGGTCAATGTCTTTGATTGGCTACTGAACTTTAAAATATCGAGTTTTGGCCACTAAACTTTGAAAAATGACGAGTTTTGGTCAATGAATTTAGGTCCATGTCTTTAATTGGTCATTGAAGTTTAGAATTTCGAGTTTTGGTCACTAAACTTAGCTCAATGTCTTCGATTGCTTACTGAATTTAGGTCCATGTCTTAGATTGCTCACTAAAGTTTAAAATGTCGAATTTTGGCTACTGAATTTTAGAATATTCCGTACGTTACTCACTAGCATAATTGTTGAATTTTGAAAAATATCAACTTTATAATGAATAATGTACAACATTTTTCAAAGTTTAATGGTCAGAACTCGACGTTTTAAATTTTAATAAGCAATCGAAGACATAAACCTAAATTCAATGACCAAAATTCAACATTTTTCAAAGTTCAGTGATCAAAACTCAACATTTTAAACTTTAGTGGCTAATATATAAAAAAATGAACATCTGATATTCAACAAATGTATTGGTAGTTGTGGTGTAAAAGTGCGAGTGTTTCTAAAATTAAAAAAATGGATAATGAATTTGAATTTAAATCTAGGGCTTGGTCACTTCGTTTAATAAGTGATAAAATGAAATGTAATGATAAATGATATTTTTGTCCAATTCACACTTGTAGCTCGTAAAGTTGGATTTTTTTTTTTTTTTTATGTGATTTACTGATTTGTAAAAAGAAAAAATAATAAAATTTAATTTCGGTTCTTGGTATCGAAACTAGAGTAAAATGGTTCTCGATTTTAAGAATCAAAATTATTATTTTATTTATATATTTATTATTATTATTATTATTATTTTTTTTTTTTTGTAGAACTGAATCAATCCACTCAATATAATTTTATTTTGGTTTGTTCTGATTTGATTTGATTATTTTTGTCCACGTGGTACAATCTATTGAATGTATATAAATTTACCATTATTGTGCTATTTGTGTCAATTTGCTGACATTTTAGGGTCAAAAACCATATATATTTTCCCATCTCCGGTCACCTCTTCCAATAGTATTCGCCCTGGAGAATCCCCAAACACACGCACAGAGTGAAAGATCAATGGAGTTCCCATCGGAGAGAACGAGCATATACAAGGTATCCAGGATCATAAGACGCAAGGAGAACACTTTATACAATGCTCTTCGATCGATCTACGAGGATTCGATCTTCGTCGGAGAAATCTCTCAGCTATGGCCGGAACTTCCGTTGCTCGCGAACCTACGCTGCGGACTGTGGTACTCCCCCAAATTCCACTCCAATTGTTACTTCAAATCCACTGATGGACATACAAATAATTTGTCCTTCAGCACCTCTCGCCTCAACCTCCACGTCGCACTACTTGCCGGTATATTCATTTACTTTCTCTCTCTTATGTTTATAGATACATGTTATCAATTTTCATTTGTGTGAAAAGACGTTAAGTGGCTAGAATGTCAGTTGTGATATAACTATTGTTGTGAGTAGAGATTAACAATGGTAGTTTCATTGTTTCTGGTGAATTTGAATTGGAATATGAATTGTTATTTGAAGAGATTCCTCACAAAAAAAATAAAAATAAAAAATGAAGAAGAAGGAAGAGGGAGCTGGTTTTTTTTTTATTTTTTTATTTTTTTTTATTTTATGGAATTTCATTAAAAATTTCCAAGTCCATGATTCCAAACACAACCTTGTTTTCTTGATTGTAATCAGCACTAACTTAGTAGTATGCATTCTGTATAAAATAATGACTGATACGCATCATATAATGTAACATCATTTGCAAAAGTTTAAGATATAAAAAAATTATACTGGATAATAAAATCCTTTTTGTGAATATTGCTTAAGTTGCAATCTTTGAGTTTTCTCTTCAAGATTTATTTTTTAAATTGTTGGAATTTTGCAAATTTACTCTTAAACCTGCTCATTTCTTATGCTTGCCCATCTATCAAGTATTATAAGTAGTACTACGGAGGTGTATGGAATACACTGTCAACTTTTATCAATTTTGATGGGTAGGACAGAAGGGTGGAGTCATGATCGTTGATTCCACAAGAAAAGGGAAGAGGTTTCCTGACAGTATGTCCAAGACAATACCAATTTGGACCTGTGTGTTAAATCGTGCGATTTCTTATCATAGGGCCAGACTGGATGAATATGCCACTCTAAAGAATGTGAGTAGAAGATTATTTATTTTAGTAATTGATTGAAGTTGTATCACTACGGGTATGTTCATATATATGAAGTTTAAATTGCTGATCTTTTCATTTTGATGCACCTGAATACATTTTCACTTTTTGATTATAAATTCTTAGTTTTTCTATGTAAAATGTCATCCCATATCATATCCATTTGAGTTAATTTGAGTTATATGGGTTGATAACTTTTTGTCCAGTAGTTTGGGCATGATTAATTTATCTATATATTTGTACAAATTAAAACCCATTAGCTCGACCCAAGTACATAGAATGAGGTTATTTTGACCTGGATGGTTTTATCCTTGATTGTAATTTTCTTACATTTGCTATGTAACATGCATCTGACATCAAATCCATGCAAATCATTTTAGTTGATATGGGATGTTTGGCATTAGTGATTTGCATCATAATATAATGATGGAAAACATATGTACTCTTTCTGCAAAGAAGAAAAGAAAAATAACTTGGAATTCTTTAGATTTTATTTCATTTGCTGTGTACAATATTATCCCATGTGTCCAGACACCAGGAAGTCGACATCAGGTTTTCATACTCATTTTGTAGAAAAGTAAGAAAAGGTTACATCTGCTGCTCAGTGAAGATGAATCTCATCTGGGATTAACATTTGGCGCTGATTGAAAGCAATTTTAAGACAGCCGTGGGAAGTGATTTTAAGTATTGGGACAGGCAAATAATTAGGTTATTAGACTCAGTAATGATGCTTTTTTAGTAGCATTGCTCTTCCACTTTATCTATTTATTATTTTATGACGAGTGATCGACTCTGTTTTGGAGTTGATGAATCTTGCATTGTTCTAAACACTATTGTTTCTGTGATACCATATTTCAATTCCATATTATAGTTTTAGGGTTGTGATATGCTTTTAACTATATTTACATTAATCAATATCTTGTTTTGCTGCTCCTTATCAGGAGTCAAATAGTTCGGATGAGCTTACTAGTAATATTGAGCAAGACTATTCTGGGTGGGATTGTTCCTTGCATCTTCCCCTCTGGGTTTCAGAAACTGAGAAAGCAATTATTGAGGCCCGTTTGGAAGGATGGACCAAGGAATTTGAAGCCAGTGGGGCAGACATTGCCTCAATTTCATTATCCCTTAGAAAACCTCTACGGCCTTTATGGATTTCACAGAAAACTGTCATCTGGTTGAATGAAGTACCTGAATATGATTCGTGGGATTTCACACCTGTCATTCTTATTTCTGCATCATCACCAAGTAGCACGTTTCAGAAACTAAGTACCACTGAGTTTAGCTGGAATTACATTGCTGGAGCTGGTGACGACGAGGAAAGTTGGGCGAGGAGTTTATCACCTAATCTTTTCTGGAAAAATGTCTATGATCTTATAAGCTCAGGTCCTGACTTGTGCAATCAAAGGGTAGCTAATATTGTTGAAAAGGATCGAGTTTATCGGGCACAAAGGGGAGAAAATGCTCCCCAGGTATCCGTCAGACCTTCAAAATGTTTGGTTAGCACAAACACGTTGGATGTGGATATTCCTAGTTTAGCTGGGGATGAGAAATCAAGTGACAACTATGCAATATCTTGGTTGGGCTCTACTAACATTGCAGTTGGAAGAACTCCACTCGGTACTTCAATTTTTTTTTTTTTTTTTTACTATTATTTTTCTTCGCAAAATGGTCAAATTTTCTTCTTGGTTGGTTTTATTTGATTTTTTTTGTTCACCTTTTGATATTGCAAATGTGGAGACTGTTACTAAGGTTGTTGCATATGTGAATATTGCATTTGCAAACCAATATTACAATTCGTTTCTGCCCCTAATAACTTTTGTGAAGAGTTTAATACCAACTTAGAAGTGGTCAATGACAGCAGAATGCTTTAAGTTTAAGGTCAACCTCAGTATAATGAACTAGCTTAATTTAATTGTCTCTTTTGCTTGTGCATCAGTCAATTTTTAGAATAATGCTGACCAACCCAGTCTAATGAGAGTTTCAAAGCCAATATTAGAAGGTTCAATGATTTCAAAATGCTTTAAGGTCAACCTCAGTATAATGAACTAGCATCATTTATTTATCTCTTTTGCTTATGCATCAGTTAATTTTTAGAATAATGCTTACCATACCAACCCAGTCTAATGAGATGCTGTATTGCAGCCGCAGACAAATTTCCTGCTGATAGCATAATAAACTGTCATAAGGTCTCTCTTTCTATGGATTCTGAAGCATGTTTACACCTGCCAATAGTGGTATGTATTACAGAATGGTTGGCGTTCGCTAGAAATTTATTTTTGGAAAATTACCATATTTTCTCTTTCTTTCTCTTCTACTTGTGAACAGGATTCCAAATTTGATAGGTTTTCTTTGTTGAGAAATCTTCCCTCTGCGTTGGATTTTGCCAAAACGAATTTAAGACGAGGGAAAACACTTCTAGTTTGCTGCAACAATGGTAAGCTATCTATTATTTTGTTTGTCTTCTTTGATGCATGGTTGCTACCTTTGCAGTATATTAGGATGGATTAGTTTGTAATATCATGATGATGAAATAACGGTTATATACACTCTAGACTCTTGATTTGGTAACCCTTCTGTACTTTGGAACAATGAACTTTTTATCTCATTTCAATGACATTTCTTATTTACTACATGTTTGGCAAAGATTAAATTATTTCTTAAGTTGGTCAAACATACTTTATATCAACACATTTCGTAAGACTTATAATTTTATTATCATATATTCCATAAAACCCACACTTATAAAGGGGGGGGGGGGGGGGGGAAGATTTAATTNNAATGGAGGGGGGGGGGGGGGGGGGGGGGGGACAATTTAAGCTCTGCTTATCATGTACTACGGCCATTTCCAATCTTGCATCAAAATTCGAGGTCAGTATTGCACAATTTTGCACCAAACTGAAAATCATCTCCAACTGAGTACATCAAAAGTTGCATCAAATGAACATTGTTTCATCATTTTGTTTATATTTCTCATTCTTAACGATTTAATTATCTCAATAATTATTTATTTTATTTCTAAATAAATAAATTACGTTTAGCTAACAAAAATATTGAATTTATTAAATGTTTTACAATTTATAAAATATAGCACAGTAATAATACTACAATTAAAGGAGTGTAGACGACGACGATGGTGGCGGCGGCGGCGGCAGCGACGACCCTAAACAAAAATTTGGGGCAAAATGAAAAAAGAAGGGCAAAAAGGTACTTAACCATGGTGCAATACTGTTCATTTGCACTATTTTGCACCAAAATGGTGCAGTGGGTTGGAGATGGATTGCACCAAAAATTTGGTGCAAAGGGATTGGGTTGGAGATGCCCTTAGCTACACAAGAATAAAGAACTTGGAAAAAAATTGTGATGTTATGTTACAAAAAACTTTTTAGATGTGCCTAGTAATGTAAAGATTCTCTTATATCTGATCTGTTTACAGGAGAAGATATAAGCATATGTGTGTGTTTGGCAATCTTTACTTCGTTATATACAGACGCAGGTATGTATTAGTTTTAGATTTAGTATTTTTCTTTTGTTTTTGATTTTCCTCTCTCAGTTTAAATGTTCAACGCTACAGAGCACACATAAAGAACGCCACTATTTTGTGTTTTGTGTTTTATAGCGTTTATGTAATTTTAAATCCTGTCAATAGGACACTTTGATGATGGGAACTCCTTCAAAGAGACACGCCTAACCAAGTTGGAGTTGCGAAAAAGATTGGTGTTTATATGTAAATTTGCCATTAATGCTCGCCCATCAAGAGGTAATCTAAAGCAAGTCTTTAACTACCTTAGTCAAGGAACTGTACCTTCTCTATCATAACTTTACAAGATTACTGTGCTCGAACATCTTTCTAGATAATGAAATATTACTGAAGATGCTTATAAATATAAGATTCGGTTGCTTTGACACCTTCCTATTCTGATGCCCAGAAGAATCCGAATTTATAGCTTTACCAAATGAAGTTACATAGTTTCCTGTTTTGTTTTGTGGACAAGTAGGTAGTCTATATTCTCGTGTAACCAGAGTATCCAATCATGTATACGTGCATTAATATAGTATAAATTACAATTTATGATGTTAAAGTAGGTCTAATTTTTTGTTTTAGTTCTCGTGGTAGATTCAATTATACCTACCTATCTGTTCTGTTCTTTTTTCCTTTTTAGGTCAAGTTAATATATGAACTTGAACTAATATTTGTATTATAGTAACTGTAACGACTTGAGCCTTTGTCTAATTGATATTAGAATTTAACTTAAATCTCTCATAAGATAAGAGGTTTTGGGTTTGAATCTTGGTGGATGCAATAGAAATTCGTGAGGGTAAGATAGGTTTAAGCTCTCTCAAAGCAAACAGTACGTATAATATAACAACTTGTGTGTAGTTCGAAGGGATTTTTGTTTGTTCGTTATCTGTTCACTTTGGACGGTTTCCGTCAACTTGTCCAAAACTGTCCAAAACACCATCAACTTGTCCAAAACACTTGTGTGCATGGTCGATCCATTATTTTGTTTGCTTTTATAGTTCGAAGGGATTTTTGTTTGGTCCTACTGCCAGTGACTTTATGTGCAAATATTTAGGCGATTGTTAGGAGGTTCCGGTGGGCTGGAGAAGAAAATTGGCGGAAGGTTGCTAGTTAGAATGGAACAAATTGTGCAAGCCTAAACGGGCTGGTTGTTTGAGATATAGGGACCTGGAATTTTTTAACCAAGCCTAAAGGTGATTTTTACCGGTTGGGACGATTTCAAATTTCATGTCACGATCTTCGTATACCACAGATCCGCAACTGTTTAAATGTTCCAACATCTAGCAGAAAATCTATATGGAGAGAACAAACTGGAATTGCTCCACCAAAAGGTCGAATTTGGAAGAATCAGGTTTAGACTTATTTGCCTTTCTCTCTTGTGCTAACAAGAAATATTGAATGTGTCTTTATAGATTTCTGCAAATCATAATTCCATTGGGATTAGTAAACCCCAACGTGGTTTAATCTAATTGTTTGACTTCAGCACGTAATAACAAGACCAATAAGTTCATCCAAAGTATTGGGCCTAGAATTTCGTTTCTTTAGTGAAGTGATATGTGGGGACGAGAACTCTTACATGCTAGCATAAGGTGGCAAATAGTTGATGAGTATTGGTCTACATTTGTTAGAATCTCTTGACATCAAGACTGGCTTCTTTCTATTTTGAGAGGTAACGCAATTATGGGCGAGGGAGCTAATTTCGCAAGGTGGGACATGGTATGATGAATCAAGCCAAATTTTGATCCATTCTCAACGGCTGGGGACAATTTAAAAATCATAGAGTTAAAATTATATTACAATTTTGCTATGATGTAGAGAAGTTGGTAAATGAATTAGTTGATTTTTATAAATATTGATGAAATGTGTAGTTGAAAAGTTGATAAAAGTTAAGGATCCCATAAAATTTGTGGTCAAAATTGATTTTCTATCAACTTTTTAGCTAAACCAAAGAAGAGCTAAGTTTTGTTAGGTTCTAGTAGGTCATCATATTCAGGTACTAAAAATTATCATGAGAACTATTTCGTAAATATAGTCGAGGAAACTAGTTCAACAAGTAAAACAAATGAGGTGACGAGCGACAAACGAAAAGAATAAAAAGTGGATGGAAAAGCAGTTACACTGTGACAAACGTGGGGCTTGAAACTCGTGCGATAAATGGCAAAGATCCATTTGCAAATTCCTATATTCACATCTCTAATATTAAGTTTGGACATTTTGGTGATAAACTCCAAACAAAAAAAAATTATTATGAAGGTGATCATGAGATTATACAGTTTTTCACATCTTTAATTATGATAAGAAGCATGACGAGAACACACAAAATTTCATATTAAGCCCCTAGTCTGTTAGATCTTCAAATAAATGAGGAGAAATTGTAGCAACGGTCTTTAACATTTTCATTGTAGATTTTATCCTAACTTTCAATTTGTACCAACGAAGACACCTTGAGATCTAAATAGATGTATCAACTGATGGTGTTTTGGATGGTTTCCATTCAGATGGAAATCAGGTGCATATTTATGAAAGGTTAGGAATCTTCGCTGACACAAAATGAAAGTTAAGGTAAAGTCTGCAAAAATAAAAAGATTAGAGATCGCTACTGCAATTTTCCTAAAATTTATATTTTAATATAAATTAAAATAAACAATTAATTTTATGGGAAAATTGTAGCAGAGGTCTCTAACCTTTCACTTTTTTGCATACTTTATCCCAACCTTCATTTTGCGTCACCTACAATCCCAAATATTTCAAAAGTATGCACATGGATGGAAACCGTCCATTCGATTGTTAGTTGACTAAAAGTCAAAGAGTTAATTGAATTTTGATCAATTTTAAAAGGTTAAAATAATAATTTTATATTTTATATAATAAAATAAAATAATTAAATAAAAAATTAAAAACTAAAACCCTATTCAAAGTGTCATCTTTCCACCCTACCTCAAAACCAAATCCAAGACATCGTCGGCCATTGCTACCGCCGGCTACGAGATTATGGTTATCGCCGCCAAAACCTTCGTTCTTCAAGAAATCAAGGACAAAACCTTGCGGCAAAGCTAAAGAAGAAAAAACTCACGACTGTTGAAAGAAACCTTCATTCTGAAAGAAAAAACATGTGATTTTGAAACAAAACCTTCATTCTTCAAGAAATCAAGAACAAAACCTTGCGGTGAAACCGTTTAAGAAATCCAGTAGTATGTCCTAATTTCCAGTAGTATGTTCTAAATTCGAACGGGATTTCGAAAAATTGGCAAAACAGTTTCGGTTCACAGTGCAATGGAGTTTTTTGGTTTCGATTTTCTGTGCTTTGGCTCGTCGACGGTGGCTGTTGTTTTTGGAGGGGCGGCTGAAGGAGGCAACCCTCTTTTGGTCGGTCGATGGTGGTGGTGATGGCCTGCGGCAGTGAAGACCTTGCTTGGGTTTTGTTTTGAGGCTAGGGTGGGGTGAGGGGTAACAATTTTGTTTTTTCAATTTTTAATTTAATTTAATTTTAATTGTTTTATTATATAAGATATAAATTTACTATTTTAATCTTTTAAAATTGGTCAAAATTCAGTTAACCCTTTGACTTTCAGTCAACTAACGGTCAAATGGACGGTTTTCATACATTTGGACCCCAAGTGCATATTTTTGAAAGGTTCTGGATTGTGGTTGGCACAAAATGAAGGTTAGGGTAACGTCTGCAAAAATGTAAAAGGTTAGAGATCGTTGCTGCAATTTTTCCTAATTTTAACTATATATTTAGGTTGTAGGCGCTACTTTTTGCTCTTAGCGACGCTCATTGCTGTTGATGACAACAGCATTGAGTGTCGCTATAATGCGTGCGGCTCATGTTGCTTCTCGTGCAACAACTGTGCCGTTGTCTCGGCGTATGTTGCTTGTCTCGACGACGGTCGTTGCCTCCAGCAAAACCTTTCGATTTGGATTTTCGACCCAAAATTGATTTTCTTTTCAGAAGCAGATTTTTGAAGATAAGAACAATTTTCTAAATTGCTAGATTCAAGAAAAATAACAACAATCAACTTTTGAGACTTCCCTAATATTCAAAACAATTTTTAACAAACATAAAGTTGACTTTGATACTACTGTTGTAAATTTACTTAGGCTTCATTTGAGCTCCATTAATTTGAAATAATATATTATGGAATAGTGATTGACGGACATTGTGTGGTTAAAAAAAAAGGTAAAGTTTTTAATATGCATGTAATATTATTTTAATGAAGAATGTGTAGTTTAAAATGAGTGCTATAGAAAAAATAATGAAAAATTATGTAAAAGAATGGGACTTAAACAGGAGTTTAATCATGCACAACATAATTTAAATAAAATTTTAATTCCCACCAAGGATCTGCTTTGTGTTTAGATAGAAACTGTAATAGAAATTATACCTTTTGTTGTATTTTGAAAACTTCTTTGCTTTTCTTGAATTCCAACAATCACGATCTACAATCCGCAACTGTATAATTGTTCAGCCTCCAATAGTAATCCACAGAGAAAACAAGATTGAGAGAATTAGAGTTTTTACCTTTCTTGTGCTAGTAGGAATATAAGTTTTTTCTCCAGTTTTTTAAACCCTAGCAGCATATTAATAAAAGTCTAAATGGGCTTGGCTCGCCTCTTACACTTAATTCGTTCTAATATATAATTAATCCAGTTAATTAAATCTGATCAATTAATTAATTGATCCAATTAATAAATTATCTAACACTTATTAGTTAATTGATTGATACATCTTATTCTTCTAATTTTCCTTTTGTGTGTGACTCATTAGGTTTCCAATCACAATGCCTAACAACATGAATTATCATTTTGATCTAATCAAAATCGATAAATTAGAAATACAAATTTTTAATTTATCACTAATTTACAGTCATCATCTCAAATTGACATCTAGCAATGTGTTAGGGTAATACATGTAACGGGAAATATCACATGGTATAATAAAATCAAATTTGTTCGTTTACCGTGAAACTATAATCATTTCGTCAATATGATCCGATCGATTACGAGATATAAATTTGTCAATCTCAATTATTGATCATATATTCTATCCTACTATTAAGTCATTTTCGACTTACTACTACTTCTTGGCCAATGATTTCATTGTCAACTTAACTAAATAAAATGTAAATCATAATCTTTTACTATATAAGAGTGACGAATCCTCTATTAATCATTCACAACTTTCACATGATTCTTGACATACTCGAACAACGCCATATTAGTGGCCTTTGGTAGAGCAATATTCAATATCACCAAACTGTCTTCACATAAGACACTATGATTAACTCCAGTCAAAGGATCAATTCCATTACTAAACATTAGAGATTAATCACTAACATTCAGATAGTTATCTATGTAGAATCTTCCAGTGGGTCTCTATGTTATGTTTTAAAGCAAAACAACAAAGTATCCACGTATTCATTTAAGTGTCATCATGCTTTACTTGTGAAATCAACTACTTACTTCACAACTAAGAAGTGTCACATGCGATGATCTATTCGTAATAACGATATCCGTGTCTTGTTATTATTTACGATCATTGATAACTTAAGATTTAATCATATGCAATTTGTATCTCACAATTACAACTCTTTGTGATTAATAAATTACTAAGATTTGAATCTACGGACTCTATTATTTCATTTAATGAATGTTAATTAAATAATAGATGTGCCATAAAATTACATCAATTATATTTTAAAAGTGCTTATGTCAAAAGTTGATTGTACTTAGAACATAACACTTACACTAATATGACACTAGGATTGTCGGCAGGGGTTAAGAAATGTGGGGATGTGAGATCATTGATCATTTGTGAAGGAGTGGAGGATGTGGAGCCCCGAAATGATGGGTGTAGTTTTCGACGTTTGCGAAGTTTAGAGGAGGCAGCAGTGAAAGAAATGCTTTGATAACAAAATAAAGTTTGATGCACAGAAACGTTGGTAATGTTCGTTTCATATCTTTTGCAATAATTGTGTATGTGAAAGTCTAAGCTGTACATGGTAAATGAAGTTTGCAATGGAAATAATCTATATGTGGAAAATGTTGCCTTGATTTATGTGATTTGTGCTAATCATAAAATTCTCTTGATTGCTGGTGTGCTGTAATATAAACTAATCCATCCCCATAAATCCATCCCCATAGTCACTAAAGACATTTTCACTCCACGTGGTTCACTAATAAAAAATGTGACATCTATAAATAAACATGTTTGGCAAATTTTAAATATAATTTAAGTCGATCAAGCATTTTTTTTTTTCACACATCCACAAATTGGGGGATTTTTCTAAATGGCCTATCACTATTCATTCTTGTCAAAACGCCTATAATACCCTTAATGAAATGGCTTGTCATATTTTGCACAAAATATCCTGATTTATTGGGATAGTTCCTAAATTATTCTATTTCTTTCATTTCGAATTTTAATATATAGTTCCATCCTTTGATCTAATAAATTAGCATAATCTGTAATATAATTGTCATATAATTCTTTAAGATTATCATATTGCTTAGACGATATATCATAGTTTCTAGTTGAGAAAAAATACTTTTTATTTTTTCTAATAATTTTTCTAACAGATTATCTAATCCCTTAATTGTATAGCCTGACATCATATAGATAATTCCTTACAAGCTTTTTGATAATAATAACATGATAGATAAGTTTTTACAAACATGATAAGTAATAATCCCTACGATTCTTTCAAGATATTAGAAGAATTCTTTCTAAATTTAACAAAGACAATAATTTTACATAACTTTTGATCTTAAATCTGTATTCTTAGAATCGAGTGACCTTCAGGCTCTGAATCTGCAAACTGCTCCCTCAAACGGCCTTTTGCCTTAATGGGAATTCTGCTATTTCAGTTTCTTGTCCTCACTGTATCTTTTCTTAGAATTAAGAATAATGATCTTAAATAAAGAAAATTCTCTCTTTGTTAAAGTAAGAAAGAGATTATCTTCTTCAATCTATCAAGAATCTATAGGATAGAAAGTTTAGAAACTCATATTTTTCTGATATCAAAAGATTAGGATTTTATTTCTATAATGATTTATACAAGATTTCTATTGTATACAAGGGGTTTCCAGAAAAACTAATTTTGAAGAAAGCTTAAGAAAAGAGAATGGTTTCTAACTCGAGATGATCCATTCTCTCCCAAAGACCTCTATTTATACATGACTCAAACTTACTATTATTGGTCTATTACATCATTGCATACATCAGAATTTGAAAAAAGGCTCACATGCCTCTCTATTCTTTTCCTCCTGGGGTCTACATTTTCACATTCGTTTTTTGCTTTTTCATCAAAGGGGCATCTTTTCCTCTATTATTGCCTCTCCATCTTTGGCTCCATATGCAGCTGGCTAGATGCTTTGGTAGTGGTAGGTCTCTTTTATTTTTCTCCATTCATCTTTTATCTTGAAAAATCAATCTTTTAATCTTATCTGCATGTGGGGTAGTCCCTCAATCTGCATGATTCTTGGATTGTTGTAGGACTTCCATTAATTTGATGAGTATCAAATTTCTGGATATATTCTTTTAAAATAGTAGATTTTTCTTTTTCATTATTCGTAAGGAGTGTCCATCCTTCATATTGGCACAAGCATCTGAATTTTTTTATCATATAAGTTCTTTGCAATGTTGTAAAGAACTTTCATCCCCAAAACTTTTCGGAATTTTATCCATGATTTATTGATTTTAGGCAATGGTTTATTATTTCGGCCAACTTCGATCTGAAAATCTTGGCCAACATATCCAATTGTGATAATATGTTCAGCAGGATAGTATATCCTCCCATCAACCTCGGGACTTATTGAATAAAATTTGATATAAATTGATCTCCCTTGGACAAATTTTGAAACTTCTGCCCTGAATATATCATCAAATTTTTCAATTTCTTTTAAATCTTTTCATGGATAGATCAAATCCAGAAATTCATAATTTGCTGCCATTTTGACCATAAAAGGGTCTGCATCTTTGGTAATTATTAATCTGGAATAAACATGATCTCCCAATACAATAAAATATGATTCATTTTCTTCCAATTCATAAACAATTTTGGCAAATGATCTATATTCTTCTTCTTTTGATGATAAAGGGGTATCATCATCTTCATCAGTTTTGATTCTGATAACTCTTGTATGTTCATCGCCATTTTTTATAGTCACCTTCCAGATAGACTTGCTATGTCACTTTTGATATTGCTGGGTCCACCGCTTCTTCCTGTCTGTGTACCCGTTTGTATTTTTGAGATTGTATCAATTGGTATTTCATGTTTAGTATTTAATGACTCGAATTGTGAAGTAATATCAACAATTCTGTCATTCAATTCTTAGGTATATTTGGAATGAGAATTAGAGATTTTCACCAACAATTTGACATTTTGTTGGATAGATTCTGCCATTTGCTTTAATTGCTCAATTCCAATTTTCATATCTTTTGATTCTTCCACAAGGAATTTCATTCGTCTGTTGACGTCTATTAATGAATTTTTGATATTATCCATCTCCGAATTCGATATTCCTGCTCAAAAAATCTGCAAGATAATTATTTATTCCTTTAATATGAACAATATCAAAATTGTAGATTGATAAATATGCTTGCCATCTGTGTAACCTTCTATATTGAGGTTCCATAGGTAACTTATTTCTAATAAGTTCTGCAACTTGAGAATTATCAGTTTCAACAATAAATTTTTTAGATAAAAGAAATAATGAAAACTTTTTTATTCCTCTGATAATTGCTAACAATTCTTTTTCATGAGTAGTAGAATTTATTTCTGCTTGGTTAAAAGTTTTACTTGAATATCTGCATATTTCGTTTAAATCTGTTTTTAATACAGCTGCCCAATATTTATCCGAGATATCAGTATTAATAATTAAATTATCTTTTTTATCTGGTAATCTTAGTTTTGGTAAATTTTTACATTCTTCTTTTAATGCTTTAACAATTTCAGTATGTTCTTTATTCCAACCTTTTGTATTTGTTTTTCTAAGTAGAATTTGTATCTTATGTCTCTTTTTCGAGAGATTTTCAATAAATCCTTCAGCATAGTTTAGATATCCTAAAAAATTTTGTATTTGTTCTTTGGATTTTAATTCATCTGGAAAGCTTTCTATCTTTTTAGATATATGAGTTTGTAATTTTATTCATTTTCTATCTATTGATAATCCCAGAAAATCTATTTCTTGTTTCTCAATTATACATTTCTTTTTAGAAAGTACAATTCCTTCCTTTTTACATTCATTTATGAATTGTAATAAATGATTCTTATGTTCCTTTTTATTATTAGAGCATATTAAAATATCATCTATATAAACGATAAGAAAATTACTATACTTTTTGAATATATTATCCATTTTCTTTTGAAATATTTGAGGTGCATTTTTTAAACCAAATGACATAACTAACCATTCATATTTTCCTTGAGGTGTACTAAAAGCTGTATATTGTATACTATCTTCTTCCATTTTTATTTGCCAAAATCCTGACTTACAATCAAATTTGGAATATTGTTTTCCTTTTGCAAGATTTATCAGGACTTCTTTATTTGGTAAAAAGTAACCATCAAATTTAGTATATTTATTTAATTCCTTATAGTTTATTACCATTCTAGCTTTTCCTCTAATCTGCTCAGAATGTTTCATAACCATAAAAGCTGGACTACTATGAGGTCCATTACTGGGTTTAATTAGCTTTTGCTCTAATAGTTCTTTTATTTGAATTTTAAATTCTTGCATATCCTGTAAGGTATACATCATTGGTCTAACTCTTATTATAACATTTTCTGTTAATTCTATTTTAGTTTTAGGATGATATGGTTTCCAAAATAATAATGGATTTTCTCCATAAATTTTTTCTAATTGTTCTATGATTTTTTCTATACTTATCTCTATTTCTGTTTTTAGGATCTTTTTATATGATAGTTTTTTATTTTTTAGTTCATCTTGTACTATTGGTCGTTTATCCCATTTATCACCACACTGGGCTGACTGAACTCTGTAGGGTCTAAATTCTCTTGGTATTTTTAATAGATGTGCACAAGGTGTTTGTAACATTATCATGTAATTATTTTGTTTATAATATTGAAATTGTTGGATAAAATCATTTCCTAATAATATATCACATTCTAACTTATTATAATTATATACTTTATTTATTTTAACTTGTTTACTACCAAGTATGATATTAACTTTTTCAGCACTATCAATTATTTGGGTACTTTCTCCAGTCACTCCTGTTATTTTTATTTTACTGTTTTTACTCCATGATTTTATTAAGAATTTTTTAAAGATTGTTATATCACTTCCTGTATCAATTAAGGCACAAGTTGTTATATTTGTTTCTACTATAGTAACTTGAATATATACTGCTAATGAAAAACTTATTTGATTATTCATTCACTTCCTATTTTACATAATGTAGTTTGTCCTTTATGAGTTATATATAATCCTTCTCTTTTTATACTATAATCTTCTAATCCATTTAAGAAACTCATTCCTAATAATATATGAGGTTCAATATCCATACTTTCATCCAAATAACATGGTACTAAAAGATCAATCCCACCTATTTTTATTGGTACCTTTACCTTTAATTCTGTAATATATAGTTGTCCATCAAAATTCTTGTATTCATATGGTTCTATCTTGTAAGTCATTAATCCTTCATTTTTATTTGCAGCCATATGACATTCACTAGCTCCTGTATCTATCAATATATTTGGTCCTTTTATATATCTTCTACCATTGAAATATTTTCCTTCTATTTTCATATTTCCAATATTCCGATGAGGTTTTATTTCTTTTATATCACTAGTTTCTCCTAAATATTCTTTTTTATTAGGTAGTCTAAGACTTTTTGATTTCTTTATCAACCTACGATTATGAAATGTTATTTTATAATATTCTTCTTCTCTTAACTCTGTTATTTCAGGCTTATTTTTAGTTATATTAAATTTATATTCTTCTGGGATAAGATTTATTTGTTTGTTTGGTTCCACTATTTTACTAATATCCTTACATTCCTTATGAATTTCTATATATGGCTTATTAGAATAAATATTCCCGTAATTAGAATTAGTAAATGTGTATAATGCCCTATATTCCATGGTCATAATTTGATCTCCTGGTTCCATTATATCATTTCTATGTAATTCTAAGATTTCATTAAAGTTTTTATCTTTCAATGAGACACAATATTTTGGGTAACAAGTAAATATTAACTTTTGATATGCTAAATTTCCTTCTATAGTTCCTAAATGACCATCTTCCAGATTTATAATTCTTTCATCATGTAAACTTACAGTTAATGGTGGATCTATTCCTTCCCTAAATAGGGATTTAAACATTATTTGTATTCCTGCTAAATAAACATATTGGATCTTTTCACTATATTTTTTACTTATTTTTGATAATAATTCTGATACTGTATTTTTTGTTAAAAGGTTTATTTTATGTGTTCCTTGAATAGTTCTAATATCTATAGTTTTTCAATCTTATGGTATTCATTTATTGCTATTCTTTCTCTTCTCCATATTCTATCTAGAATTTCCCATTTTCCTAATTTCAAATCAAATGATAACTTTTGTATTTTCTTAAATTTATTATTATCAAAAGTTACTTTTAATTTTCTATTCCATCATATTCTTGGATTTCTATGTTATTATTTTCTATTTCTTCAATTTCTCTATTCAGATTCTGATCCATAATCTTCTGAATCTGCTTCACTTATAAATATTTCCTGATTATTATAATTTTCAATATCAGATATTTCACTTAATTCACTTTATATTTCAAAATAATCCTTTTGTAATATTCTCATTTTTTTCTTTGTGCAGTCAGGACTTATATGACCTATTTCTCCACAATTCCAACACTTAAATTATTTTTTGTCTTTCTTATAAGGTTTATTTTTCTGTATATTATTTTTCCTTTTATAATATTTCCTTCCAGGTTTTATGTATTTTTTCTTAAAGTTTCTGTATTTTTTAAACTTTCTGTTTTTATATTTTCTTTTATTTTTTTTTTTTAGAATTACATCCCCATCTTGTAGGTATTTCCATATCTTCACAACATATTCTAGTTAATTTTCCTGATTTTTTCAATATTTGTCTTGTTGACATATATATGCAAGTCTTTCAAACAAAAAAATTATTCTTGATTCTAGCGTTCTAGGTATTCCTATATTTTTTTTAATATATTTTTCAAATTCTATTTTAAAATATATTCCCCATGAACCGAGTAATTTATTATAATACATATCTTGATATACTTCTTGATTCTCATTACTATAAAATTGAGTATAATAGTATTCCTTGAATTCACAAGTATATTCTTTAATTTTACACATATCACAAATTGTTAAATTAATTAACTTAACTCTTGCATTATCTTTTTCTCGTATTGCTTCTTCTTCATAATTTTTTAATCAATTTTCTCCTAAGAATTCATCTGCAATATATTCTACTAATCTTTCTATTCCTAGCTTATTTGACTTTATTATTTCTGTTTGTACATTTCTTTTTATTAATGATTTTGTATCACTACTAATTCCTTTCCACCAGTTTCTAACATTTCCTTCAAAAGATGCAATTAAAAAATCTATTCTCATTTCAGTATTTTTCCATGTATCATCTTTATTATATAAAAAGAATAATATTATTGAGTCTGCCCAAGTTATTAAGGCTTTCTTAGTATCTATTTTGCAATCTAAGTCTAATTTCGTTCCTCCATGGTTAACAGGTTTATCATAATTATTATTTAATTTAAATCTATTACTATATTTATTTCCTTTGGACGGTTGTTTATCTCTTATTTTATCATAAAATTGTCTATATGATTTATTATACATCGGAGCATAACTTTCATCTGGATCAATTGATTCTTGTTTAGAGGTTCCTACGGGATTATGTCCTCCTCCAGTATTCATTAAGATTTGGTATTCATCATCTATACTTTCTAAGTTTAAGTGATCAAAATTATCTATAAGTAGATCTAATTCTTCATTCATCTTCTTTGTCTTGATTTTCTTCAATTTTTTGTTTACCTAACANAAATTTTTAATTACTCTAAAAATTTCTAATACTTCTTTTATGTCTTTACTATATATTCCAACTATATTATCTTCTTCTATATATCCTTCTATATTAGAACTATATTCTACCTGATACCTTAGTCTATTATTATAAGTTTCAATAATTTCTAAAATCATAAATTTTATTTATTGTTAATATCTTTTAAGTAATTTATTTTTATATACTTTCTCATGATCTCTCTGGCTCTGATATCAACGGGATAGGTACTACTATGAGTGAACAAAAATCTAATAATCAATAATCTAATAATCACAAATCTAGTATTCTAATATTCTAAAAATTCTTTTATTTTTGTTTTAGTTAATTTATTTGTTATTAAGCGGATATAAAATTTTAATGTAAGGTTAAAAACTAATTTTTTATGTGCTTGTGGTAATCTATTTTTTATTGATCTTCTCATAAATTTTTAAGTAATTCTTCAAAATCTAGTAATGTTTGAGAATTTATAATATCAATATTTGTTATCATATCTATGTCTGTTCTAAAAGGTATATCGTATTTTGAGATATTTTTCTTCATTTTTTCTAATTTATCTATGATATCTTGGATATCTTTTATGATTATTGATCTTACGATTCCTTTAGCAAAATTTTCTAATAAGTTTTCTTTGAAACATTTTAATATTTCTTGTGATGCATATAATTGTTCTTGATATCCTATCTTATCAATTTCTTTTTCAACCTTAATTTCTTTTTTATTTTTAACAACCTTTTTTATATTATATGGTCCTCTCTTATATTTGGGGTTTTTCATTTTATAATTATTCATTAATAATTTTTTCAAATTTTTAGAAAAATTACTTGTTAATTTTTTAAGGACTTAAATAGAAGATTTTTATTATGAAGTAGCTTGTTTTTAATATTTGTTTAAGGGTATTTTAGGTAGTTTCAAATGTTTAGAAAAGTCAAGGGTCATTTTGGAAAATGACCTCTCCTATTTGGGTCAATTACATGTATTTCCCCCACAAATTAGTATTAATTTATTATCCACATATTTTATATGACATACAATTTAAGAACACTTCATTGTTAATGATAATCATTTAACGGTGATGTTTACTGGCTTTGAGTATGACTTTCAATTTTTCACCGGAAAAATTCCGCTCGTGACTTTTTAACAATAAAATCTTCGGTATCCACGATGTAAATGTCCAAAGCTGATTTTTTTAGTGTGCAACGAGTATCGTACAAAATTCTCTTTTGTCTTGAACAAGTTAAATTTTTGGATCAAACTGAGTGTACAAGGGTTCTGTAAAAGATTAAACTGAGCGTACAAACAGGTACTCAAAGTAGACTGGTCCCGCCTGTATAAAATAATGTCCAAACCCCATCCACTCCACCCCACCCAACCCATGTTGTGAGTATCTGTAGGGGGTTCTGTCCTGTAGTTCAAGCATCTTCCTAAATTCCTAAATAAGATTGGTAACAGGGTGTAAGTGTTGAAAAAGTCTCATTGTCACCCACATATAAAATTTGTGTAAATTATTATGTTCTTGAGGAAAAATAAATTCGACTAACAGACAACACTGTTGGATAAACAAAAATTAGATAATAAGTTGACATTTGACAATCATATCGTCAACACTCGTGTCTTTCTTGTGATAGTTTTGTAATATATTACAATTTTTTGTGCACGAAAATAAAACGCCTAATTCTATGTTAAAGAGCTTTTAAAGGTTTATCGTGCGTTTGGCATTCAAAAATTTCTCTATACTGTTCTCTCTCTTCCCCCCCCCCAGTGCCTATACATGTACTACTAATGTGGTTTTTGGAACTGACGCTACAACAGAGTTTGCTTTTTATAGTGTGTTTTGCATGTTGTAAAAAGTTTTTTACTGTATGCAGGTGAACCACGTGTAAAGCTATGCTGTAAATGCTTACCTCTTTTTACCGCATGCATTTCATGCCCTAAAAAAATGAAAAGCACATTATAAATACTAACTTTTTATGGTTTGCATACGCATGATGTAAATACTAACTTTTATATGGCATGCACCCCCATGCCATAAAAAGATGATATTTTTTACGATGTACTTTAATTGCAAGACGTAAATGTCCATTTAATTTTTTTAAAAATATTAATTTATTTGATTAAAAAACCTAAATAATTAAAGAATGGAATAATCACGTTTTCCATAAATTCAATAAATAAAAGTATTGAGCATTGTCCAATACAATATGCCAAAATGTAGACAACTATTGCAAAATAAGGGCTGGTCAACTAATTTTACCAACACATAAAAACCAGACTGATTATGAAATTGAATTGGCTGATCAATTGAAATTACTCATGTGCTCACATAACCAAGGCGCTCAAGAAAGAAGAGAGATACTTCCAATACCATTTAGATGGTTAATGATGTTACTATTTAACCATAGAAATTGAAATGAATAACACCCCATAGTGATATGAATAATTCATAAATGCTACATAAACAAGTTGAAATATAGGGTTAAAATTAGGCTGTACACATGTCGATGCGTAACTGGAGAGTTCCGGGAAAAAAAAAAAAAAGCCAAGAAGTTTTCTGAACAGGTGTAGGTACAACTGAAGTTAAATTATTATTGAGAAACATGAACTGCTCAAATGTATTCCGTAAAAAATATTGCTTTAAAAAAAAAAAAAGAATAAAAGAAAAACCAATTTAAACGGCGTGCTCAAATTTATGTCCTAAAAATTTCCAGTTTTTATCTTACATTTTTACGGTATTATACAATATGCACGTCATAAATAGTTAAATTTTTTTAAATAAAATCACAAATAAACCATTTACAGCATGCTTGAAAATTACGTCATAAAATAGACCAATTACTACGTGCACTAAATGTATGCCGTAAATACATCAAGTAATTGGATTATCACTGAACACATTTAAGACATCTTGTAAAAACATTTTTGTTATGGCATGCCTTAAATGCATGCCATAAACAAATGCCGTGAAAAGCTAATTTTTTGTTGTAGTGCGCTTTAACCTTAGTATATATGATGTCAATTCCTTGTGAACCGTTCAAACTAGACCCTAATAGAGTAGTCTCAACTAGGCTCAGTTAGGATTGAGTTGGATGGGAAGAATTGAACTTGATGCCACTCCAATATATGTTCGGATTGAACAAAGAGCTTGAAAGTTAAATAGAATAGAAAAGTGAACTAGTCACACAATCTCGACTAAGTTATGTTTTAGTGTTTTTGTCAAACTTTTAACTCGACTCTAGTTGGTCAAGAGAATGAGAGATGTTACTAAGCTGCGTTCCGTATTTGATAAAGTTGAGTATAAATTGGTATGTATTTGAAGTCCATTATTTTTTCCATTATATTGTCATATTGTGTGTTTAATTACTTTGAAATATAAACAAAAGACAAATTCTTGCATTTTTAGTCTAAGATATAACGATAAATCATACAAAATTTGAACCAAACACGTTTCATAAGTATCCTTGATTGGATTAATATACATGTACTCACAAACTTTGATAAAATGGATTACACACACTCACAAAAAATGCGAACCCCATATGAATTCAAAAATGCCGGCCGTGTGGTCCCCACCCCTATTGTGAGTGTAAGTAAGACTTTTTGTACAAAAGTGTAAGTACATGTAGCATGATCCTTCTCGATTAACCTGAAAATGAAAGGTGTTGCACAATTATTGCTACTTTATTTGAAATTATTCTTAATTTAAAAGAAAGCTTTCTTTAAAGCACCACCAACACAAAAGAAATTGGCTGAAGTAATAGCATATAGTAATGCTTTTTTTACTGTATCATTTGAATTCAAATTCTATATGATCCCATAGTTTTTTTAAAAGGAAAATATACTTAAGTATTGGCTCCAAGTTAAATACTGGAAAAAAAAGTTAAAGAAAATAAATATAGGCGCCGAGTTAATTGAGGAAATTCCATTTTGAAGTAGTTAAAAATTTTGGTGTTTGTGGAACCAGTCCTGCAAGTCCTTTTTTGGTGGATTTTTGTTCACGTGCATGCCACCTAAAATTATAAAATTGATGCAAATAAAGTAAATAAATTTTACAGGGAATTCATCGCTTCATATTCATCTCCTGCAACATGTATTAGATGTAGTAAAATTGAAGATGGCACACAAATTTATTCTTTTTTAGCATTAAAGATATTATTGCATTGGACTTGGAAAATAGTTAAGAGTTCAAGTCTTGCAAGTAAATATAAGTGCAAGAATTTTTATAAATACAATAGACTTTTGTTCAGTGAGATTACACATTCTTTTTGTGTAATAGATTACATATTTTTGTGTAATAGATTACATATTAGAGACAGTCCTTTTCTTCCTTAAATTCAATGATCCCAACAACAACTTAGCTCAATCATGCGTGCAAAGAAGTAGAGAAAGAGAGAACTGTAACTTAAAATAAAGTGCTCCTAGTAAAGTAGGATGAAGTTAGGATCCACAGCTGGGCAGTTGAAGCAAAAGAGGACCTTCTTTATTTTCCTTTTATGTTTATCTTATCATGGAGGTTAAAGAGTAAAATTACTATAGAAGACAACGTGATTCACCGGACCAATCGATCGATACGTGCAAGAGAGGCGTAAGAGTATGAAAAGTCGTGGAAACATGAGGGCTAATCGATTTTTCCATTATTGAAAGCTAAAGCTTAGATTCTTAAAGCCTTAAATAATGAATTATTGTAGACAAAAAAACAAGGATTGGTGGTATTGAAAGTGACTCTCACTAATACATAAAAGATGAGTGAAAAGTGGGAGACTTGATGGACTTTATATGGTCATTATTTCCTCTATTGCATGTATTAGTTCTTGGTTATTAATTTATGGTCAATTTGATAAACAAATATTCATTTTTTGCTTGAGGTTTAGCCGCTTTTTGGTTTAGGTAAAAATCATGTTCTGATTAGATTTTGATAAAAGTTGAATCCCATTAAAAATTAATTGTTAGCTTTGACATAGATCTTATTAGTGCTAAAATGTGTTCTTCGGACGCCAACTGAAAGAGAAAGGAGAGATGGCTGGGAGCCGGAGAACTTCGTTTTTCATTATATTCAGATATGCTGATTGGCTTGACATTTTGCTTGTGTTGATGGGCACATTTGGAGCCATTGGAGATGGCGTGTTACCAAACTGTTTACTGATTTATGTTAGCAAACTTTTCAATAGCTTGGGAAACAGTAATTCGAAGCAAAATCAAGAGAATTTCATGAATGGAGTTGAAAAGGTCAGCCTTAAATCGCAGATTCTCTCTTATGTTGAATTATATATTTCTTGATTCAATTCTTTGTTTTTGATCCTTTTGCAGTGCAGTTTATACTTTGTCTACTTGGGACTAGCAGTCACAGCTGTTGCATTTATGGGTGAATTTCTTCTTGGCCTTATTAGTTCTTGTAATTTTACATGGCATTATAAACAAGTGTCTTACATTTATGCTTGGTAAAGATATGTCTACCCCTCCCCTCACCATTTTTTTTTTTTGGTTTCTATCAATGGACAGGGTAGAGATCAGTGAAGGGGAAAATCTGGTTCTTGCGCTAAATTAAACTTAAGAAAAAATTAAAAGTTTGTAAAGAAAAGATGGATCTCTATTTTTCATTTTCTATGTACATCTAATGAAATGGTTTATTATTTTTGGGGGAAAAAACACTGCAGAAGGCTACTGCTGGAGCAAAACAAGCGAGCGACAAGTTTTGAAGATTCGTTACAAGTATTTGGAAGCTGTTTTAAGGCAAGAAGTTGGATTCTTTGATTCTCAGGAAGCAACTACATCAGAAATCATTAATAGCATTTCAAAGGAAGCTTGTCTCATACAGGAAGTTCTAAGTGAGAAGGTACATATGTGTATAGCTTGAAGGAAAAAAATTGTTTAGCCCTTGTTTGATGCCCTTGTTTGATTCTCCACTATTTCCAAAATATGTTTTTCTATCTCTTCTTTTCAACCACACATTTTTCAATAAAATAGTATTACATGCAAACCCTAAACTTTTCTATACTTTTTAACCACATTCTCCATCAATCTATTCGAAAATGCATTTTTCAATAAAAATGGGGCTCAAACGGGCTCTTATAAAGAATTTCTGGAATTGAATTGCTACTGCAGAGCTCTTTCTTTTTATTATTGAAGATGAGGTGTTGTTACCTCCTTATATAGTGAGAGGTGAAGAAATCAATATTACATTGAAACTACAACTGAAAAATGACTCATCTAATCTCTAAAATTAACTTCCCAATACTTTGAAAATTATAGGTTGAATAGAAATTCCGAAGTGCATTAATTCCAACACTCCCCCTTAATGCACTTAACTTGTAACTCCAATCAACCCTCTAAGAAAAAAGAAATTGTCTCTGGGAAGTGCTTTCGTAAGAATGTCTGGTAACTGCTCTTCTGTTTCGCTATACTCTAGCTGAATTTATCCATTCTCAACGGCTTCTTTGATGAAGTGATATTTTATTGCAATGTGAATTGGTACATTCATGATTAACCGGATTCTTTCCCATAGCAATTGCAGTTTTGTTGTCACAAAACAAAATAGTTGAATCGTGTTGCTTTTCCCTAGTCTTCAAGAACTCTTCTAAGCCAAATTGCTTGAGAAGTTGCCTTAGATGTTGAAACACACACTGCTTTTGCTGAAGATTGTGCTACTATTTTCTGCTTCTTCGATTCCCAAGAACAAATACCAGATCCAAGAGAGAAAACATAGCTAGAAGTGGACTTCGTCTCATCTAAGCATCCGGCCCAATCACTGTCAGAATAACCAATCAATTTTGAATTTTCCACTGTCTTGTACATGATGCGATAGACAAGAGTTCCTTGCAAATACCTCAAGACTCTTTTTGCAGCCCCTAAATGAGTTTGACTTAGCTCTTGCACATATTTGGAAAGAACACTTGCCACAAACATAATATCGGGTCTAGTGGATGTCAAGTGAAGAAGACTACAAACTAGACTTCTGTATGAGGATGCATCAACATTTCTTCCACAAATATCTTTTGATAATTTTTCGTTATAACCAGAGGAGTATCCACTGCTTTACCAGTGCTCATGTTAAATTTTTGGAGAATGCTTTTAGCATATTTTTTCTGACAAATAAAAATTCCATCCTTTCTTTTCCTTTAGAAACTTCAATTCCCAAGAAGCAATGCAACAAATCTAAATCACTTATTTCATAAGATTCCATCATATTCCTTTTAAATTTCAAATCACCAACATACATAGAGACAATAAGCACACTCCCAGCTTTGGATAAAACATACAGCATAGGCTCAGTTTGCTTCTCTGAAAACCATCTGAAATGAAGTGTTTTTCGATTTCTTCATACCAAGATCGAGGGGCTTGCTTCAATCCATAAAGATCTTTCTTCAATTTATAAACTTTCTTTTCTACACCCTCAACAATAAAGCCCTCGGGTTGTTTAACATCAATTTCTTCTTTCAGAACACCATTTAAAATGGTAGATTTAACATCAAGCTGACAAATTTTCTATTTCTTTTGAGCAGCAACTGCAAGTAAAGTTCTAATTGTTTCAAGTCTTGCAACACGAGAAAAAGTTTCATAAAAATCAATACTTGATTTTTATGTGAAGCCTCTTGCAATAAGTCTCGCCTTGAACTTCAGAATTTCACCGTCTTAATTAAGCTTTGTTTTGAAAATTCATTTAACTCCCATAATTTCTCTGTTTTTAGGACGATCAACAAGCTCCCAAGTTCAATTTTTCTCAATCATGTGCATCTCTTCCCTCCATTGCTTTAATTTTGCTGCTTCCACAAAACTTGCTGTTTGAATTATTGAGTAATTGTGGTTCTCATAAATTTCACTCAACATCCCTGTTCTTTTAGATGGAGAATCGTTAGATGAATCACCTTAATTTCTTGAAGAACTTGAAGGTGAAAGAGAAAGATTTGCTCTTGAACAACTACATATGGAACTTCCCGCACTTTCTTTTCTTTCCAATGCTACACTGCATCTTCGTGAAAAATTACATCTCTACTAACAATTAATTTGTTAGTCGCAACATTAGGTAATCTGTACGGTTTTGTGTTATTACTATAACCAACAAAAATGCATTTTTCACTCTTCTCATCAAATTTTGATATTTTTCAAGAGGAAAATGAGCATAACAAACACAACCGAAAATTTTGAAATGCTTTACAGAAGGTTTGATACTGCTCCATGCTTCAAATGGGATCATATTTTTTCCTACTTTTGTCAGACATCTGTTGAGTATGTAAACGGCAGATTTAATTGCTTCAACCCAAAATGTTTTTTGGTAAATTCTTCTCATTCATCACTGATCTGGCCATCTCCACGATTGTTCTATTTTTCCTTTGGAAAACACCACTGCTGAGGACTATAGCGAGCCGTCATCTACTTCCAAATACCTTCATTTTTGCAAAAATCTTCAAAATCATTTGCGGTGTATTCTCCTCTAGATCGCTTCGAGTTACTTGGATCGTTCTACCACTTTCGAATTTTTTAAACACCAAGGATGCTTCTGATTTTCCCTTAGGGAAATAAACCCATGTCATACAAGAGTAATCATCAACAAATATAAGGAAGTACCTATTTTTATTGAAGGAAATAGTTTCCATCTTGCCACAAATTTCTTTGTGAATTAACCCCAGCGGCTTTTTTGCTCTCCACGATGCTTGCTCTTGAAAATAAGTTCTCTGCTACTTTCCTGTGATAAACGCTTCACAAGGACTCATTTAGGTCTCCACTCCAGGAAGTCATATAAAAATTCTTCTCTTTCAACAGCTTCAACCCATTGAAATTCAAATGACAAAATATCATCAACAACTAGGCTTCTGAGAGAAAGAACTCCATATCAAAATTCAACTGGAAAATTTCTGTTGCTATTCATCTTAACATTAGCAATAACAACATTTTTTTGATCACAAATTGTGCAAGACCCATCTTCATAATGAACAAAGTAACTATTTTCGATGAGTTGTCCAAAATTAAACAAATTATGCTCCGAGTCTGGAACATAAAGATCATCGCAAATGTGTCTAGGACCCTTTTTTGTTTTAACAGATATAATCCCTTTTCCCTTTACATCAATAATTGAACCATTCCCTATTTGTATCTTTGAGGTTATGGACGAATCAATATCCAGAAAGATTTTCTGATTTCTTGACATTTGATTACTACAACCACTATCAAGATACCATGTGCTGCATTTATTTTCAAAAGTGGACCGATAAACATAAAACAAATTTCCACAATCTTCTTCTTTCGAAAAATTCACTTGAACATTTTGTCTCTACATTTTTTTCAATATGACCAAATTTCTTACAGTAGTGGCATTGAGGCTAACCTTGATGCCAACAATCAGATGTACTGTGATTTGACTTTTCACAAATCTTGCAAGGAGGACTATTGTCATCTGCACATTTATTACTTTTCTGGTAATATTTCTTACTTAAATCTCCCCTTTTAAACATCTTCTGATTACTCGAATTCTGCTCATTCTGTAAATTTCCTCTCTTTTGAAGCTGTTGTGACTTCATTGAAAGCTTTGATTGAAAAGCACTCTCGATGTGATGCTCATTTCACCTTAATCTTCGTTACTCATGTGATTCTAATGAACCAATCAATTGTTCAATTGACAGCATTTCAATGTCTTTTGATTCTTCAATCGCAGCAACAAGAAGATCAAATTTTTTCTGGTAGGCTAATGAGAATTTTTTTCAACAATTTTCTGATCAGACATCTCTTTGCCAAGGGTTTGAATTTGATTTACCGCTCGGACGACCTCAAAAAAATAATCCTTGACAGATTCTTACTCCTTCATTTTGAGATTTTCAAACTCCACACAGGGATTGGAGTTTGATTTTTCTTGCGTTGCTATCACATTGAAACTTTTTCTCTAAAATCTCCTTGTCCTCCTTTGCAGTATTGGCTCTAATAATTCTAGGAAAAATGGAAAGTGAGATTGCATTTTGAGTTTGTTATGAAACGGGGAGGCAATATGACCCAATATGAAATATATGATCACATACAGAAAACAAGACTAAAGACAAGAACTAGATTGGCAGAGGAACTTAGTATTTTATTCAACAACCAAAAGAAAATAATATTGTTACAACAATTCAGAAATAACTAACTGAATAAAGACTACTATTTGTAGGGGACATGTTAAAATCCTAGAAGTAATCTAAAAGATGGAATCTAGGTCAAAATACGCGTGAAACCGACATAAAGAGAAAATCTCGTGTGGCGTTATCGATCGAGCGAGAGCTCGACGACATGCAGATGACAACTCCCTGCTCCAAAAACTTGCCTACTGCTCAAGCGGCCAGCTAGCGAAAATGCGACGACTTTCTTCCCGATTCTTAATTTTGATCTCTTCAAGACCACTTCAACTAAAACTCCAATACCCACTAGAATTTGGGTCAAACTACAACTAAACTCCACCTTGAACTAAATTTTGGTGTAACGAATGAAACTCCAAAATTTCTCCACATGGAAAAATAAATCCGACTTCAACGAAACAACTGAACTCTTCAACCCGAACCAAACTTCTCCAATCACACAAAAAATACTCTTCCTCTTCTACAGTATCCAACCGGGTTCCCAAAAATTTACGAAGAATTTAGAAATTACCAAAAGGGGTTGAAACACGCCCTATAGCAGAATTAACTCTCAACGCTTTCACCGAAGGCCCATTGCTAGTCTCATCAACTTCAAAAACTCCAAAAGTATGCACAACCAAATCAGCACTCCCGTACCTATCTCGAATGGGTCTATCCCTAGTAGTTGAATATGATGTAACCGAGGACAATGGTGGCAAAACGGAATTATCCATATCCTCCAAACTCGACCGAATAGTATTTTTCAATATGGATCTAGAGCCAAATCCCAGAAGTACTGTACCAAACTGCATATCCACCGAAGGTACTAAACCTCTGCTGACTTTTCTTCACCGATTCTGCCCAGCCTTGGAAGATGACCTTCAAGACTCCACCTCTTCTTGAGAGTGTGTACTTTTTCGAATCAAGAATACTCAATAAAATTAGATTCTTCTTCAAATTTGGAATATGTCGAACGTGTTCAATTGCTCTACATGTTCCATCTACCAGCTTCAATTTGATCTCCCAATGCCAGCTACCCGACAAGCTCTATTGTCATCCATAACAACGACACCTTGCGTCACCGTTTCATAGGTTTCAAGCAAATCCCGATTGGGATACATATGGAACGCACAAACTGAGTTAAAATTCACTCCTCATCAGGTTTGGATTCCATGTCAGTCATCACCGAGAGATCTCCATAATTCAAATAGTCCTCAGCTATGTTGGCCTCATCCGAAGTGTTTGATTGCTTTCTATAATTTGCAGTCGAAGTACTCTTATTCTGCAATTTCTCGCAATCTCTCTTAATATGTCCTTTCTTCTTGCAATAATAGAAAACTTGGTTATTGAAACTTGACCTTAACTTATCCCTTCGTCGATCACCATGAACAATAAGACCTTTTCCATCTCTGAAATCAGATCTAACTAGATGCTTCATCTTCTCCTTTGAGAACAAGGCATCATACACATCTTCAATGATGAGCATGTCACGACTATAAAAAATGAGTATGTCACGACTATAAAAATTAGTATGTCACGACTATAAAAAATCGTATCCCTAAACAAAATAAACGAAGCAGGTAGCGAACACGACAGGATTAAGGACAAATCTTCATCATCATAATTTACCTCCAATGTCTCCAAATCAGCGACGATCTCCTTGAACACAACCAGATGATCTTCCAAAGATTCGCCTTTTCCATGCGATGAGAATACAACCTTTGTTTCAGTTGCAATTTGCTCGTCAGACTTTTAGTTATACACAATTGCTCCATCTTTAACCACAATGCAGCTACTGTTTTCTCCTTCAAAACGCCCTGAAAAATATTGTTAGAGAGATGAAGATGAATCTATAAAAGTGCCTTACGAGCCTTCAATTCTTTCTCCTCTGTTGTCCAAGTTGTGGATATTTTTTCAAATCTCAACAACGAATCATCCAAATCCATCTATGCCAACACAACTCGTATCTTCACTTGCCACAACGAAAATCTTGTATTGCAATATGAAAGCGAAATTCATACTTCATGGTTGCCATCGATGACAAAAAAACCTTAAACAAAAAAATCACAACCAATGACTCTGATACCACTTGTTACGAAACGGGAAGCGATATAACACAATATGAAGTATATGATTGCACACGAAAAATAAGACTAAAGAAAAGAACTAGATTGACAGAGAACCGAGTATTCTATTCAACAACTAATGGAGAAAATAATACTGTTACAACAATTTAGGAATAACTAAATTGAATGAAGAGTCTATTATTTATAGGGGACATGTCAAAACCTAGAAGTTAACTAAAAGATGGAAACTAGATCAAAATACGTGTGAAATTGACATAAAGAGAAAATCTCGCATGGTACTGTCGCTCGAGCGCCATCTAGCATTAGGCAAGCGGCAGTCCTGTCGCTCGAGCGAGAGCTCGATGATAGCTCCCTGCTCCAAAAGTTTGCCTACTTCTCGAGCGGCAAAATGCGATGACTTTTCTTCCTGATTTATAACTTTGACCTCTTCAAGACCACTTCAAGTAACTTCAATACCCACTAGAATTTGGGTCAAACTACAACAAAATTCTAGAGAGTGCTTTTGCATCTACCATTCTTTCTACGTTAAGTCTCAATTTGTCTATAGCAGAAAGTAAATCAACATCTTCTGGTTCTATAAACCCTAAAATAATGATATTCCGAAGACCTTCAGAAAGCAATATTTTTCTCATTTTGATCTTTGAATATGCATAATTATTTCCATTAAATATTGAAAGCATCGATTGTGATAGAGAACTAATTTCTCCAGCAGAAGATGTCACTGTTTTGAACCCAATAAATCAAGCGCTACTCTGATACCAATTTGAAGGAAAAAAAAAAATTATTTAACAAGAATTTCTTGAATTCAGTTGCCATTGTAGAGTTCTTTATTATTATTATTATTATTATTATTATTATTATTGGAGATGAGGTGTTGTTACCTCCTTATATAGTGAGAGGTGAAGAAATAAATATTACATTGAAACTACAACTTAAAAATGACTCATCAAATCTCTAAAATTAACTTTCAAATGCTTTAAAAAGTATAGTTTGAATATCAATTCCAAAGTGCATTAATTCCAACATAGCTTTCTATTTCTTGATCTTTACAAATATCTAATTGTAGGAATCTGAGAATTTTCCATATGAAAAATGAGAAAAGCTGGAAAATTCTTGGCCCCTCTAACATTATTAAGTTATTATAGGTTCCCAAATTCTTGATGAACATGTCAGCATTCGTCTCAGGACTTGCATTTTCAGCCTATTTCTCATGGAGATTGTCTTTGGTGGCGTTTCCTACAGTACTTCTCTTGATCATTCCAGGAATGATTTATGGAAAATACCTTCTTTACTTATCCAAAAAGAGCTTCAATGAATACAGCAAAGCAAATTCCATTATAGAGCAGGCATTAAGCTCCATTAAAACTGTATACTCATTTACTGCTGAGAGAAGTATTATTGAAAAATATTCGATAGTACTGGACCGGACTAAAAAGCTCGGAATGAAGCAAGGAATCGCAAAAGGTCTTGCCGTAGGAAGTACTGGACTTTCTTTTGCAATATGGGCTTTACTTGCTTGGTATGGAAGTCAACTGATCATGCACAAAGGAGAAACTGGAGGAAGAATTTATGCAGCAGGACTTGCCTTTGTCATGGGTGGACTGTATGTTAATTCTTCATCTCTAAATGTTCTATTTTCTATTTTTATTTTAATTTTATGTTTTTCGATTATCATTAACACACCATGGTTTGTTTCTATTTCCAGCTTCAACACACTCTTTGATTGTTAATTTATGCTTGTTAAGTAAATAAGATTCTAGAAGCATATACATTATTTACTTAATGAAATTCTTGTAAACACTAAAGTAAATTAATGTAAGAAAAGTTAGACCTTTGACCCATATATATTTTGATTCAACTTAAGAGTATTATCATATGTGTAGTAGACTAATATAGATATGTAAGATGTTAAGAGATAAATCTCACATTGGTTAAATATTGAAATACAGACCAATATATAAGAATTTGGACTACTCTTAAGGTTCATTTAGCATGGGTTTTCAAAAGCAAAAGGAACTTTTGAGATTTAAAAGCTACTTTTGAACATGTTTGGCGAATTTTATAAAAACGCTTCTAATAGTTAGAAGAATTTTTAGAGGAAGTTAGTGTTGGCGTGAGTCATTACAATCACAAGAAAACAGATACCTTAGCTGTATGCCAATATTAAATTCCTTAATTCTAGGATCTACCATGAAGTCAGCCATGTGAATTGTATAGGCTAAGAATAGACCCTAAAATTATTCCCCCTTGTATCTATATGTTCTGTGAATGGTCCAATGGAATGGACACAAAAAAATAAAAAATTACCAGAAAACTCATTGTCTGACATGGTATCAGCGCATGGTCTTGGTTTCCTGTGACCTGACTGAGAAAGGATCCCATACAGCTCAGAATCCATGGCTGACTCCACTGAGTTGGTACAGCCACCAAACACTCTTGCTGACTCCATTCTTGACAACCTTACGAGCAAAATGACAGAGGCTTTGACAAAAGCCCAGACCACCTCACAATCACCGATTCCCCTACTGTACTGATCAGCATTAAGTTGGATGGATCCAACTATGCCCTATGATCCTAGGTGGCTGAGATGTACATCTCAGGCAAGGATAAGCTGGGATATATTACCGGAGATTCTCCTCAACCGCCTGAAACAGATCCGACATTTCGTAAATGGCGTACTAAGAATGCGATAGTGAAAGGATGGTTGATAAACTTAATGGACCTATCTCTGGTCGTGAATTTCATCAGCTTTCCAATGGCCAAACAGGTGTGGCTCTCCATTGCTATTACATAGTTTGATAGTGCTGATACTTCACAAGTCTATGATCTCCGGCGTAGAGTAACTCGGATGCTGCAGGGAGGAGGATCAATTGAAAAATAGTACAATGATTTACAAGGGCTTTGGTGTGAGATAGACTTCCGACATCCTAATCTCATGGAGCGTGCAACGGATATATAAAAATACAATTCACTAATACAGGAGGAAAGAGTCTACACTTTCTTGGATAGATTGGATGACCGACTCTATAACATTCGGAGTGATGTATTCCAACCAAAGCCATTTCCCACAGTCGAGCAGGCTTATGCAAACGTTCAAAGGGATGACTCTCGTCAAGCTGTGATGGCATCTAGGACAAAGATTATAACCAGCGGCACTGTTATGGCCACTAAGAGCTCGAAAATTGGCCAACTACCAAAGCTGGTGACTGGGAAACACACCACATCTTCCAAGTTAAAGGGCCTATCTGATGGAGAAAAGTGTAAATACAGTGGAAATACCAAACACACTCGTGATACCTGCTTCAAATTGCATGGGTATCCCAAGTGGTGGCATGAATTGCAAGCTAAGAAGAAAAGAGACACCACAGCACTTGAGGAAGGCAGCGGCAAAGCTGCTGTAGTCACGGTCGAGCCTCAACTCTCACTTATCCCTCTAACCGATTCTTCCACTTCTATGGATCGAAGTAACTGTGGACAAGTTTTTTGTAGTACTAATTCTCAGAATGCGGGTGCTTGGATTATAGACTCTGGGGCTACACATTATATGACTTATAATCCCAAGAACTTCTCACATACAACTCAACCACGGCGGACCTGCATTGCTAATGCAAACAGAGTTTCATATCGAGTCACAGGGGCTAGAACCGTGCCATTGTCACCCTCACTCTTCTTTTCTAACACTTTCCTTGTTCCTTCATTATCAAATAAATTAATTTCTGTAAGTCAAGTAACGGAAGAACTCAACTGTGTAGTACTAATCTATCCTACCTTTTGTCTTCTTAAAGATGTTCTCAGCAAGGAGATTATTGGGCATGGTACTAAGAGGAGGGGGTTATATTACATAGATGATCTCAGCCGAGGAATAGCACATCACGTGCATCATCAGAGTAGTAAAGAATGGGAAATATGGTTGTGGCATCGTCGCTTGGGGCATCCATCATTCGGTTACCTGAAGCACTTATTTTCGAATTTATTCTCACATTTAAATAATGTTGAGGTTAAATGTGATACTTGTATTTTGGCTAAGAGCCATAGAATTTCCTACCCTGCAGTTTGAATAAAAGTACAATTCCCTTTGCTCTAATACAATCTGATGTTTGGGGACCTTCCCCAAGAATTACTCTATCTGGTCATTGTTGGTTTGTAATTTTTGTTGATGACTGCACCCGAATGACGTATTTTACCTTATGAAGACCAAAGATGAGATGTTTCCAATATTTCATGCTTTTCATGCAATGAGTCGAAACCAATTTTTAGCTAAAATTCAAGTTCTTTGGTTAGATAATGGAGGGGAGTTTGTCAATCGCCATTTCCAAACATACTTCTAGCAGGTCTCTTCCATGAAACCTCATGTTCTCAGACCCCACAACAAAATGACGTCGTCGAACGAAAAAATCGCCATATCTTGGAGACAACTTGTGCTCTTCTCCTCGACATACATGTTCCAACACATCACCAGGATGATGCAGTGGCTGCCGCTGTATACCTACTCAACCGCATGCCCTCCAAGGTCTTACACTTTAAAACTCCCCTGCAAGTGCTCTCCTCTCATGTTCCCTTTCCCACTGTGCTGATGCTCTCTCCTCCTGTTTTTGGTTGTTGGTTTTTGTTCACCTCCACAAAAATCAACGTACTAAGCTTGATCCATGTGCTGTCAGATGTTTGTTCTTGGGCTACGGGGTACATAAAAAGGGCTACAAATGCTTTGATCCTACTACTAACAGAACCTATACCACAATGGATGCTACTTTCTTGAATTCGAGCCTTTCTTCTCTCCCGTGGTGCCCAATTCAGTCTTCAGGGGGAGTCTATGGATGAAGAGCTGCATTGGTTAATAGCAGCTCCAGCTACCACTAATGACAAGAGATAAACGGAAGAGCATGAAATTGAAGTCAAAGGAATATAAAATAATGAAACGACAAAACTGCAGCATGTAGACATAGCCGAAGTTGGTAGTGAAGAAGTCTAGTCAATGGAGAGTCTATAAACTAAGAAAGTCAAGAACCCCTTCCCTCTATAGTACCAGACTCTCCTACTGAGAAGAATCCTGAGGTAACTACTGACCCGAATGCTCCTGTAGAATATGTTCTACCTTTCAGGCAAAATAGATGAAAGCCACTTAACAGATACTCCCTTGATGAAGAAGAAAAGAGGTCTAAATACCCCATTGCGAATTATGTATCCACTCAAAATTTATCTGGACCCATTAAGACCTTCACAA
This sequence comes from Olea europaea var. sylvestris, assembly GCF_002742605.1. Taxonomy (NCBI): domain Eukaryota; kingdom Viridiplantae; phylum Streptophyta; class Magnoliopsida; order Lamiales; family Oleaceae; genus Olea; species Olea europaea. The sequence continues at coordinate 2,809,604 of NC_036245.1, read as the reverse complement.
AGACATTATCTTCTTGCCATATTCCAAATAGTGTGGAGGAAGCCTTAGCCGATCCTAAGTGGGGCCCATGCCATACAGGAGGAGGTGGAAGCTTTACAGAAAAATAATATGTGGAATTTGATATCACTGCTTGAAGGGAAGAAGATAGTGGGGTGCAAATGGGTGTTTTCAATTAAATACAAAGCTGACGGATCCATTGATCGATACAAGGCAAGGCTGGTGGCAAAGGGGTTCACACAGACATACGATATAGATTATATGGAGACTTTCTCACTAGTAGCAAAACTAAATACCATTAGAGTTTTACTATCTCTTGTGACAAACTTAGATTGGCCACTACTCCAGTTAGACGTGAAAAATGCCTTTCTCCATGGCGATCTTGAAGAGAAGGTCTATATGGATATCCTGCCAGGCTATACATCCTCTTCTGGAAATAAGGTTGTATGCAAGATGGAACGAGCATTATATGGGTTGAAACAATCACCTCGGGCATGGTTCGGATGATTTAGCCTAGCTATGAGAAAGTATGGCTTTAATCAAAGTAATGTAGATCACACTCTCTCCTTAAAGCATCGGCAAGGGAAGGTGACAGCTCTAATTGTTTACGTAGATGACATGGTTATTACAGGGGACGATGACGAAGAAATTTCAAGACTACAAGAGCAATTGTTAGTGGAGTTTGAAATGAAGAATCTAGGTGGACTTAAGTATTTTTGGGAATATAGGTGGCAAGGTCACGAAGAGGCATTTTCCTGTCTTAAAGAAAGTATGTGCTAGACCTACTTTGTGGTGGGGCTACTAGAGTGCAAGCCAGCAAGACATTCTTATAGCTCAAAATCACAAACTCACAGAACACACGGACCAGGTGCCTACGGATAAAGGAAGTTACCAAAGATTGGTGGGAAAGCTTATTTATTTGTCACATACTCGCCTCGATATTGCCTATGCCATAAGTGTGGTGAGCCAATTTATGCATAATCCGAGTGACGAGCATATAGATGCGGTGATCCGAATACTTTGCTACTTGAAATCCTTATAGGAAAAGGGGCTGATGTTCTCTAAGAATAATCACCTGAATATCTAAGGGTACACAGATGCAGATTGGGTAGGGAATATTTTGGACAGAAAATCCACTTCAGGTTACTGTACATTCGTGGGAGGAAATTTAGTTACTTGGAAAAGTAAAAAGGAAAAGGTAGTAGCTCTGTCCAGCGCTGAAGCCGAATTTAGGGGCATGGCAAAAGGGCCGTGTGAACTGCTATGGCTCAGAAGGTTACAAGTGGAGATTGGCTTTGGTCCTAGCATGGAGATGGAACCTATTTTGTGACAATAAAGCTGCCATCGATATCTCACAAAATCCTATCCAGCATGATCGAACAAAGCACGTGGAAATAGATAGGCGTTTCATTAAGCAGAACCTTGAGGAGAAGATTATTCGATTTCCTTTTGTCAAGTAGGAAGATCAATTGGCAGATGTACTCACAAAGGCAGTCTCTAGTAAGAACTTTCATAACTCCCTAGACAAGTTGGGCATTAGAGATATTTATGCACCAACTTGAAGGGGAGTGTTGGAGTGAGTTATTAGAATCACTAGAAAATAGATACCTTAGCTGTATGCCTGTATCAAATCCCTTAATTCTAGGATCCACCATGAAGTCAGCCGTGTGAATTGTATAGGCTAACAGTAGACCCTGAAATTATTCCCCCCTGTATCTATATATTCTGTGAAGGGTCTAATGGAATAGACACGAAAAAAAAATTACTACAAAACTCACTGTCTGACAGCTAGTCCAATGTAATTTTCTCTAAAGCACTTCTAGAGTAGAAAATGCTTTTAAAAATTAGTTCTCAAACAAAAATTAAGGTAGCTTCCTCCAAAATCTCTTCTATTGAAACCAAAACCAAAAGTAAAAGCCATTACCAACGGCCCTTAATAAGATTGAGATTTTAAGATGGAAACCCTATGTTTTAATATGGTTTCAGAACCCATTAAACTCTAATGAGTAATTCGATCCGATTAAGATTAAAAAATAGACAATCGGATTTCAAGATTGGTTTGCTCAAGAGCCACCATCTTGCAAAGGTATGTTTAGAAATAAATCTCATATCGATTAAGTATCGAAATATAGACCAACACATAAGAGTTTAGACAACTCCTCTTAATAAGGTTGATATTTTAAGATGGAATCCCAAGTCTTAATATATAATACGTGTAACATGTTTTTATATAATTTCCATTTTAGTTTTATGAGATCCTATATTGTTAGAAATATAAACTTAATTTATAACTTAAGTTAATTCATGCATCATTATTTACTAATTGATTGATGTATTTTGATATATTCATGAATCATTTTAGGAGGAAGACTGTAATAATGGTGAATACATGTATTAGATTGGTACATGCTTTGTAAAGCTTATAAAAAGCTTATGATTCAAGCATTGCTGTACAAGTCAATTCAAAAAGTAAAAGTTAGATGTTCTCTAGATTGTATCCTCTCATCTCTTGGAGTTATGTCATCTCCAAGATTTCAACAAAAGTGGCATCAGAGCGAGATTATAGAAGTATGAGAAGAAGAGATGGCAAATAATAAATCTCTTCCTTTTCCTTGACTCTTAAATGACAATTATATTACGTGGTGTATTTGTATGAGGGCATATCCTGGAAGTCAAGAATTATGGGACTTGATGAAGAGAGGTTTTGAATTTCAAAATGAAGTTAGCTTGTCTCAAGCCCAAATAGATTTACCGCAAGCAACTAAGAGAAAGGATCAAAAAGCTCTTACTGTGATTCATTAAGCGCTTGATGATACAATTTTTAAAAAGATTTCGAATGCTATACTACAAGACAAACATGGAACATTCTTGAAAATACCTACAAAGATGCGAGCAAAGTCAAAAAGTTCATTGCCAATCTTTGAGGGGAGAATATGAAAGGCTTTCCATGAAAGAGCTAGAGTCAATTTCTTATTACACTTTACGAGTTTTGGTAGTTGTCAATGAAAGATATGGAGATGAAATGAATGATCTTTAAGTGATTGGAAAAATTCTATGATTTTTACATGAAAAATTCAATTTTATTGTTGAAGAATAATAAGAGCCAACGAGGGAGAAGATGTGGAAGAGGAGATAGAAATTACCAAAATTCACTCGATAATTAAGGGAATTATCAACAATTATATGATTTGAGAGGACGAGGAACACAAAATTCTCAAAGAGAAGGAGAAGAAAAATAATGGTGGAAGATATGATAAGTCCCAAATTGAATGTTACAATTGTTACAAAGTTGGGCATTTTGCATGGGAGTATAATTATAAAATTATTGAGAAGCAGTCCAATTATGTTGAAAATAACGAAAAAGGAGAAGCAAAATTAGCCTTGGCATACAAAGTGCAAGGAGGTAAACATGCTCAATATTTAGATGAAGGGTAAGTAACCACATGTATAGAGACAAATCTATTTTCATGGAGCTTGAAGATTAAATGACCATGTCACTTTTGGAGACGCATCAGAGGTTGAAATCAAGGGAAAAAGTAAAATTATTATTCAAATGAAGAATGGGGAACGTCAATATATTTCTAATGCCTGTTATGGTCCTTCTATGAAAATAAATACTTTGAGTTTGGACCAACTTTTGGAGAAGAGATGTGACATTCGAATGAGAAATCAACAAATGACACTTCGAGAACAAAACGGGAACTTGATAGCTAGAGTTCCAATGATAAAGAACCGAATGTCTTGTTTAACATTCAAAGCGGAAAAGTTAAGTATATGAAGGCATGTATTAAAAATTCAACATAGCTATGGCCTTTGAGACTTGGACATCTATATTTTGATGGTTCGAATCTCCCGGCAAACAGGAACATGGTGAAGGGACTTCCACATATTCATCATCTAAATCAACTTTGTGAAGGATGTCTCTTTGAGAAGCAATCCCGAAAGGCTTTTCCAAGAGGAACTAGTTACCGAGCAACAAAATTTCTTGAATTGGTGCATACATATTTTTGTGGCGCAATCAAACCATCATCATTTGGTAAAATAATTATTTCATGCTATTTTTTGATATTTTCTTAAAAACTCGGGTTTTTTTTTTTTTTTTTTTTTTTAAAAGGTTTTTTTTTTTTTTTTTTTTTTTAAAAGGTTTTTTTTTTTTTTTTTTTTTTTAAAAGGTTTTTTTTTTTTTTTTTTTTTTTAAAAGGTTTTTTTTTTTTTTTTTTTTTTTAAAAGGTTTTTTTTTTTTTTTTTTTTTTTAAAAGGTTTTTTTTTTTTTTTTTTTTTTTAAAAGGTTTTTTTTTTTTTTTTTTTTTTTAAAAGGTTTTTTTTTTTTTTTTTTTTTTTAAAAGGTTTTTTTTTTTTTTTTTTTTTTTAAAAGGTTTTTTTTTTTTTTTTTTTTTTTAAAAGGTTTTTTTTTTTTTTTTTTTTTTTAAAAGGTTTTTTTTTTTTTTTTTTTTTTTAAAAGGTTTTTTTTTTTTTTTTTTTTTTTAAAAGGTTTTTTTTTTTTTTTTTTTTTTTAAAAGGTTTTTTTTTTTTTTTTTTTTTTTAAAAGGTTTTTTTTTTTTTTTTTTTTTTTAAAAGGTTTTTTTTTTTTTTTTTTTTTTTAAAAGGTTTTTTTTTTTTTTTTTTTTTTTAAAAGGTTTTTTTTTTTTTTTTTTTTTTTAAAAAATCGTGTTTTTTTTTTTTTTTTTTTTTTTTTTTTTTTTTTTTTTTTTTTTAGAGAGAAGTCTGATGCATTTGAGAATTTTAAGAGCTTCAAGGTCATCATAGAAAATCAAAGTGGATACAAGATTAAAGCTTTATGCTCGAATCATGGTGGGGAATACATTGGCAAAATTTAAAAAAAAACTTTATGAAGAACATGGAAAACATCATTCTTTGATTGTTCTTATGTCACCTCAACAAAATAGCATAGCAGATAGAAAACAACTGTCATGGAAATGGCAAGAAGCATATTAGAGACCAAACAATTGTCAAAGGAATTTTGGGTTGAAGCTGTACAATGTGCTGTGAATTTACTTAATCAATGCCAACTAAAAATATAAAACATATGACTCCACAAGAATCATAGAGTGGATTCAAGTAAAGTGTGTTACAAGTTTTTGGAAGCATTGCTTGTTCTCATGTTCTAAGAGAAAAGAGGAGCAAATTAGATGACAAGAGTGAGAAATACATCTTTACTGGCCATGATTTAAGATCGAAAGGTTACAAACTCTACAATCCGAAGAATGAGAAGGTGATCATTAGTAGATATATCGAAATTGATGAAGATGGCATCTAGGATTGGAACAATCAACAAGGTGAAATTTTAATTTCTTTCCTTTTGATGATATTGAAGAAAAAATTGGAGAGGTTCCACCTCAACCAACACCACCAAAGACTCTATCATCAAGTCATGGTCATGATACACCTTCATCATCCTCAAGTGATGGGCCTCAAAGATATAGGAGTCTTCAAGAGATTTATGATAATACCTAGGAAAAACTCAACATCTGAAGAATTAACTCTCTTTTGTCTTTGTCGATTACGCAATTATAAGCTTTGATGATGCCATTCAAAATGAGAAATGGAAGAAAGTCATGGATAAAGAAATCAAAGCCATTGAAAAGAATGATACTTGGGAGTTAGCCTCACTTCCTGATAGTCAAAAGCCTATTAGAGTTAAGTGGTTTTCCAAAGAAAAGAAGAATGCAAGTAGTGATAGTTGAACAATACAAAGCAAGATTAGTAGCTAAATGCTAAAGGAAAAAAACATGGTGTTGATTATGATTAATTGTTTGCATCTATCGCTCGTTTTTAAACAATTAGATTGATTATCACCATGACAGCATAAAATAGATGGAAGATTCACCAAATGGATGTAAAATTAGCCTTCTTAAATGAATTTCTACAAGAGAAATTAATTACCTTGAGAAACGGCACGAAGACAAAGTGTTGAAGTTGAAAAGAGCTTTGTATGGTTTAAAACAAGCACCAAGGGCATGAAATTCAAGACTCGACAAATTTCTTTCAAGGAAACAGATTCATTAAATGACCTTATAAACATGCTCTCTCTATTGAAAGGTCAATTCTAATGGTAATATCTTAATTGTGGATGATCTAATTTTTGCAGGCAACAATTTAAATTATTCAATGAATTCAAGAGAACTATGGCCAAATAAATTGAAATGTCTAATATTGGGCTATACTACATTGGCATTGAAGTAAAGCAATAAGAAGATGGAATTTTCATTTCTCAAGAAGCATATGCTAAAAAAATTCTTGAAAAGTTCAAAATAGATTATTGCAAGCCAGTTAGCATCCCCTTTGATTGTGAAATAAAATTATCGAGATTTGATGATGGTGAGAAAGTTGATTCGACTCTTTACAAGAGCTTGTTGGAAATTTAGGGATACTTGACATGTACAAGATCTGGTATTTTGTTTCATGCTAGTTTCGTTAGTCGATACATGGAGAATCCGACCATAATACATTTGAAAGCCATAAAGAGAGTTTTACGATACATCAAATGTATTATTCACTATGGTTTATTTTATTTATATTCCAATAATTTCAAGCTTGTAAGATATAGTGACAGTAATTGGGCAGAAGATATACAAGTGGTGATGTATTTTTCATAGGAGATACGACTTTTACATGGTCTTCAAAGAAACAACCTATTGTTACACTCTCAAGTTATGAAGTAGAGTATGTTGCAATTGCATCTTGCATTTGTTACGCGATTTGACTTCGCATTTTGTTAAAGAAAGTTCATTTACAACAAGGTGATCCAACAAAATTTTTTGTTAATAACAAGTCAGCATCTTCGTTGGCTAAAAATCTTGTTTTTCATAATCGAAGTAAGCATATCATGAAGTATTACTTTTTTTGAGACTCTGTTGACAAACAATACACGAAGTTAAAGTTTGTGAAGTCTCAAGGTCAGATTGTTGACATTTTCATCAAGCTATTGAAGATTGATGCATTTGTGAAGTTTCAAAGTTTGCTCGGAGTTACCATACATCAAGTTTAAGGGCAGGTGTTGAAATGTATACTTGATTTTTAAATTAAGTTCATTCATGCATGTTGAGATACGTTGTACTAGTTGATTCATGTATTTTGATATATTCTTGAATCATTTTAGGAGGACAAATGTAGTAACGGTGAATACTATGATGCTCAGACTCTTCAAAAATGGAGAAGTGTCCATGTCGATACAACATGACACGGATACTGACACGAGATATGGATAGGATCCTTGGTTTTGCACTTGGACACGGCAGCAAAAGGGAAAAATCGGCGAAAGACGGGGAGTTGGGGAAGGCTGAGGTATTGTAGAAAGAAGCAGTTGAAGGAAAAAGAAGAAGAAGAAGACGAACAGTTGTAGAAAGAAAAATGATGGGAGGAGCTGAGGAAAACGATTGATATCTGCCCTAATCTAGTGTGGGTTTTGGACCAATTTTTTAATGTGGGTCATCGACCCAATTTTTAATAGGGAAGAGTTCACATCTCAGGTGTTAAGTTTACCTCAAATCAAAAATCAGATAGATACTTTTAAAATTCAAAAACTAGGTTTATATTTAATTAATTAAAATATTTATTAAATGAAGATAATAAAGTCATACTTACACGATTAATGGTCAAATATTCATAATTATAGGTCACAAATTTATTTATTAGTCACATATCGTCAAATTAATTGATCACAAAATTATTTCGTGGTCACAAATCAAAATTTTGTAAATCACATATTATTTCGAGGTCACAGTTCATTCAAATTACAAGTCACATTGTATCTATGAGTCACATATGTCACAGTTTATCGTTCACAAATTATTTTTTAGTCACAGACATCTAATTGTCGGTCACAGATGCCCCCACTCGTCACCGCCACCGCAACAATCACTACCGACATCATCATCAACAACACAACAATGGTTCGACACCACTGCCTCCAAAACCACCATCACCTCACCAACACAAGCATCGCAACCCCTTGCCACCACCATCATGGGCACCACTGTGCCGATAACACCACCACACCATCGCGCCCACACACACCACCACCGCACCACCCACAACACACTACACCAGTACCATTTCCTCTATCTCTATTTACACCACCCCCACCAAAGAATCCACAAGCCTACCACCACCACTTAAAAAACACAATAAAACACGCCGAAAAATCACACCAACACGGCAACACCACACCACAAACACCACCGCACATAACACCACAACACCGCCACCACCATACCATATCTGAATCCGTCGTAAAGCGAAGCCATTCACAGAGCTTTCATCACAAAACAACACCTCTTTAACCCAATTAGTGTCCAGAGGCATCGCGGCAAGCGCAGTCGCAGGCGCTGCTTTGAGCTGTGGCTCACAAAAATCGGAGCAAGACGTATCTCCGACGTCGTCTTTTTTCGGCTTATCTTCCCGCAGTAGCGACGTTCCTAGGCAGAGGTCACCGTCGCACCCCTTGCAGCCTCCGCCACTCTTCTTTGCAGCGATGCCGTTGGTGACTGATCTCCTATAGCGATTTGTTATAGAGAGAAGGAAGAGATTGTAGAGTGACAAAGGAAGTGACGAGATTGAATTGGGGAATTGATTAGGGTTTTTAATTGAATTGATTGAATTAACTATATATAATACCTAATGTTTGCATAGACAAATTTCATCCCTGAACTTTGAATTTAAACTTTTAAATGCCTGGTTCTATGTAATTTCCTCTTTTTAATATACCATATGGGTCTTGTAAAAATGAGTTAATAAAATTATAATTATTTTATTTTGATTAATTGTATGATCCAACCCATTTAATTTAAATCTATTTTGTATTAAACTTTTTATTTATTATATTTTACCTTTCTCACAAATTCTATATTATTACTTATAAAACTAGGAATACTTATATTACAATAAAAATAAAATAATTGTTCTGTCATTTTTTTAAAAAATATTTTGTTAGACGGATCCCTGTATCCGTATCCTAAATTCGGATCCTTTTTAAAGATATCCTCGTATCTTAATTTTTAAAATAAGAAGAATTCGACTCCTAGATATGTACCAGTATCCGACACCAACACTCGAGTCCGAGCAACATAGGGTGAATATATGTATTAGATTAGATACGTACATTGTAAAGCCAATAAAAGGCTTGTGGATACCATTTTGAAACAAGTCAATTCAAGAAATAAAAATAGAATGTTCTCTTGAAATTATGATCTCCTCTCTTAAAGTTGTTACATCTCCAAGTTCCCTACATATATATCTTCCATTCTTGCTAAGATTGATCTTCATTTTCTAACTAATGGTTATTAAAATGCAGATCTCTTGGAATGGCAATTCCTGAAGTGAAATATTTTACAGAAGCCTCTGTTGCAGCCTCGAAAATGCTTCACAGAATAGACCGGATTCCAGTAATTGATGGAGAAGAGACAAAAGGACTTGTTCTTGAAAAAATAAGAGGAGAGCTTGAATTTGAGCACGTCCAATTCACATATCCTTCTCGACCCGATACTTTCGTGCTCAAAGATTTCGATCTTAAGATTGAAGCAGGAAAAACTGTGGCTCTTGTTGGTGCAAGTGGGAGTGGAAAATCTACTGCAATTGCATTGGTGCAACGGTTTTATGATGCAAATAGTGGAACAGTGCGCATTGATGGTGTAAATGTAAAGGCATTACAGTTGAAATGGTTAAGACAACAAATGGGACTCGTAAGTCAAGAACATGCATTGTTTGGGACATCAGTGAAACAAAATATCATGTTTGGGAAATTTGAGGCCACCATGAATGAAGTTGTTGGTGCAGCAATGGCAGCAAATGCCCATAATTTCATTAGGCAGCTTCCAGAAGGGTACGAGACTAAGGTAAGTCGACAAATCTTGGTCTATTAACCTGTTCATAATTGCTTCTTTTGCTAATGAACTGAACATTAGTGATGAGACTGCACTAGGCTGCTGCAGTGGAAAAGCTCTATTCCAATGAATAGAGCGGCGAAGCTCCGAATGAGACCTAAACTGAGGACCACTCTCTCTGAAAATTGAAACTGTTAAGAGATTTACTGCATTTTCTTGACTAGAAATTTACGAGATAGAGTTTTGACAAACATGTATGGTTTTTAATAGGTTGGCGAACGAGGAGCACTTCTATCAGGTGGACAAAAGCAACGGATTGCAATTGCCAGAGCCATCATTAGAAATCCTGTCATTCTTCTCCTTGATGAAGCAACAAGTGCACTGGACTCTGAATCAGAAACACTCGTCCAGAATGCACTGGATCAAGCCTCCATGGGAAGAACAACTCTGGTACTTGTTTCTGTCTAGTATATGAACCTCAAACACCACCTTCTGAAAATTGTAACACATTTTAGTCTAATGACAATCACCTCAAGGTCTTGAAATTAGTCTATTTGTCAATATGAGAATGAAGTCCATAAACTAAAATTTCTAGTGAATTTAAAAGCTTGAAGGGCTTAATTTTGTGACTCTAAATGTGAACTTATCACACTGCGCTGTTGCTAAATTTGACCAGGTTATTGCGCATAAACTGTCAACAATAAAAAATGCAGATCTGATTGCAGTTGTAAGTTGTGGCAACATAGTGGAAACTGGTACACACAATGATCTCATTGAAAGAAATGGCCACTATGCGAAACTGGCAAAGCTTCAAAGGCAATTCAGTTCTATGGATCAAGAGCAAAATGCAGAAGCACAAGTCTCATCAGCAGCAGGAAGCAGCGCAGGAAGAAAAAGCACAGCGAAATCGAGCCCTGCTGTCTCCCGTTCAACTTTACCAATTGCCAATGATCCACAACCTGTATCCTACCCTTCACCATCTTTTTCCAGGCTTCTATCCTTGAACTTGCCCGAATGGAAACAAGGTCTTATTGGTAGCCTTTTGGCTATTGCTTTTGGTGCGATACAACCTGTTTACGCACTAACAATAGGTAGCATGATTTCAGCTTTCTTCGCACCAAGTCATGAAGAAATGCAAGCCCGAATTGAAAAATACGCTCTCATTTTCAGTGCACTTTGTTTTATCTCCATTGCTGTAAATATATGCCAACATTACAACTTTGCATACATGGGCGAGTGCCTGACAAGAAGAATCAGACTGAAGATGCTTGAGAAAATCTTGACCTTTGAAACAGCTTGGTTTGATGAAGAACAAAACTCAAGTGCAGCCTCGTGCTCAAAACTGAGTAACGAAGCATCAATGGTTAAGTCACTTGTTGCTGATAGAGTTTCTCTTTTAATTCAGACAGCATCTGCCGTGATTATTTCAATGATAATGGGGCTAGTCATCGCCTGGAAACTTGCACTTGTCATGATAGCTGTCCAACCACTCACAATACTCTGTTTTTACACCCGAAAAGTTCTGATTTCCACCATGACTAGTAATTTTATCAAGAAACAGAATCAAAGCACTCAAATTGCTGCTGAGGCTGTGTACAACCACAGGATAGTGACTTCATTTGGGAGCATGGGAAACGCCCTTCAAATTTTCGATGAAGCTCAGGATGAGCCTAGAAAGGAGGCAAGAAAGAAATCTTGGCTTGCAGGAATTGGCATAGGGTCAGCTCAAGGTCTAACTTTCATGTGTTGGGCTTTGGATTTTTGGTATGGAGGAAAATTGGTCAACAATAGAGAAATATCAGCCGGAGATCTTTTTAAGACTTTCTTCATTTTGGTGAGCACTGGAAAAGTTATTGCTGATGCGGGGAGCATGACGTCTGATCTAGCCAAAGGATCAGCAGCAATTGCTTCTATATTCGCCATCATGGACAGAAAATCATCAATCCCAGGTTCTTATACTGTAAGTACAAGTAAAATCTTTTACCTTCTTTGATACATAACTGCCGTCTTTGGTTTAGTTCTGAGATCAATTTGTGTTGTGATTAGGCCGGGGATGGTGGAATAAAATTGGAAAAAATAACTGGCGGTATACAGATGAAAAGGGTCGATTTTGCATATCCCGGCAGGCCTGAAATGCTGGTTCTCCGCGATTTCTGCTTAGAAGCAAAAGAAGGCACAAGCATTGGGCTTGTTGGAAAAAGTGGGTGTGGAAAATCAACAGTAATTGCCTTGATTCAGAGATTCTATGACGTTGATTGTGGTTCAGTGAAAGTTGACGGTGTGGACATAAGATTACTGGATATAAACTGGTACCGAAAACACACTGCACTCGTTAGCCAAGAACCAGTGATATACTCGGGCAGCATTCGTGAAAATATAATGTTCGGAAAGTTAGATGCCTCAGAAACCGAGGTTCTAGATGCTGCAAGAGCCGCCAATGCTCATGAATTTATCTCGTAAGTTCAAAACTTAACTCCATTAACATGGACTTTAACTCCATTAACATGGACCCATGAAAGAACTTTACTCCCACTACATTGAACTAAATATAATTTTGACTTGTTCTTGATCAGGTCACTGAAAAACGGATACGACACAGAATGTGGAGAGAGAGGAGTGCAGTTATCAGGAGGTCAGAAACAGCGAATTGCAATTGCTCGAGCAATAATTCGAAACCCGAACATCCTATTACTAGATGAAGCAACCAGTGCACTTGATGTTCAATCAGAACAACTTGTGCAGGAAGCGTTGGACAATATCATGGTGGGCAGAACAACAGTTGTGGTTGCACACAGGCTTAACACTGTTAAGAATTTAGATTCCATTGCTGTTGTTATGGATGGGAAGGTGATCATTTTGCAAATGCAACTTCCAACTCCTTCGTAGTGATGTGGCTCTTGCCCTCGAAGTAACGCTATAACAACCTATTTGTTCGTCTAACATATTCCATATGCTTTGCGTCTGGACCAGTTCCACAATTCAGGCCAGTTATTAGGGCCCATTTTTTCAATGAAAACCTAGCCGGCTTGTCTCTGAAACAAAACCATAACTCATCCTCCTTGTCACACTTAACTAGCCTATTCAGCAACTGGTGTATAAGTTGACCAGAGAACTTAATGCGTCTCATTCCAACAAATTGCCCAAAGCAGGAAGCTTCGAACGTCTTCTTATGTTCATTTTCCAGGCTACCAAGGATTAAATCAATTGAAGCTAATGAGATGACTTGTGTGGCCTTTGCTTCAAATCGATCACCTTTCTCAATTACAAATTCCATTCTGATCGAAATATAAATTCGCAATTATTTGTACCTTCAATAAAGATTTAAGTACAAGAATCCCCAAATCAAGAAAATGTCCCATGAAAATGACCCATGTTGATTCTACTTCATTACAACAGAGTAGGTCGAATTCAAGGGGCCGATTCTCCCTGAAATTGACCACAACCCTATTGATTATACGACAGAGGTTGCACGAACTCCGAAATATGAAAATTTTTTAAACAATGCAAAATCATAACTAAATATTACTCAAGTCACTGGAATCAACGATTGCAGAGAAAACTAAGCAACACTTGGAAAAAGATTACCTCAATTTTCCAGGTGCAGGGAGAAAGAGCTCAAAAGCAAGCAAATTCTCGGTTTTATGCAACTATTTATTGGACGTAAATGATGAATATCAGACGCGTGGATACACAAAATGACGGTGTAAGTGTGTGAAGTGGTAACGCCGACACGTCATCATTTTAATACTAAATAATAATTGAAAATTCCGAATGTTAAATTCAATTTAAATAACGTCATTGTTGAAAGGAAAATGCTAAAGTGTCCGAATTTTAGTGATTGAATAGGTGATCGATTCTCACATGGAGCGTGGATCCCGCATGAATAAAATAATGCTCGATCCTCCAGGTGTGAGTATTCGATCATCCCGCACGTCAACAATTATATTTGTATAGCATAATCCTTATTGAGAATCATATTTCTCCTTGGATAATTAGCGCAAAACTTTTCTAACCTTTGTCTATTAAGTTTAGATTTATAAAAAATTAATTTTTTAGAAGGTTTGAAATTGTGGAAGACATAAATGAAAGTTTGGAATCACATCTACAGCTTCTTCTTTTTTTCTTTTCTTTTTTTTTAATTTTGAGCCTGTTTAACACCTCAACTAGCGGACTTGGACGTTAGGGAGGTCTTTCACATGAAAAAGGTCATCTAGAGTATTTTTCATTAATCAAAAAGAATATAAGGTATTTCACAATAAAAGTAAAAAGATTTAAGGGTTTTGTGCCAGTTATCCTTTTTCTTTTGTAAAGCCCCTACTCGTCTACCATTTAAAGAAGGAAAAAGATTTCGGTATAATAAATTTTTAGATAATGTGTGATTAAAAAGTAGAAAAAATTTGTGTTTATATACAAAATATTTTATTGTGAAAGTGTGTAGTCAAAAATGAATTTGAAAAAAAAAAAAGTTTTGAAATAATAATTGACAAACAAAAGCTAAATTCTTATCTTGTCACTTTCTATTTTTTTTTTTTTTTTTTTTTTTTTTTTTAGAGAGAAGTCTGATGCATTTGAGAATTTTAAGAGCTTCAAGGTCATCATAGAAAATCAAAGTGGATACAAGATTAAAGCTTTATGCTCGAATCATGGTGGGGAATACATTGGCAAAATTTAAAAAAAAACTTTATGAAGAACATGGAAAACATCATTCTTTGATTGTTCTTATGTCACCTCAACAAAATAGCATAGCAGATAGAAAACAACTGTCATGGAAATGGCAAGAAGCATATTAGAGACCAAACAATTGTCAAAGGAATTTTGGGTTGAAGCTGTACAATGTGCTGTGAATTTACTTAATCAATGCCAACTAAAAATATAAAACATATGACTCCACAAGAATCATAGAGTGGATTCAAGTAAAGTGTGTTACAAGTTTTTGGAAGCATTGCTTGTTCTCATGTTCTAAGAGAAAAGAGGAGCAAATTAGATGACAAGAGTGAGAAATACATCTTTACTGGCCATGATTTAAGATCGAAAGGTTACAAACTCTACAATCCGAAGAATGAGAAGGTGATCATTAGTAGATATATCGAAATTGATGAAGATGGCATCTAGGATTGGAACAATCAACAAGGTGAAATTTTAATTTCTTTCCTTTTGATGATATTGAAGAAAAAATTGGAGAGGTTCCACCTCAACCAACACCACCAAAGACTCTATCATCAAGTCATGGTCATGATACACCTTCATCATCCTCAAGTGATGGGCCTCAAAGATATAGGAGTCTTCAAGAGATTTATGATAATACCTAGGAAAAACTCAACATCTGAAGAATTAACTCTCTTTTGTCTTTGTCGATTACGCAATTATAAGCTTTGATGATGCCATTCAAAATGAGAAATGGAAGAAAGTCATGGATAAAGAAATCAAAGCCATTGAAAAGAATGATACTTGGGAGTTAGCCTCACTTCCTGATAGTCAAAAGCCTATTAGAGTTAAGTGGTTTTCCAAAGAAAAGAAGAATGCAAGTAGTGATAGTTGAACAATACAAAGCAAGATTAGTAGCTAAATGCTAAAGGAAAAAAACATGGTGTTGATTATGATTAATTGTTTGCATCTATCGCTCGTTTTTAAACAATTAGATTGATTATCACCATGACAGCATAAAATAGATGGAAGATTCACCAAATGGATGTAAAATTAGCCTTCTTAAATGAATTTCTACAAGAGAAATTAATTACCTTGAGAAACGGCACGAAGACAAAGTGTTGAAGTTGAAAAGAGCTTTGTATGGTTTAAAACAAGCACCAAGGGCATGAAATTCAAGACTCGACAAATTTCTTTCAAGGAAACAGATTCATTAAATGTCCTTATAAACATGCTCTCTCTATTGAAAGGTCAATTCTAATGGTAATATCTTAATTGTGGATGATCTAATTTTTGCAGGCAACAATTTAAATTATTCAATGAATTCAAGAGAACTATGGCCAAATAAATTGAAATGTCTAATATTGGGCTATACTACATTGGCATTGAAGTAAAGCAATAAGAAGATGGAATTTTCATTTCTCAAGAAGCATATGCTAAAAAAATTCTTGAAAAGTTCAAAATAGATTATTGCAAGCCAGTTAGCATCCCCTTTGATTGTGAAATAAAATTATCGAGATTTGATGATGGTGAGAAAGTTGATTCGACTCTTTACAAGAGCTTGTTGGAAATTTAGGGATACTTGACATGTACAAGATCTGGTATTTTGTTTCATGCTAGTTTCGTTAGTCGATACATGGAGAATCCGACCATAATACATTTGAAAGCCATAAAGAGAGTTTTACGATACATCAAATGTATTATTCACTATGGTTTATTTTATTTATATTCCAATAATTTCAAGCTTGTAAGATATAGTGACAGTAATTGGGCAGAAGATATACAAGTGGTGATGTATTTTTCATAGGAGATACGACTTTTACATGGTCTTCAAAGAAACAACCTATTGTTACACTCTCAAGTTATGAAGTAGAGTATGTTGCAATTGCATCTTGCATTTGTTACGCGATTTGACTTCGCATTTTGTTAAAGAAAGTTCATTTGCAACAAGGTGATCCAACAAAATTTTTTGTTAATAACAAGTCAGCATCTTCGTTGGCTAAAAATCTTGTTTTTCATAATCGAAGTAAGCATATCATGAAGTATTACTTTTTTTGAGACTCTGTTGACAAACAATACACGAAGTTAAAGTTTGTGAAGTCTCAAGGTCAGATTGTTGACATTTTCATCAAGCTATTGAAGATTGATGCATTTGTGAAGTTTCAAAGTTTGCTCGGAGTTACCATACATCAAGTTTAAGGGCAGGTGTTGAAATGTATACTTGATTTTTAAATTAAGTTCATTCATGCATGTTGAGATACGTTGTACTAGTTGATTCATGTATTTTGATATATTCTTGAATCATTTTAGGAGGACAAATGTAGTAACGGTGAATACTATGATGCTCAGACTCTTCAAAAATGGAGAAGTGTCCATGTCGATACAACATGACACGGATACTGACACGAGATATGGATAGGATCCTTGGTTTTGCACTTGGACACGGCAGCAAAAGGGAAAAATCGGCGAAAGACGGGGAGTTGGGGAAGGCTGAGGTATTGTAGAAAGAAGCAGTTGAAGGAAAAAGAAGAAGAAGAAGACGAGCAGTTGTAGAAAGAAAAATGATGGGAGGAGCTTAGGAAAACGATTGATATCTGCCCTAATCTAGTGTGGGTTTTGGACCAATTTTTTAATGTGGGTCATCGACCCAATTTTTAATAGGGAAGAGTTCACATCTCAGGTGTTAAGTTTACCTCAAATCAAAAATCAGATAGATACTTTTAAAATTCAAAAACTAGGTTTATATTTAATTAATTAAAATATTTATTAAATGAAGATAATAAAGTCATACTTACACGATTAATGGTCAAATATTCATAATTATAGGTCACAAATTTATTTATTAGTCACATATCGTCAAATTAATTGATCACAAAATTATTTCGTGGTCACAAATCAAAATTTTGTAAATCACATATTATTTCGAGGTCACAGTTCATTCAAATTACAAGTCACATTGTATCTATGAGTCACATATGTCACAGTTTATCGTTCACAAATTATTTTTTAGTCACAGACATCTAATTGTCGGTCACATATGCCTATTGTCGGTCACAGATGCCCCCACTCGTCACCGCCACCGCAACAATCACTACCGACATCATCATCAACAACACAACAATGGTTCGACACCACTGCCTCCAAAACCACCATCACCTCACCAACACAAGCATCGCAACCCCTTGCCACCACCATCATGGGCACCACTGTGCCGATAACACCACCACACCATCGCGCCCACACACACCACCACCGCACCACCCACAACACACTACACCAGTACCATTTCCTCTATCTCTATTTACACCACCCCCACCAAAGAATCCACAAGCCTACCACCACCACTTAAAAAACACAATAAAACACGCCGAAAAATCACACCAACACGGCAACACCACACCACAAACACCACCGCACATAACACCACAACACCGCCACCACCATACCATATCTGAATCCGTCGTGAAGCGAAGCCATTCACAGAGCTTTCATCACAAAACAACACCTCTTTAACCCAATTAGTGTCCAGAGGCATCGCGGCAAGCGCAGTCGCAGGCGCTGCTTTGAGCTGTGGCTCACAAAAATCGGAGCAAGACGTATCTCCGACGTCGTCTTTTTTCGGCTTATCTTCCCGCAGTAGCGACGTTCCTAGGCAGAGGTCACCGTCGCACCCCTTGCAGCCTCCGCCACTCTTCTTTGCAGCGATGCCGTTGGTGACTGATCTCCTATAGCGATTTGTTATAGAGAGAAGGAAGAGATTGTAGAGTGACAAAGGAAGTGACGAGATTGAATTGGGGAATTGATTAGGGTTTTTAATTGAATTGATTGAATTAACTATATATAATACCTAATGTTTGCATAGACAAATTTCATCCCTGAACTTTGAATTTAAACTTTTAAATGCCTGGTTCTATGTAATTTCCTCTTTTTAATATACCATATGGGTCTTGTAAAAATGAGTTAATAAAATTATAATTATTTTATTTTGATTAATTGTATGATCCAACCCATTTAATTTAAATCTATTTTGTATTAAACTTTTTATTTATTATATTTTACCTTTCTCACAAATTCTATATTATTACTTATAAAACTAGGAATACTTATATTACAATAAAAATAAAATAATTGTTCTGTCATTTTTTTTAAAAATATTTTGTTAGACGGATCCCTGTATCCGTATCCTAAATTCGGATCCTTTTTAAAGATATCCTCGTATCTTAATTTTTAAAATAAGAAGAATTCGACTCCTAGATATGTACCAGTATCCGACACCAACACTCGAGTCCGAGCAACATAGGGTGAATATATGTATTAGATTAGATACGTACATTGTAAAGCCATCTCACAAATTCTATATTATTACTTATAAAACTAGGAATACTTATATTACAATAAAAATAAAATAATTGTTCTGTCATTTTTTTAAAAAATATTTTGTTAGACGGATCCCTGTATCCGTATCCTAAATTCGGATCCTTTTTAAAGATATCCTCGTATCTTAATTTTTAAAATAAGAAGAATTCGACTCCTAGATATGTACCAGTATCCGACACCAACACCCGAGTCCGAGCAACATAGGGTGAATATATGTATTAGATTAGATACGTACATTGTAAAGCCTATAAAAGGCTTGTGGATACCA
The DNA here is from genome assembly GCF_002742605.1 of Olea europaea var. sylvestris. Classification (NCBI taxonomy): domain Eukaryota; kingdom Viridiplantae; phylum Streptophyta; class Magnoliopsida; order Lamiales; family Oleaceae; genus Olea; species Olea europaea. The sequence continues at coordinate 2,790,476 of NC_036245.1, read as the reverse complement.
TTTTGAAACAAGTCAATTCAAGAAATAAAAATAGAATGTTCTCTTGAAATTATGATCTCCTCTCTTAAAGTTGTTACATCTCCAAGTTCCCTACATATATATCTTCCATTCTTGCTAAGATTGATCTTCATTTTCTAACTAATGGTTATTAAAATGCAGATCTCTTGGAATGGCAATTCCTGAAGTGAAATATTTTACAGAAGCCTCTGTTGCAGCCTCGAAAATGCTTCACAGAATAGACCGGATTCCAGTAATTGATGGAGAAGAGACAAAAGGACTTGTTCTTGAAAAAATAAGAGGAGAGCTTGAATTTGAGCACGTCCAATTCACATATCCTTCTCGACCCGATACTTTCGTGCTCAAAGATTTCGATCTTAAGATTGAAGCAGGAAAAACTGTGGCTCTTGTTGGTGCAAGTGGGAGTGGAAAATCTACTGCAATTGCATTGGTGCAACGGTTTTATGATGCAAATAGTGGAACAGTGCGCATTGATGGTGTAAATGTAAAGGCATTACAGTTGAAATGGTTAAGACAACAAATGGGACTCGTAAGTCAAGAACATGCATTGTTTGGGACATCAGTGAAACAAAATATCATGTTTGGGAAATTTGAGGCCACCATGAATGAAGTTGTTGGTGCAGCAATGGCAGCAAATGCCCATAATTTCATTAGGCAGCTTCCAGAAGGGTACGAGACTAAGGTAAGTCGACAAATCTTGGTCTATTAACCTGTTCATAATTGCTTCTTTTGCTAATGAACTGAACATTAGTGATGAGACTGCACTAGGCTGCTGCAGTGGAAAAGCTCTATTCCAATGAATAGAGCGGCGAAGCTCCGAATGAGACCTAAACTGAGGACCACTCTCTCTGAAAATTGAAACTGTTAAGAGATTTACTGCATTTTCTTGACTAGAAATTTACGAGATAGAGTTTTGACAAACATGTATGGTTTTTAATAGGTTGGCGAACGAGGAGCACTTCTATCAGGTGGACAAAAGCAACGGATTGCAATTGCCAGAGCCATCATTAGAAATCCTGTCATTCTTCTCCTTGATGAAGCTACAAGTGCACTGGACTCTGAATCAGAAACACTCGTCCAGAATGCACTGGATCAAGCCTCCATGGGAAGAACAACTCTGGTACTTGTTTCTGTCTAGTATATGAACCTCAAACACCACCTTCTGAAAATTGTAACACATTTTAGTCTAATGACAATCACCTCAAGGTCTTGAAATTAGTCTATTTGTCAATATGAGAATGAAGTCCATAAACTAAAATTTCTAGTGAATTTAAAAGCTTGAAGGGCTTAATTTTGTGACTCTAAATGTGAACTTATCACACTGCGCTGTTGCTAAATTTGACCAGGTTATTGCGCATAAACTGTCAACAATAAAAAATGCAGATCTGATTGCAGTTGTAAGTTGTGGCAACATAGTGGAAACTGGTACACACAATGATCTCATTGAAAGAAATGGCCACTATGCGAAACTGGCAAAGCTTCAAAGGCAATTCAGTTCTATGGATCAAGAGCAAAATGCAGAAGCACAAGTCTCATCAGCAGCAGGAAGCAGCGCAGGAAGAAAAAGCACAGCGAAATCGAGCCCTGCTGTCTCCCGTTCAACTTTACCAATTGCCAATGATCCACAACCTGTATCCTACCCTTCACCATCTTTTTCCAGGCTTCTATCCTTGAACTTGCCCGAATGGAAACAAGGTCTTATTGGTAGCCTTTTGGCTATTGCTTTTGGTGCGATACAACCTGTTTACGCACTAACAATAGGTAGCATGATTTCAGCTTTCTTCGCACCAAGTCATGAAGAAATGCAAGCCCGAATTGAAAAATACGCTCTCATTTTCAGTGCACTTTGTTTTATCTCCATTGCTGTAAATATATGCCAACATTACAACTTTGCATACATGGGCGAGTGCCTGACAAGAAGAATCAGACTGAAGATGCTTGAGAAAATCTTGACCTTTGAAACAGCTTGGTTTGATGAAGAACAAAACTCAAGTGCAGCCTCGTGCTCAAAACTGAGTAACGAAGCATCAATGGTTAAGTCACTTGTTGCTGATAGAGTTTCTCTTTTAATTCAGACAGCATCTGCCGTGATTATTTCAATGATAATGGGGCTAGTCATCGCCTGGAAACTTGCACTTGTCATGATAGCTGTCCAACCACTCACAATACTCTGTTTTTACACCCGAAAAGTTCTGATTTCCACCATGACTAGTAATTTTATCAAGAAACAGAATCAAAGCACTCAAATTGCTGCTGAGGCTGTGTACAACCACAGGATAGTGACTTCATTTGGGAGCATGGGAAACGCCCTTCAAATTTTCGATGAAGCTCAGGATGAGCCTAGAAAGGAGGCAAGAAAGAAATCTTGGCTTGCAGGAATTGGCATAGGGTCAGCTCAAGGTCTAACTTTCATGTGTTGGGCTTTGGATTTTTGGTATGGAGGAAAATTGGTCAACAATAGAGAAATATCAGCCGGAGATCTTTTTAAGACTTTCTTCATTTTGGTGAGCACTGGAAAAGTTATTGCTGATGCGGGGAGCATGACGTCTGATCTAGCCAAAGGATCAGCAGCAATTGCTTCTATATTCGCCATCATGGACAGAAAATCATCAATCCCAGGTTCTTATACTGTAAGTACAAGTAAAATCTTTTACCTTCTTTGATACATAACTGCCGTCTTTGGTTTAGTTCTGAGATCAATTTGTGTTGTGATTAGGCCGGGGATGGTGGAATAAAATTGGAAAAAATAACTGGCGGTATACAGATGAAAAGGGTCGATTTTGCATATCCCGGCAGGCCTGAAATGCTGGTTCTCCGCGATTTCTGCTTAGAAGCAAAAGAAGGCACAAGCATTGGGCTTGTTGGAAAAAGTGGGTGTGGAAAATCAACAGTAATTGCCTTGATTCAGAGATTCTATGACGTTGATTGTGGTTCAGTGAAAGTTGACGGTGTGGACATAAGATTACTGGATATAAACTGGTACCGAAAACACACTGCACTCGTTAGCCAAGAACCAGTGATATACTCGGGCAGCATTCGTGAAAATATAATGTTCGGAAAGTTAGATGCCTCAGAAACCGAGGTTCTAGATGCTGCAAGAGCCGCCAATGCTCATGAATTTATCTCGTAAGTTCAAAACTTAACTCCATTAACATGGACTTTAACTCCATTAACATGGACCCATGAAAGAACTTTACTCCCACTACATTGAACTAAATATAATTTTGACTTGTTCTTGATCAGGTCACTGAAAAACGGATACGACACAGAATGTGGAGAGAGAGGAGTGCAGTTATCAGGAGGTCAGAAACAGCGAATTGCAATTGCTCGAGCAATAATTCGAAACCCGAACATCCTATTACTAGATGAAGCAACCAGTGCACTTGATGTTCAATCAGAACAACTTGTGCAGGAAGCGTTGGACAATATCATGGTGGGCAGAACAACAGTTGTGGTTGCACACAGGCTTAACACTGTTAAGAATTTAGATTCCATTGCTGTTGTTATGGATGGGAAGGTGATTGAATGTGGAAATTATAGCCAGCTGAAGAACAAGAGAGGTGTCTTCTTCAATCTTGCCAAGTTTCAATAGTTAAAACTAATGTACTACTACTACTTGTATAATCAGTATGCTGGATTAAATAGTTAACAATGGTATTTGGTACACTTATTTAGATCATTAAATTGGTGTATTTGTTAGTGATTTGAACGAATTATAGCTCAATTATGTATTAATTATATTTGTTAGGTTAAACTCGAGGCAAATAAGTGGAATTGGAAGAAAGAAACAAAAAAGGGCAAAGGCGAAAGAAATCCAATAGGGATGGCAATGAGGCGGGTTCGGGGTAGGACGGGGAACCCCATCGGGCATTTTCCTGCACCGTTACCCATTTAAGGTGGGGCAGGGTGGGGCCTTTACCTATTTATGTACCCTTTTTTTAAATTTTTTGATTATTCATTTTATTGCCCCCATTCATTAAAGTGAGACAATAAAATAGTTATTAAAATTTTTAATTAATTTATTTATTTTTAAAGTTAAATTATTCGAATATATTTGGTAAACTAAGATTTTTATTGTTTATCATATTTCTTAGATAATTTTAGTTGTTATCTTCTATTAGATACTCGCCTCGAGGCGGAATTTTTCGTCCTGAATACCCAATTAAGCGGGTAATCCCCACCCTGTTCGGGGTAAGGCTTGTGGGTATCGGGTTTGGCGAGTTTTTTGCCATCCCTAAAATCCTAAGTTCGGGGATTAAAGTGTAAATACTTAATAGTTTATATTTTATGATTGAAGATCATATACGATCAACTGGATGTAATTGGAGGTCAAAGGAGTGAAATATAGTTAAAGTGTTCTCATAAATCTATTTTCAGACGAAAAAGTTAAGCTCCGGATTTTTAACCTCAACTTGAGACCATTTTTGGCTAACAAACATTTGAACTGGAGAGATTGTATTGACTGTAGCTCTTTGAGTTATCTTTCTGATCACTTTGAATCATCTCAATTGTATATGAAGAGAGAAAGTTAAAACAAAAATACCAAAGGCTGCTCAAGGATGATGCGACGAAAACAGGAGCACACCGACTGTTTTGGTGTGCGCATAAGATATCAATTTTATGACCCCAAGAGTAAGTCTATACCTGTGCGTGTGCCTGGGCTAAATTTTCTGTGGATGGGCCAATTTCCTTTATTGATTCAAACTCTTACTGGTAATAACTTTAGGACGATTTCTTGATCTAAATTTGACCTTCATAAATACAAAACTTGGGAGAAACTTGGAAAAATTCTTTCGTGCCTCTTTATATACAATAATAGCATCAAATTCATCAAAAATAAGATGTCAGTTCATAACTTTTGAGAGAGAATATCAAGCCCTAACAAAAATCAAAGGCCAATTGCATCAAGAAATTGAAGAATTCAACTTTGTGCTTGAAGATTAACATCTTTTGTATTCTTTCATGATTCGGGCTATATTTTTCCACTATTTAATTTATTTAAAATCATTCTAGGCTAGATCCGTTCATATATTGGATGGAGATGAACCTATTGTTTATTGAAGGCTAGTAGTTTAGTTTAATTCTTAAGTTTCTTGATTAATTTTGCATTACCGTTGCATAATTTAATTGATTGGCTACCGATTAATTGCTGTGTATAGCATTATGTCTGCCAAACCTACATGAGTTGCCCTTGCCAATAAGTTTGCCTCTCATTCCCATTCTTGCATCGGCCACTTGAAGCCCAAACTTCAATCTCTCACTCAAAGCTCTTGCACTTGTGCTGCATTTATTGATGATGCTAAACAATCGTTGATGTTGATGACCTCATCTCTTATGTTAGTGGATTAAACTCATATTTTACTCCTTTTGTCACCTCTGAAGAGTTGGTGATGGAGAAAGTTCCAAAGATAAAGGAAGGAAAATGGCGGGAAATATCTGTTATTACTTCTATTCTTTTCACATGTCATCAGCACATACATGCACACACACACACACACACACACACACACACGAGGACTCACCCAGCTAAAACTATACCATAAAGAATGTACAATGACTTAATTACCCCTAAGCTAACACGACTCAACACTCCCTCTCAAGATGGAAAATGTATATTCAATATTCCCATCTTGCTTAATAATGATTTGAACTTTGCTCCTCCTATGGGTTTAGTTAGCAGATCTGCCAATTGATTTTGTGATGCCGTATGCAACATCTTCACTTCTCCTGCTTCCACTTTGTCCCTTACAAGGTGGCAATCGATTTCTATATGCTTCGTTCTTTTATGGAATACCGGATTGCTTGACTATTGCAGAAAAGTAATGCAGCCCTAGTGTGTATGACACTTAAGTCACATAGTATATTCTTCAACCAGCTCAATTCACAAGCTGCAATTGCCATGAACCTGTATTCTGCTTTAGCTGAGGATCTTGAGACTGTGTATTGCTTCTTAGATTTCCAAGACACCATTGAATCTCCCAGAAATATGCAATAGCCTGTAACGGACCTTCTTGAGTCTAAACATGAGGCCTAATCTGCATCGCAAAATCTTTTAAGGTGTAAATCAGATTTGCTACTAAAGAATAATCCTTGTCCAGGTGTTCCCTTCAAATATCTCAAAAAATGGTGAGCTGCTTCCAAATGAGGCTGTTTTAGAGACTCAAGAAATTGGCTAAGAACTTGTGTTGCATAAGACAAATCGGGCCTTATTATTGTCAAGTACAATATCCTTCCCCCCAATCTTCGATGCATGCTAGCGTCTATAATAACTTTCCCTTCATCTTTGCTTAACTTCAGGTTATGCGGTGAAGGACTCCTTGCTGGTTTGGCACCTAAATAACCAGCATCCTCCAATACTTTCTTTGGTAAACGGATGTTCCTTTTGAAGTTCTTGCTATTTCAAGTCCTAAGAAGTATTTTAAAGCTCCCAAGTCCTTTAGTTTGAATTGATCATTCAGCTCCTCTTTGAACTGCTAGATATAAGTTGAATTGTTTCCACCTATGATAATGTCATCCACGTAGATAAGAAGTATCGTGAATGAGTAGCCATGTTGTTTACTAAACAAAGTATAATTGGATTTTGACTGCCGAAAACCCTGTGACATAATATAGGCTGTCAACTTGGTATTCCATTTCCTTGATGCTTGTTTGAGTCCATAAATGGACTTGCTTAGCTTGTTTGGAAGTTTTTGTTTCACTGTTTTGAAAAGGTAATCTATGTTGTTTAGCCATGGGACAAAAGGAACAATGCAACTTTTCATCAACGGTAATGATAGGGACAACTTTATGTAAAAGGGACAGTTTAGAAACAAGAACATGTCCTAATTGACAATGCTAAACGTCAATATTTGTGTTGACCTCATTAATGTTCATTGGGGTACAAACAACTGGATTCTCTTTATTACATATCAAAGATGAAACAGAGTTATTATGTGGGAATTGGTGAGAGTTTTGGGAAGATTCTTCATTGCATTGATACTCGGGTTGCTGAAGATGATATGGTCCATCTTCAAACTTGCCCACCCCAATCGTCATTCATGTCAAAAGATCCTGAACAAAGCAATAATTGTGAGCAAATTTCAAGAAACAGTTGCGCTCACTGATCAATTTGCTAACAGATATCAAGTTAAACTTGAAACATGGCACGAATAAGACATTTGTTAAAACCAGATTAGCAGATAACTTTATTGTCCCAGTGTGTGTAACAGAAGCTATACTATCATCGGGAAGTTTTACTGATCCATCAATTGGGTTAGTCACAGTAGTCAAGTGTTTAAGGGAACAAACCATAATTTTGGAGGCTCCTGTGTCTATAATCCATTTATCTGCAAGTGTAGGAGCACTGGGACATGTACCATTACCTGAAAAAGCAAATGCATTAGGCATTGAAGAGGAGGAGGACATCACATCCTGAGGTTGTTGGCTACATGCAGAGATCTGTCCCTGCAGCTACGGTGCCAACACACCTAGAATTTTCTAACATTGATCTGGTGTAATGGTGAGTTTTGAGAGAGAATTCACCACTTCTGAATTATCAACTCGAGATACTTGATTGACAGCACTTGCAACTAGAGCTTTTCTTTTATCAAGTCTGTAACCAGGAGGTTAACCAACAAGTTTGTAACTTTTTCCTTTGAGATGACCAAGCATACCGCATTGACTACATATTGGCCTTACCACTTTTTGTGACTGAGAATGTACACTGGATCTTTGATTTCCAATGGAATTGGGAATTAGTTTACCAGAACAGGCTACTACATCAAATTGCTGCTGTTTCTTAGCAACAATTTCTTTTTGCCTTTCATCTTGCAAGATTAAAGCAAACACTTTGTTGAGTGAAGGTAATGGATCCATCAACAATATTTGGCTCCTCATACCGGAGAAGTGGTCATCTAAACCCATAAGAAACTGCATAATCTGATCTTCTGACTTATAACTTGCACCATACACTTCACATGTTTCTAGCGATTCACATGACATCATCAAATGATCTAGTCTATAATTTTCCAGCTCTTTTCATTGTCCTTTGAATCGATTAAAATAAGAGTTGACTGAGCTGTTTCCTCGAGTAATTGAAGCAATTTGTTGCTTAAGTTCATAAATTCGAGGCCCATTACTTTGGCTCTAGTGATCCTTGAGTTCGATCCAGATTTGTCTTGCAGAGTCTTTGTGCATCACACTGGGGTATAACTCCTTCGGAATGGATTTTATAATCCAAGAAGAAACCACATGATTACATCACCTCCAAGCACCATAAAGAGGATCATCCAAAGGAGGTTTGACTATCTTTCCGTCAATGAATCCCTCCTTATTTTTCACACTAAGTGCCATAACAATAGCTCGACTCTACATTGCGTAATTGTCTTCGGTAAGCATGAGAGAGATGAGTTGCATCCCTGTGTTGTCTCCATAACGGAGATATTATGGGATGCTCGGATCCGTAACCAATTGATTGACAATGGAAACTGTATCTCCAGTCATCACTTCCACAGCAGGCGAATCAATTGATGAATTAGTTTGATTTTCCTGGTCTTGAATCTCAATTTGAGCACTGGATTACTCGCCATTGCAGGGTAAAATTCAGAGCTCTAATACCATGAAGAGTTGGTGATGGAGAAATTTCTAGAGATGAAGGAAGGAAAATGGTGGGAAATATCTGTTATTACTTCTATTCTCTTCAAACGTCATCAGTACATACATACACATATATATACACTAGGACTCACCCAGCTAGAACTATACCAGAAATAATGTACAATGACTTAATTACCTCTAAGATAACACAACTCAACAACTCTCTCTCTCTCTCTCTCTCTCTAACCTCTAATAGCATGACTTAATTACCTCTAATAGCATGACTTAATTATATTTGTGTGAAAAAGCAAATGCATTAGGCATTGAAGAGGAGGAGGACATCACATCCTGAGGTTGTTGGCTACATGCAGAGATCTGTCCCTGCAGCTACGGTGCCAACACACCTAGAATTTTCTAACATTGATCTGGTGTAATGGTGAGTTTTGAGAGAGAATTCACCACTTCTGAATTATCAACTCGAGATACTTGATTGACAGCACTTGCAACTAGAGCTTTTCTTTTATCAAGTCTGTAACCAGGAGGTTAACCAACAAGTTTGTAACTTTTTCCTTTGAGATGACCAAGCATACCGCATTGACTACATATTGGCCTTACCACTTTTTGTGACTGAGAATGTACACTGGATCTTTGATTTCCAATGGAATTGGGAATTAGTTTACCAGAACAGGCTACTACATCAAATTGCTGCTGTTTCTTAGCAACAATTTCTTTTTGCCTTTCATCTTGCAAGATTAAAGCAAACACTTTGTTGAGTGAAGGTAATGGATCCATCAACAATATTTGGCTCCTCATACCGGAGAAGTGGTCATCTAAACCCATAAGAAACTGCATAATCTGATCTTCTGACTTATAACTTGCACCATACACTTCACATGTTTCTAGCGATTCACATGACATCATCAAATGATCTAGTCTATAATTTTCCAGCTCTTTTCATTGTCCTTTGAATCGATTAAAATAAGAGTTGACTGAGCTGTTTCCTCGAGTAATTGAAGCAATTTGTTGCTTAAGTTCATAAATTCGAGGCCCATTACCTTGGCTCTAGTGATCCTTGAGTTCGATCCAGATTTGTCTTGCAGAGTCTTTGTGCATCACACTGGGGTATAACTCCTTCGGAATGGATTTTATAATCCAAGAAGAAACCACATGATTACATCACCTCCAAGCACCATAAAGAGGATCATCCAAAGGAGGTTTGACTATCTTTCCGTCAATGAATCCCTCCTTATTTTTCACACTAAGTGCCATAACAATAGCTCGACTCTACATTGCGTAATTGTCTTCGGTAAGCATGAGAGAGATGAGTTGCATCCCTGTGTTGTCTCCATAACGGAGATATTATGGGATGCTCGGATCCGTAACCAATTGATTGACAATGGAAACTGTATCTCCAGTCATCACTTCCACAGCAGGCGAATCAATTGATGAATTAGTTTGATTTTCCTGGTCTTGAATCTCAATTTGAGCACTGGATTACTCGCCATTGCAGGGTAAAATTCAGAGCTCTAATACCATGAAGAGTTGGTGATGGAGAAATTTCTAGAGATGAAGGAAGGAAAATGGTGGGAAATATCTGTTATTACTTCTATTCTCTTCAAACGTCATCAGTACATACATACACATATATATACACTAGGACTCACCCAGCTAGAACTATACCAGAAATAATGTACAATGACTTAATTACCTCTAAGATAACACAACTCAACAACTCTCTCTCTCTCTCTCTCTCTCTAACCTCTAATAGCATGACTTAATTACCTCTAATAGCATGACTTAATTATATTTGTGGCATGGATGCGAGCTTGTGTAGGTACACCAATTAATTATTGTAAGTATTATTAAAGTGCAAAATATACGTAGTTTTATTAAGGATACCTAAGAGGTTATCTATTCAGAATTCTAGATAATATATTGATAAAATTCAAGTAAAAAGTGTACACTATAACAAAAATGCCTTTTTGCAAAATGTAAAAGGCAACATTCACTTCTTGTCATTGTGTCAATAATTGAGATTTTGCAACATTTTTTAAGGGAATATTTTTAATATCGCTTTTTTGCAATGTTTATTTAGTGTTACAAATTTTTTATTATTATTAGCAATGTTTATCAAACGTAAAATTCACTCAACGTTTATCAAGCGCTGAGAAAAGGTTTATTTTTTGCAATGTTTATCAAATGTTGCAAAAAGAGAAACCTTTCGCAATGCAAAATGTGATACCTTTTAAAAATTCTCTTATATTTCCTAACTATAATAGCTTTATATTTCTCTTTCCTTATTTCTCCATGCAACGTCCCATACTTTCTTCCTCCATTCTCTATGAAACAGTCCATATTGTGCAAGATATCTCCTTTTTTCTTCTCTCTTCTATTTCTTTTTTCCACAACTTTGTGTATATGTTGTGTAATTTTGCCAAAGCTTTTCGGTGTTCACCAACCTAAAAGTTTTGACCCTCTATTTATTATTATTATTTTTTTTTTGTAGTGTTTGAAATTTTTGGATAATTCGATCTTTGTAAATTTAAGGATGTATCTTTCACTTTACTAAACACCTTGACTTTTATGATCTTTTCATGGTTAATATATTTTAATTTCTTTTGTACTCGGGTGTTTGATTCACTTGGATTTTTTGACAGATTGAACCATCAGAAAAATTGGATCCTGAAGTTGAAGACATTCTCGCAAACATTGCCGAGGACTTTGTTGAATCTGTAAGTTGGAACGTTTAGAAAGGTTTCTACATAAAATTGGTGGCTAGATTTTATTTTATTTATTTATTTTTTTGTAAACTACTCTTTTTTCTCAGTTATATGCAATTGTCATTTATATTTGGTATTAAATTTTCTTCATCAAGCAAAGGGGGCTGCCAGTATCATTGAGAGCTCTCATAAGAGTATTATCCAAAAGCTTGGTGTTGCAAGTGTGGCAATAAGCGCCTCCATGCCTAAGTAGTACCAAAACTTTATTCCTAATTTTGTTTCATTTTTAAGCTCCTTTTTATTTAGGTGGTGGTGTATCACATTCTAATGTTGAAGTGTATGGATTCAAGAATTTGTAGTGAAATTATCAATTTTTATACAATTCCAAAATTTGTTCAGGAAGAGTCATTTTTAATTTTGTCACTCAATTTACATAAATTCCTGTAAAAAAACTACGGTAACGATAAAAAAAATGTTGCAAAAAAGTTAGCAACAACCCTAAAAAAACGTCGTAAAAAGGTTATTAACAATATTTAGAAAACGTTGCAAAAATATTTTTAGTAACATTCAAAAAATGTTGCAAAAAGGTTATTAGCAATATTCAACAATTGCTGTAAAATAGTTATTAGCAACATTTGAAAAACATTGCAAAAGGTTATTAGCAACATTCAAAAAAAATTTGTGAAAGGATTTTTTTCGCAACATTTGTTGCGAAAGGGTTTTTTGCAACGCTAAAAAATGTTGTCGTATCCTTCTACAAAATGTTTTTCGCAACATGCGATTGAACGTTGTAAAATGTCTTCAGCAATGTTTTTTGAACATTGTAAAAGGCTGTTTTTGTTATTGTGGTAGTATGCATGTCGATTTGAATTTTCAAACTTAACTCCAATCTCTAAAGTATCTGTTGTATACATAGTGAATTGTAAAAAAACATTATAAGATGGTTGTGTAAATTAATTTCTTCTCTCTTTTTCCCTTTTTCGATGGGGCAAATTGACAGTAAGAAATTCTATTTTCCTATCGAGTTCGTGTTCGTATTTATGGAAAAAAATAATAAAAAAAAGTTGGGTTTTTTTTTTTTTTTAGCTAATTTCTTCTATCATTATATAAAATTAGTTAATTCTTTTGAAAATATTAGCACGAATGAAATTATTAAAATTTTGTATAAACCACAAAGATGAAATGATTCATGACTTGCATTCATGTCATGTCCCCTTACACGATACTTTGATTATGTCATATCCAACCATGCACCAAAATTTGAGGTAATTTTCGCACAATTTTATACCAAATCTTGTACCAAACTAAAAATTATCTCCAACGTTTACATCAAAATTTATTTTTTACATTATTTAAATTTATTATTATTATTATTATTATTATTATTATTAATCATAATAAGAATTATAATAATAAGAATTTATTGTATTAAAAATATATAATACAAATGACACAAATACCCTTCATCAATTAATTTGGCAAATAAAAGAAAATGGTAAATTTGACTGGTGCAAGCTTTGGTACCACATTGTAGAGGTTTTGTACCAAACTTTGGTGTATTTTGGTGATTTGGTGCATCCATTGAAGATGCCCTTAGTGAACTATAAATTGTATGTAAATAATATATCTTAAAAAAAAATTATATTATATTTAAGATAAGTAATAACTTGAATGTTATTGGACAAGATAACACTTTTTATCATATTATTCTCTTCTCAAGTCCCAGTTTGACCTCAATTTTCTAAAGATTAACATATTTTTATTTACACATTTTTCAAATAAAATAATTTCACACAAATCCAAAAAATTTATTTACTTTTTAATTACACATTCTTCAAAATGTCACTATTACAAAACTTATTTTTTACACAAAATGGACCTCAAACGTAGCCTTAGTGTTGGTCATCTTCCGCATTAGTTAGAAATGTTGACTCGATGAAATCCAAAGAGGATGCATTGAAGTTAAAAATTCATAGGGAATATATATTTTTATCTATTTTGTTGTATTCTTTGATACGAATTCAATGACACATTTATTATATTGGATTAAATGAAAATATACACGATTTAATGAATAAAAAGAAATTAAATCGGGTAGAAATTTGAATCCCACAAAGTGTAATCATCAACCCTTTTTCCTAAGGCGTTACTTTTGGATCGAAATGTATACCAACTCTCTGGAGTGTGGACTAGTTTCATTATTGAATGAGATGCGAGCAAATTGGTTTTCACTATTCAATATCGACTGTAACCAAGTTGCTTGATAACATGGATCCAATTTTTTCATACAAATACTTATATATAGATAGATACATTATACATGCTAATTTCTGTAAATAATTTTAATGCCTGCTTGACAGTCATTAATTTATTTTATGATTTGCTACAAGGTCATTTTCAACTACACATTCATACAATAAAATATTTTATACGTATATCAAAAACTTTTTCCTACTTTTTTCTAACATTCTCCAAAAATTCACAATTCAAAACTTTTTTTCTACATTATTATTATTATTATTATTATTAATCATAATAAGAATTATAATAATAAGAATTTATTGTATTAAAAATATATAATACAAATGACACAAATACCCTTCATCAATTAATTTGGCAAATAAAAGAAAATGGTAAATTTGACTGGTGCAAGCTTTGGTACCACATTGTAGAGGTTTTGTACCAAACTTTGGTGTATTTTGGTGATTTGGTGCATCCATTGAAGATGCCCTTAGTGAACTATAAATTGTATGTAAATAATATATCTTAAAAAAAAATTATATTATATTTAAGATAAGTAATAACTTGAATGTTATTGGACAAGATAACACTTTTTATCATATTATTCTCTTCTCAAGTCCCAGTTTGACCTCAATTTTCTAAAGATTAACATATTTTTATTTACACATTTTTCAAATAAAATAATTTCACACAAATCCAAAAAATTTATTTACTTTTTAATTACACATTCTTCAAAATGTCACTATTACAAAACTTATTTTTTACACAAAATGGACCTCAAACGTAGCCTTAGTGTTGGTCATCTTCCGCATTAGTTAGAAATGTTGACTCGATGAAATCCAAAGAGGATGCATTGAAGTTAAAAATTCATAGGGAATATATATTTTTATCTATTTTGTTGTATTCTTTGATACGAATTCAATGACACATTTATTATATTGGATTAAATGAAAATATACACGATTTAATGAATAAAAAGAAATTAAATCGGGTAGAAATTTGAATCCCACAAAGTGTAATCATCAACCCTTTTTCCTAAGGCGTTACTTTTGGATCGAAATGTATACCAACTCTCTGGAGTGTGGACTAGTTTCATTATTGAATGAGATGCGAGCAAATTGGTTTTCACTATTCAATATCGACTGTAACCAAGTTGCTTGATAACATGGATCCAATTTTTTCATACAAATACTTATATATAGATAGATACATTATACATGCTAATTTCTGTAAATAATTTTAATGCCTGTTTGACAGTCATTAATTTATTTTATGATTTGCTACAAGGTCATTTTCAACCATACATTCATACAATAAAATATTTTATACGTATATCAAAAACTTTTTCCTACTTCTTTTTTCTAACATTCTTCTAAAATTCACAATTCAAAACTTTTTTTCTACAATAATGATTGTCAAACAAGCTCTTAATGATACAAATATTAGTCAAACCTACTTGACTAATGAAGAAACTTATGTTGCTATCATAAGTTTCAAAATTCCACAATTGTCATCAAACTAATTTTCGTTTCATAAATGCTGTAAAAAAAAAAAAAAAAAAAGGACTCAAAAGATATACCAACAACAATGGTAGCCATCGTCATTGGATCTTCTTCACCAACCCCATGCACTATCACCACTCGCCACCACACGAGTACCCTAACACAAAAACGCAAAGCACCAGTTTTGACACGCTCATCATTGCCTTTGGTGAACCCAACCACTACCATTGAGACCGCCCACCGCGCAGCAACACGTCCTCCTCCTTCAACTCCATTGAAGATCTGAAATCATATTTATACTCACCTAAACTTAATTTTACGGTTTTTATTTTACTTTTGTATTTGGGTGGCATTGATGGTGGTTTTGAAATGTGGCGGCTATGGTTGTTTCATGTTTGTGCTAAGATTTAGGAGCGATTGATAATTTTGCTGTTGGTGATAGTGGGTAGTGATCATGGTAGTGGTGATAACAGCAATACATCATCATGTCACACAGTTATGGTGGTTGTGGTAATAGTATGGTTATGATGGTCTAGCTTTTTTAAATAAGAGGCATGCTACACTTACAGAAAGGAAGGTCACGGAATTTTTTTCGAACAACTCACAGTGAGCATGTGTGGATGATATTTTTGGCACTTTTTTATCATACATGGGGCCCACACATGTGTCTGTTTTGGGCAAAATTCTGTACAAATGGAAATTTCTTTTAAATAATTGCAGTGGATTGTCTTACGATAATGATCTTTATTGTGGTGGTGGTGGTCTAGTTGTGGAGGCGATAATGCAATATTTTTTGTAAGTGGAGTGCAATGTAACAATGGAAGTTATAACTCAAGTAATAGATTAGTGACATTGGTTATGAAACATTGAATGTTTTAAGTTGTGATAACGACACGATGATAGAAAAAATAGCAGCAAAATGCATATAACGTTGTGTTACAAGTGATCACAATAGAAATAGGTAGTGAATAATCAATGCCTGCATAAAAAATGTAGTGCTAGTAGTGATGGCAATGGGGGCCGAGCCAAGCCCACGAGCTGCTCGCGAGCTCCTTATTTTTTTTATTTTTATTTTTATTTTTTTGTAAATTTGCACATTTTGGACATTTTTTTAAAAAAAAAATCATATTTTTTTACAAGCCCACGAGCCGAGTCAAAATGGCTCGTGGGCTTGACGAGCTGAGCAGGCTCTGCTCGTGGAATTGAGCCCCTGCTTGACTCAGGCTCGGGCGCCCATGAGCCGTGTTTTGACGAGCCGAGCGGTCGAGCCGGCGAGCCGCTTGGCCCGTTTGACATGCCTAAGTGCTAGGACCTGGAGTTAATAAAGTTTTTTGATGTATTTGTGAATTTTTTCCAAAAATAAAAGGTAAACTTCACAAGGAGTCCTTAAGCTTTCATAGTTGTGCTTTCCATGTCCCCCACCTACAGTTTGTTACACACAAGTCTATAAGTTTTTAAAACCTTAGCACCCATGTTCTAGCTAAAGGAAATGTTTATTTTAACATTAAGCCCATGTTTGGTAGGGAATTACAATCTTCAATTTAAGTCAAAATCAATAATTAATTTTAACTACTTATTTCACGGGACTCGTAACTTTTTAATTACATGTTTAATTAATTTTTATCAAAATTTACTAAAAATTGATTTTAATCCCTACTAAATAGAGGCTAAACGTCATGTGATAATCATGTGTTTTCAAATTGAAATTATAAAATGTTCAAAAAGATGTCTTTTATTCTAAAACAATTCCGCCAGTGATTTTAAATTTAATTTAGGTATCCAAATTGAGCAATTTTCTAATTTGTTCGTGAAACTTGTCCATGTTCTTTGATCTATCCTGACATTCTCAATAAATGTTTTCTGGTAATTCGGGACATAAGTGTCATAGTTTTAAAATGTTAGGATCATAAGTTCAATAAATGGTATGTTAGGGACGAGTGCCCCCACTTACCTCTGGTTGGGACCTGGGTTGGAATTTACAGTTCTTTCTTTCCATCTGTGCTCTGAAAGAAGCAAATAAATCCATTGTTGGTCAAAATCATTTACTCAAATTCATTCGTGAAAAGTATCAAGAAATCCTGGAAAATGGTGAATTCAATTGAAGTAAATGAACAAGAGCTTCAAATATCAGCGAAAATCTCAACTTTGAATTGTATCGATCTCTCGAGCCCTGATATTCAATCCTCTGTTTCCCGTCTAAAACAGGTACATGTATCTCTTTATTTATTTTCATTATCATATATGATGCTTATTTGAATAGGGATTATTGGTTTACTTGCATATTCATGTGTTGTAGTAATATTAATCCTAATTATTCTTTTTGAACCACCTAATTTTAAATTGTTGACTGCAAAATGATAGGACTAAGAATGAAACAGGATCATAACTCTATTATATAAAATTAACATTTATTTACTTACCTAAGTTGCTTGGCAGTTTATTTTTCGTAGATTTTGCTCGATATTGTTCTTAGAGGAATAAGAACTTCAAAAAGCAATAATAGATTTGGAGCTTTTAGTTGTTCTATCAACTTTATTTATCATACTACACATATGTAATTTTTCTAATATTTTGTTGCCTAAAACAAGAATTTTATGCAACTCCATGTTTGTTTTTCATTGAAAAATCATTTAAATCCATTTTTCTTATCCCTCATGCTATACAGGTTCTCACCTTTGATCATTTCTTTTATCCTTATGCTAGTAATGACAGCTATCATATTATATCCTCATTAATTTATATTGTGATCGATAGGCTTGCTTAGACTCGGGGTTCTTCCATTTAATCAATCATGGAATTAACGAGGAATTTATGGATGAAATTTTTGCCCAAAGCAAAAGACTTTTTGATCTACCAATGGAAGAAAAGATGAAGCTTCTAAAGAATGAAAAGCATCGAGGCTATACTCCTGTTCTAGATCAACACTTGGATCCTGTCAATCAAATACATGGTTGGTTTTGCTACCATTGACAAGATGCGTGTGATTAATGACTTAATTTTCATTTACAATCCCATAAATCCATGCTGAGAAGATAGACAACAGATAACAACCCAACTTTTCATTATTTTTGTTTTTGCTGAATTCCTTTTGTTAGCAATCAGTTCTAGTCTTCTAGATGTACTATTTGCATAAACTTCATATTTTCATGCTGAATGAAAGGATGCTTGTGCAATCGCATGAGTGCAGGGGACTATAAAGAGGGATATTTCATTGGTATTGAAGTACCAGATGATGATCCTGATGCAAATAAGCCATTTTATGGGCCAAATGTGTGGCCTCCTTCAGGTGACTTTTGGAAACAATTACTATTATCAAGTTTAGTTGGTCTGAACTAGACCAATTTTTGTTTCAAAATGTTTTGACTTTATGTTATTTTTATTCTTTTCATGTATAAAGATATCTTACCTGCGTGGAGGGAAACTATGGAGAGATATCACCGGGAGGCATTGTAAGTTTTGTCTGGTCTGTTATTTATGAATAAGTATTAGTTAACAAAATATATTCAATTTCATGAACTTCCATAGCTATAAATTCCTAACCAGTTGAAACTTAAATCGTTTTTATATGCTAAACATAATGTTTAAATTTTGTAACTCCACATCTTTTATAAGTGAAGATACAAAATAATAATAAGAAGAATAATTGTTAACTCAATAGAGAATGTTCCTAACTGTTCGGAAAAATTCATACGAACAAATTTCTTTTATTTTCTTGGTACATATGATAGGGCTCTTATTTACTTATAGTATGAATATAGTGATCCATTGTGCTAGCTCCTGGATGTCGATTTTGTTCAACTTTATATAACAAACAGAGGTCATGCAACGTCATAGTTTGGTGTTCTACTCAACTCATTTTTTGCAGTATCACTGTTCAGACTTCAGTGGGATTTTCTTAGATATTAAAGCTCTCTAATTTCGCAACACCTAATAGCAGTGTTCTAAAAGGTGTAATGCATGACGATGCGTGGAGGTCAAGCCATGGGCTAGGCAAGTTTAGGCGAGGTATAGGCGGAAAAAAACATAAAAAGGCGTTTTGTTGTTTTAATATTATTTTAATTTTTAATCAATAAAAAATCGTTTAATGATTAAAAATAATACCTACCAAACATCTAAAAAAAATTTATACATTTTTCCAAAGTTTTCAACAAAAAGATAAGTTTCAAATGTAAATATTAAATGGCAAGTAAATAGGAATTTTTGGGAGATTCCTTTATTCAAGGCGGTTGTCTTGAATTTAGAATTGACGAAGTGAAGAAATCAACATTTAAGTTTTAATTTAGAAGAATTATATAAAAAAAAAAATAATTATGCGCGCTAAGGCATTTAAATAAGGCGCCAAACCACTTGGCTTGGCATTTCCATCCCGCATCTCGCATTGGCGATGCCTAAGCACCGCCAATGTGTGCATTTTAGAACAGTGCCTAATAGTAAAGCATTACGAGCTTTTAGTCTGGACTATCAATGATTCAATTTTTTATGAAGAAGTTTAGTTACAGTTTTGAAGTTCACATCATCTATTATACATGAGCGTATGAATCCATATATTTTTCTTTCTGTGAGAACATATGAATTGCACTGTTAAGATGCAGTTAATTCATTGTATACTATGTGGAAAGTATACCTACGATCACCAACCTTATTATTACAATGCGTTTTGGTTCCTCAAATTCTTGACATTTTACCCAACCTTTTATTTTTGTAGCACTTCGTACTTATTGACGGTTTCCATACAATTGTGTGTTAAAAAAGTCACTGGCGGAGCACACATGAAACATTGTTTGAGGGTAAAATGCTTATAATTTCGAGGAAAACATAACAAAAAAAGGAAAAGAGAAAGAAAAGGAAAAAGAACAAAGAGATAACCTCCCCACCCTCAAACCCCCTACCTTCCCATCCCCGATGTCTGCCCCAACACCTCTGACCCCAACTCAGCCACCACTCATCCCCTCATTTCCCCTACCTCCTGCTCTGGATTGCAATTTGCAAGTGAGGGAAGGGGTGGGTGGCAGGGAGCGGAGAATGTTTTCTTATTTTTATTTAATGTTGCTTAGATTAAAATAAAAATATATTTTTCTTTTCAATAATATCTGACTTTTAAACAATCAAAATGAACGGAAACCATTGGTGGTGACCCAAGTGCATATTTATGGTAAGGCTCAGAAATGCTGGTGTAATTTTATTCATTAGATATTTGTAATTTAATTATGCTATGAAATACATCGAAATGCTTAATGGTCTAGATTTGTGAAGATAATGTGGATCTATTCTAGGCATAAAAGGTGTTGATAGAATGCTAAGCCTAACACATTTCACAATAAAAAAATGTCGTTCTGCAAATAACATTAGTATATTAGTGCTTGGCCTTCTTGAAAGCTTGTTTTAGAAATATAGATATTGTTCCACCTGGCATCTTACATGGCTCGTTTTTTGTAAGGTGACGTGGAAAACCGATATTATTGTCAGTGTTCTGAACCCATGTAAAGATAGTAACATGTATTTTAGTTTTACATAATCCTAACACATTTGACAATAAAATCTACACGTCGTTCAGCAAATAACATTAGTATATTAGTGCTTGGCCTTCTGGAAAGCTTGTTTTAGAAATTAGATATTATTGTCAGTGTTCTGAACCTGTGTAAAGATGGTAACATGTATTTCTAGTTTTATATTTTTTAAAAGTTGAAAAGAATTGTCCCTTTTTCTTTCTGATTCCTCAAGCATATGCTGTTCTTTGTAATTTTTGTGCACGTTGCATTTCTTTTAAATGTATTTTTCCTGCAACATTTTTTGACATGTACACAGAGATGTAGCAAGAGCAGTTGCAAGGCTCATAGCCCTTGCACTTGACCTAGATGGTGACTTTTTTGATCAACCAGAAATGCTCGGAAAACCTCTTGCAACCCTGCGGCTACTGCACTATGAAGGTAAGGACTTTTAAGATTCAATCCTGAGCAATCAGTTTCTTTGATGTAACCTATGCAGTGTTGGTGTTTAACTGAACTTCAGGTCGAACTTCGGAGCCTGCAAAGGGAATATTCGGAGCAGGCGCTCATTCTGATTTTGGTTTCATTACCCTTTTGGCAACAGATAGTACCTTAGGTCTTCAGGTACACCAAATATGCAGTTTTTAATTCTGTACTTGATTTTTCTCCACAGGAATGTTGAAATTTTCATTGTGTTTCAGATATGTAAAGATAAGGATGCTAAGCCTCAAGTCTGGGAATACGTACCACCATTAAAGGGGTAAAGCTCTGTAATCTCTATATATTTGTCTTCTTGGGAAGAAAAGTTCATACCCACTTTTGGTAATCTTAGTGTTTGTCGCTGATAACTTATACATTTCTGTTCTATAGAGCTGGTCTCCCACCTTGACGTGGCGTCACCACATCAGCGGTCAAGCCGTATATTTTGACTTTCCAAAAGAAAAAAGGTTTGACTTGCTGACGTGGCAATACTACATTAACAATTGGGCATTATAACTTGTGCCCACCGTGGCCAAGAGATCATTTCTATTCCAAATTATATTTGTGGCACTTTCAGTCCGTCTCTTTGGTTGTTGCATGGGAACTCATCATTTTATACAGTTATATAGTGGTAAAAAGTAGCCTTTATATGTTCATATTGAATGTTTTATTAGGTGATGCTACATTGCCTCTTATAAAAGGGAGCAATAACCTATTTAAGTGCAGTATTTTACTACTGTATTGTAATTTATTTTTCTTTCTGATTAGCGTTCGTTTCTATCTAATCCTCATAGCAAACACGCCAATAGTGTTTTGTCATTAGTACACGAAGGAGAAGAATATTTAAGGAGATGAGATACAAGAATACTCAATTCTTGTAACCTCAGTGAGCATATATTATTGGAGACTCGTAATATTTGTAACTTAACAATAATAAACAGCAAAAGCACACATATAAATTTGGAAACCAGCAGGTGAGCAGGATACGAAGTGATCATCAATCCATAATCAACCAAGATTCAACGGTATGTTCTGTAATTTGGAGTGTACATGCAGCTTTCAACATACTTGACCAAATCTGCAGGTTGAGGGAGTCTCGTTGCTACACCTAAATTACATGCAAATTGTTAAATAGTTCATATCTCAGTGAACAAGCTAAAATAAAGCAATTAAGCAAAAAAGGATAAGGGGTGGGAGCGGGGGGTGGGGGTTCATTTACCGAGTTCATGTTCCTTAGCAGCAATATGAGACGAACTCTTTCTTATGTTAGAAAATGGAAGGTAAATCATTCGCTTATCATAATGTTCTTCTGTTACTTGATCACCCAAAGCTTCAGCTATTTTGACAGGATTCAGACATAGAAGGATTAGCACTGGATTAGGTACCAAAAAAGGGGAGTTATATGTACAAAACCTGTAATAAGAGTACTCGTTACTCGAAGAAATAAAATAATCCACGACAAGAAACTATCTAATCTGTGTACTTACAAGCTGCCAGGAGCATATCATTGTGCACGAGAATAGCACAAGAGATGACCAAACCAACACCAAGTCCAGGAAAAATATAAGCATTGTTAGCCAGAATTTACGCAGAGAATGATTCTCAATCTGCGATCGTCCACAGTTTAAAACAGTTGAATTGCACAAATCAAATTCGAACATATATGTTATCTGGCTAGGAACATAAGTTTTGCCATTGTATTCTACAGGGTTGAATGGACTTCCGCTTGCGAAAATTGCACGACCCTTTATTGAAACAAGATTGAAAATAGAAGGTGTAGTTAATTAAACTAAAAAGGTTAAAACTTCGATTATATATCATCATGATAGTCATCTCTAGAAAATCTTAGTACTCATCTCACCTCAGTCTATGAGTAAGCTTCTTCAACAATGCACTCAGCTTGTGAGGTTGGATTGGAAAGAGCCATGATAAGAGGTTGCAGTGTATCATTTGAACCGTGATTAGATTAATCCGTGTAAAACATCATTGGAGAGAAAGAGAGAGAGAGAACCTTATTAAAAGCAGCCATAGCCTCAACCATTTCCTTTGTAAATGTTTTTCCAACACCAGATATTCCAATTAAAGCTGTTGGCTTGATAGCCTAATGAAGTTCGAAGATCAAGCAAAAATAAGTATATCCATAAGTACAAGTTTCCGTCCAACTTAGGGATATACAGCATTTACGCAACCTTGACAGCGTCTAAGAGAGTGTTGCAAGGTTCATGCTCCTGAGCCCATGGTTTCTTAAAATGTTGACGAGATTCCTTGCGAGAATGAACTATTAAACCCTGAAAATTATGCACAAATTACATCAATGATACAAGAGAGAATAATTCGAGACTCCTAATCACAGATAATCAACATATCTACTGATAAAAGGAGATAGTCAATGTATAGCCATATATATTTGATCACAGGTTACCTTTGAGTCTACCAGCCAAGTCTTCTTACGGGTTTCTTCCACAAAATCTTTAGTCTATAGATCAAAAAAAATCACCAAGTGCTGAAAATCATATCGACAGTACCTTAAAATTAAAATTTTTGGACAAAAGACATACCTGTTTTGACATTTCAAGCGCTATAAGTTCTGCTATACCAGTACCAGCCTGCAATTACAAGAGAGCATCAGCGAAGCATACAAAAAATCAACTAATAATTATCGAGAGAAAACAAAAAAGATCTAGAGCATGGGCCTAAATAATCTGTAGAATGTCAAAAGTTACCCTCTTTGTTAGATCTTGCTGATTTTGTCATTCGTGAAAGTCAATAAAGCAGGGTTAGAACTTTACTTCTCCTGCACCAATAAACAAGAATGTATGGTCACCCAAGGTACCCCCCAAGTAGCTTAAGTGATGCAACTAGACCAGAAAGCACCACAGATGCCGTTCCCTGCAGTGGAAGGATCGAGATTTATAAGATAAGCAGATGCAATAATATTAACAAGCAATTTACCGGATACCTGTATATCATCGTTGAAGATCAAATGGGTAGTGCCATGTTTCGCCAACAGCTCAAAAGCATTGTGCTTTGCAAAATCTTCGAACTACAATTTCAGTTACAATTGTACTGAAGTTAAAAACGAAGGCCCCTGAAATGGGAATAATCTTGCGGGGTAATTAGGTATTACTAACCTGTACAAGAACTTTTCCACCATAATTTTGCTTCACGGCAGTCATGAATTCATGTAAGAAGTCATAATATTCCTGGATATAAAAATGTCAAAGTCAGGATATATTCCTTCTAAGAAATAGAAATTCAAAATAAGTTTAAACATGAAACCTTCCCTTGTCTACGTATATGTTGAACAAAGATTATCACTAACAAAAAATAAAAAATTTAAAAGAAGCTATTGGAAGTATTACTTTAAAAATTCTTACCTGTTTTGGATTTTTTTTTCCATCAATTTTAGGTGGCACCGTCACAAGGGGTTGTGAAAATCAAAGCTTGCTAATTTCTTGGACATTAATTTTGAAAGGTTTAAAATCACCAAAAATTGATGTAGCGTAATTTTGACCACCCGTCAAATGGCTACATTTTGATCATTTCTCATATTCTCTTCTAATTTTATCCTCTATAAAATAATTACTTTCAAACAATATATTTTATTCAAAGCTAACTTGTAAATAAAAATATATTAATTAAAAAATTATTTATAAGAGAAAAATTAGCTTATAATTGTAAAATCTAATTATGAATAAAAGTTACTTATAAGATAAAAAATCAATTTTGCAGAAAAAATTTATAAAGTAAAAATACCACTAATAAGATAAAAAAAAATCACTTATAAAATATAAATATTAATTATAACTAAAAAAAATTGTTTGTTTAAAAATTATTTAAAAGTACAAAAATAACTTATAATTCTAAAATTTACTTTCAAGTTAGTTTGCATAACTCACAATTTGAAAGGTCCCCCGACAAGGGGAATAAGTTATATTGTTTGTCAAAGTGTTTCCCATCATCCTAGATTCATCTATTTGAGGGAGGCCCAATTTCACTCTCTTCTAATTGCTTAGAAAGATTCGAGAACCCTTTACTTTATATCTAGAGCTCATCGAAGCCATATTCTGTATATTCAGGAACATGGCTATTGTTATATTCCTAATTGTAATTAGCTTTATCCGTATCAAAATCTAGGTTAGTTAAGTTAAAATTAAGTTGTAATTAAAGTCAAAAGAGCTGGGATTTGTAGTATAGGTCTTGTAGGAATTCAAGATGTCAAAGATATCCAAGAAAATCACATATGATCAATGAAATATAATTAGAAGTCTAAAGAGTGTCAAAGGGCCACACAAGTTATGCTCCAAATTTTGAGTCATAACTGGCAATAAAATTTTCAAATATAAACATTCGAATTTGGAGAATACTTATTTTAGAAGAATTGTAGCCCTTCGAGTTATCATTCAACATATTTTGAATCATCTCAATTTGATATTCAAAGAAAAAATAATGATGAAAATACAGAAAACTGCTTAACTGTGGCTTGATTGGCACTAGCTTGGCGGTCGAGTGACGGTGGACGTCCAATAATCCTGTTTTGCTTCAAACACTTGATTTTGAACCCCGTTTATCCCGAACACTTTTCCTTATATATATCATACCCTAAGAACATCCCAAAGAGTGTTGAATCCTAATTTTACCATAAAGATCATTCCTTTGAAAATCCAAATCACCTTCATTGATTTCAAGATTCAGCCATCATATTATTTGATTCATATATTTATCAAAGTTAGATATGTTAATTGAGCTATAAACCTTCACATTAAATCACAAATCAAAACATACAAGATCTTTGATAAAAAAATCAAACCTACCTTCACCAATTTGACTTTAAAGTTGCTGAAGTTTTGGGAAAAGGTGTTTGGAGCTTCGGTGCTAAAGTATGAAATTTGTTCTTGGAAGTCCACGGGAGATAAATGATACCAGGTTCGGAAGCTATGTGAGGAGCATGCAATCCAGAAGAGCCAATGTGATTACATGAAGAACATCAGATGGGACTAAAGGTTGGTCTGGTTTGGACCATACTTTAAGTTTCATCGTTTGTAGTGGAAGGTTGACTGACAAAGTGCCCGAAGTTTTTAATCATTTGGGAAGGGTTTTCTCCATGATCATATTGGTGTTATTTACTTTACGCAATTTACAAATTGTGGTATCCAAACGAATAAATTGACTTGTTTGATATAATCATCTAAAAATAATTAAAAAGTAACTTGTCGCTTTTAATTGATTTTTTTCACATGTTGGGTCTAACTAAATATTCAGCTAATAAGAACTTCTAGCTATCAAATGGTCAATTGTGAAAAATATTAACTTCAACTTAAAGTAAAAATTTAACATATTAATTTTAAATTTTATACAAAAAAATCACTCATAAATAATAAATAAATTATTACTTAGAAGTAAAAAATTACATATATTATAAATTTAAAATTTCATTAAGGAACATATATGTAATCTTATTATTTTAAAAAACTTTCAACAATGGTGATAAACTCTCAAGTATGGGTTGAACTCTTTTTAAAATTGCTACTAAAATCAATCAAAATTGGTCCGTTCATAAAAACTCAAAATCAGTACTTTAAAAAAGGCCCATAATTAGTACCCAAAACTCCTAAGCATGCCCTAAATACCCTTATTCAGAGGGGATTAAAATCGATTTTTTAGTATATTTTGATAAAAAGATGATGAATATGTGATTTAAAAGTTGTGGGTCCATGAAATATGTAATTAAAATTAATTTTTGACTTTGATTTAGATTGAAATCAATATTTTAATCATTACCAAAACAGGGCTAAAACTTTATAGCCATGTTATGTGGATCCAATATAAAGATTATTGTTACGAAGTTGATCATTTGACTTGGTATTCTTGGTAAATTGAAATAATTGATAAAGGCTTTAATCAAGGGAGGTCATTGAGATTCTCACTTGATGTTGTGGAAATCGATCTGGAAAATAAAGGGTCGAAGATCAAAAAATTGAATGGAGTTGGATCGAGGTCAGATCGATTATAATAGATTAGGAAATAAATAATCCAAAAAATTTGAGGAAAAATAATTTATTTTTAAAATAAATTAATATACGTAGCTAAATTACTTTCAAACTTGACTACATTTAATTTTCATTATGTACACCTCTAATCTCAACAAAATGAGACAATAGATATAGCTAAAGTTTCAATACAAAAGTTATATGGCATTTTGGCATGTGATTAGGATTCATTTTTTTCCCTCAAAAACATAAAAGTTAATTTTCAATGTTAAAATTTGTTAACCACACAATTTAAAAAGATAATAATAATTTATTTTGAGGAACAAATATTCTTATACAATCAAATAAAAATTGCACTTCATTCTTTAAAGTATTCCCAAAAGGTTTTAAAAACTTAAAAGGCTTGAAGGATGTCCATTTGTAATACTAAGCAATCCCACATTGAAATTAGGAGGGACAAATGTTAAAGAAATCAACTATAAGATGAACAGCATATGGTAGGGAAAAAATAATTTCTAGGCCTTCAACATTTTTTACAGTAGGCTCAGAAATTTTATTTGGGAAAATAATAACCTAGATTTAAAAATATAATTTCAACTTTGATAAAATTTAAAAGTGTGTTTGTGTTCGATAATGAAAAATATTTAGAAAGATTCTCCCTTAAACCAAAGAGTCGGTTACACATTCCTTCCAAAAATCATATGGTAATAACTAAATAGGTAATTAAAGAGGTTAATATCACAATAACATATAATTTATAATCACAAACATCATAGCCACATTCACAAATTACAAATTTTATAAGCACAACTGATTATCGATCACAATTTATTAAATTAATTGGTCACGACTTATTTCTCGATCACAAGCAAATTTCATATATCACAACTTATTTCACGACCACAAATTATCAAATTAATTGATCACAAGTTATTTCACCGTCACAAATTATCAAATTAATTTATCACAACTTATTTGTTAGTCACAAAGATGTGAATTGCATGTCATAATTCTAAACCAAACCATTTAAAACGGTTTGAATACGAAGCTATAAATTGCATGTCATAATTATAAACCAAATCATTTAAAGCGGTTTGAAACAAATTTTCAAACCAAACCATTTAAAACGGTTTGGAAAAATTTCAAACCAAACCAAACCACTTCAATTTCTAAATCAAACCAATCCAAACCATTTTTAGGTTTGGTTTAGTTCGAAGATGTAAATTGCATGTCATAATTATAAACCAAACCATTTAAAGTGGTTTGAAACAAATTTTTAAACCAAACCATTTAAAATGGTGTGGAAATTTCAAACCAAACCAAACCACTTCAATTTCTAAATCAAACCAATCCAAACCATTTTTAGGTTTGGTTCAGTTCAAAGTCACGGTTTAACAATGAAAAAATTAATTTATATCAGATAAGTTAAATCATAAATACTAGTCTAAAATTTCAAATTAAAACATAAATTGCATTATTGAAAAATTACAAATCAAAGTTATATAATTATAATCATTATAATGCAACAACATGATATAAATATTTTAAACTCTTAGTCGATACTAGCTAATAGTGTCCATCTGCAATTGTAACACACAATTCATTTTTTTCATAAATATAAAAATATAGTACATGAATTCATTGATTATAGTTAAATAATATAAAATGAATAAAAATAAAAATGAATAAAAAAAATTCAAATACTATAATACCTAGCTAGTGTGACTTTTTGTGAATCATCCAATACTTCTACTACATCCAAACATTAGCAAATTATTTTTAGGGAGCCCGACAATTATTAGAATGAAACAACATAACTGCCAATAAAAACATAGAAAAATTACCAAAAAAATGGATAATCTGACTTGAATTTAGACAAAATTTGAGAAAACTATAAGTAGAAAGAAATGAAATGTGCAAGTTTGAATTAAAATTTAGATTTAATTGTTTGCTCAATTGTAATGGAGGATTGATTAATATGGTTTAGCAGTAGTTATTCAACACTTTATCCAATTTGAGGGTTTTACATTCACATTTATAATGATTGATGTGTATTTAGATATGATTTAATTAATTAATTGAGATGTATAACTGTTGAATTTAGTTTATTTGAATTATGTCTAATATGAAAGTATTTGTTTAACTTAAATGTGTTAAGTTTTAATTGAGTTAAATAAAATTTAGACTAATTTATTTTCAAAAAAAAAAATATATTTTTTAGGTAAACGGTTTGGCGGTTTAAAACGTTTGCAAAGATTGAAACCTAAACCAAACCACTTCGAATCCAAGTGAAACCAAACCAACTGTTTCAAGAAACGATTTCTGTTCGGTTTGACGGTTTGGAAGTTTCATTGTTCAGCCCTAATAATTGCTCTTCATCCACAACACTACCATTACCTCCAAACTATCAAGAAAATTGTAAATTGTATATAATAAAGTCTTGTGAATATTATAAAGGAGAAGACCTATTTATAGGGTTACAAATAAACCTCAAATGAAATAACTCAAAAGGAAAGATTGTGTTATAATTACAAATCAATTATTAAGGAACATAATCCTACACTATTGGAAAACTATCATGGAGAAATATTGATTCTATATATTATTATATTCTACTGACACCCCCCTCAAATTGATGCTGGTAAAAACATCAATTTGCAATCGCGAACTTGATGTGTTGTCGAGTCAACATTTTTGTAGGACCCATAAATCAAGAACTTAATGTTGCTGAACTTCAAACCCAAGAACTGATTCAAAACTCGATATGATTCCCGACAAAGAATCAATGTCCGACCAGAAACTGATGACACTAACAAATCATCACCAAAATGCCGAATGCTCTCACCACACTTGATGCACCAAGAGTCACACATTAACAAAAATTCTGTCAACCATGGACAACCACAAGAAACCCACACCTAAAAGGTTGAATTATGACCAAAGAGAATCAAAGATTCAACCACTCCAAAGATGCTCCAGAGAACTCACTCCCTAAGAAGAATTTTCAAAAGAGATTGACGAAGTGTGCCGACTTACACAGTGAGTTCTATCTGTCGAGAGAACTCAGTTGAACACATAATTCGTGTTTCGACAAAAGTTCTAACACTAATACACCGACCAAAATTCAGCAATATTGCTGACCAAGATGCTGCAGTTGGAAGAAATCCCACCAAACAACTTACACCAAAAATGTCAATTGAACTTGACATACCAATTCCAAAATCCAATTGTGCCAAATTTCGAATACCAGATACACTGGACCAAAACCAAACCACATTTTCATCCCAATTACAACCAAACCGGCCCACAATGAAGCCCACACTAAAATAAGAGGAAACAATCCAAACGAAATTGCTAATGCCCAAATTAAATTCCCAACGACTCAATAAATGACCAGATGAATCGAATTTCTCGAATTACCACAAGCAAAATTAATTTCCATCAAATTCAAATTTTTGATCCTATAAAACCCAAGATAAGTCCAGAAAACCCACATATTTTTGAAGATCCAACTTATTGAACGACCCAATAACCACTAACCTAGTAGGCCCAACAATATGCAACAATAACAAACAACCCCATATATCTTAAATCACCCAGCCCAACTAAGCTCCAAACCAATTAAGTTTCCTAGCCCACAAGAAGAGTCCAGAACAAGAACACGCCCAAATCTCACAAATCACAGCCCAATTGTACCAGAAAGATGAACCGATGCTCATCCTTAAGGTTTCCTCAAAATTTAAATCATCGCCGTCTCATCTCATCGGCACCACACCTCCCGTCGGTAGTCATCTCATCGCCGAGCTCGTCATCTGCACCTGCACTTGTCGGAAATAACAAAACTCTAGCCACATCCAAGAACCTAGTTTCTTGCCATGTCAGATCGCCACCTCCACACTCGATAACACACCACCCACGCAAGTAGTCCTAATTGCTAAAATCGCGACTGCAAAATCGCTATCTCCACCATGCCATCCAACAAACCACACACCACCCACGCAGGTAGTTCAAACTACTAAAATAGCGACTGTAAAATTGCTATCTCTACCATGGTATCCAACAAACCATCGATGAGAATTTTCCATCGCTACACACCATTTAATAACCTATGCACATCCACCATACACCTCTGCCTCTCACATCCAAAATCGAAAAATAAATAACCCACATATGATTGTCTCTATCCTATATTTTGACTCCGTCGTCTCTGCCAGTAATGCACCTTGCAAATCCACTACAGAATCTAAACCCAAGCTGCTAGTCACTCTAATCGACAGTCGAGGCTTTCGGCCCTCCTAACGTCGAATCTTGCTACCACTTGTGAATTCATCTGATGTCTACCTTAGATTTTATTTTTATCTTGGCTGCTTTGGCTGTTCCACCTCTGTCGACTATTTAGACGGCCCCTAATAATGGTAATAATGTAATTACAGAGGAAGAATGAGAGATATATTTTGTATTTTACCAGTTTTGAAATCTCTATTTTCTCGAGCAATTTTAAAATTTTTTTGGGATTTCTACTAAAAGAAAATTTGGTCGGGTGAAATTCAATTGTTAATTTGTTTAGGATCGGAACGGTTCTGAGACCATGTCAAGAAAATTGTAAATTGTATATAATAAAGTCTCGCGAATATTACAAAGGAGAAGACCAATTTATAGGATTACAAGTAAACCTAAAAGAAAATAATAAAGATCGTGTAATAATTACACAATCAATTATTAAGGAAAATAATCCTACATTTCATCCGGCGCATTCCATCCCAATGCCACTCCGACCAGTACCACCACCAAAACATCACCACCACAACCCAAAACAGTAACACAATCAGGTGGTCACCCAACCTACCACCACACAACCCAAAATAGCAATCCAAATATGTGGTGTCCAAAACAGCCACTAGCGAATATGGAAACGGAGGAAGAACTGGAGCCTCAATTTCCAGCGAAGACAGGGGCGTCAACGATAAAACATCTGGTTGATGCGACAACAGCGTGTATCTCTTAAAGAAAGAAGGGCCAGGGGTGGTAATGTTAATGAGGACATGTTAATGAGGACATCAGGAGAGCGGAGAGTGCGGCTGCAGTAGAGAGAGAAAGTTGTATTATAGAGAGAGAGAGAGAGAGAGAGAGAGAGAGAGAGAGAACATATTTTGTAGAAAGAGATAATTGTGATATTTGCACTTGAGGTAGGTGGGTGAGTTGCAGGGATAAGGTAGGAGATATATTTGTTTTGTAGAGAGAGAATTAGGATATCTTTATTAATAAATGTAAAACAAATAAATATAACCTGATTTACGAAAGGTAAAACTTAAAATATGACTAATAAAATGTAAACTTTAAAAACAAGCTTAGTTGTAATTTTCTCTTTTATTTTTTAATTAAAAATGAACCACTGAAAGTGATGAAATCGGTACTCGATCACCAAATTGCAGTTGGACCTTACTTTAGATAGTTATTACTTATTAGTTTAAAGGTTTTAAGTCATAATCGAAAAGGTTTACTAGCTGATTTTCGATATATTTTTTGTTTGAATTCATCATATCCGATTTTGGCAACATTGGTCTCAATACTGTGCTTTGGGATTCAACTTATGCTTTTGGTGTGCTTCATGTCACGATGTGGATTATTTTTAATATCACATAATCTTCATTGTGAGAAACTTTTCAAATTATTTTTCGAATCCGATAATAGAAGCTGTTTTTATAAGAAACCACTTAAATATAAATTAATATTATTCCAATAACAATTTGTGTAGATTTGATTAAAACGCTGCAGAAAAGTCAACATTTTGATATGTTGATGGCCAAATTTAATATCATGATCAATATATATATATGTTCAATTTTTTTTTGAATATTTTGTTATTTGGATTGGCCGTTTAGACCATTGTAAATCGATAATGATGTAGAAATTATTAAAAATTCGAATAAATATTAATTGAAGAACTAGAAGATTAATTCAATGAATTTCCTTGTATTGTTTTTTTCTCAAGTTATATGACTCAATAGACCTTTGCTAGATAAAATGGGGATTGAAATTTCAATATTTATGGAAAATAAATTAGGGTGATATATGGGGCTCATCACCCTACATGTTGACTATCTAGATATTATTTATCTTTAATAAATTTGGGACACCCAATTTTAGATAGAAATACACTTAGGAATTCAACACCAAAGAGCAAAAAGCTAGAATTTTCAAGATTATGGATTTAAAGAAGAAGATTCTTTGTGCAAGATCATATTTTTTCTTCATTAAGATTTAAAAATTCGGTGATGAACTCTATTCTTTTTAGTTGTTTTTATTTCATTATTATGAATAGCTAAAGTATCACTTAGGACAATGTCATCTATTTGTGCCATTTATTTTAATTTTTAAGATTCATGTAGCTTGATTTTTCATGTATTGATATTACCTATAATTTTAATGCTTTGGATTAATTGAGCATTAATTTGATGATTTGTAAATTTTTAACAAATTGAGAGACAAGTTATAGATTTAAATCACATAGTAAAATTCAATAATTTGGATAAAATAGTAGAGATGCATTTTCATTATTATCGCGATCGTTAAAACTTTTGGTTAAGGCTTATTTAAAATCATATAATCATATAGAGATGAGCTGAATTTACTCAACTAATTATGATCAATTTTTAACTCAAGAGAGGTAAATTTTATTAATTAAGAAGAATTTGATGATAAATCTTGAGATGTGAATTAAAGGTGATCATTACATAAAATTGTAAGCCATAACATTCACATTCATACCTTAAAAATTTTAATTTGAGATAATTGTATGACTTTTTATAAATCTCATATAAATTAGATAATTTAGACAATAAATTAAACAAAGTTTTTTCTTTCGGTCAATTAAGAGTTAAAAATAGTAAATTAGTAATTCAATAATAATGTTCTTGGAACGATTATTCAAACTCATAGATTTCTCATATTACTTATTAGAATATCGTATACCTGATATAAAAAAATTGTAATGAAAGAATTAATTTAACTCCAATTTGATGATCATTATTTTGGTTAAAACATTGTTTTGAATGGTGATTTTCAGGAAAATATATGGTAAAAAATTAGTAAAATTTTTGAATTTACGTGTAGAATATTTTATTGTGTAAATGTATTGTTTAAAATAAGCATGTAAGAAAAAAGTTTTAGTACATAATGGTTTTCAAACGGGGTTTAAGTTATAGAAAATCAATATTTGGTCACTCCAATTAGATGAAGTGTCGAATAAACCCCTTGTCAAAATGTTGAGATGATTACGTGGCATGGAGAAAATCGTCAGTAGATTTTTTTTTTTTAACAAAGTGCATTAAGGAAAATATTTTTGCTTAAATCGACTGTAAAAATACTATACTACAAATTTTCGTGTCACATAATCAATTGTATTAACGTAACCATAAATTTCGTTATTTTAGCGAATATATATTTGTTTATCAATTGATTTAGATGGGCTTTTGATCGAACCAAAATCATAAAATATTAACAGCGAATTTCATGCTTTCTTTGCATGATCTTCATCATATTTGCGGTACAGATGAGTGACATGATCCGTCTCGAATCACCATAATGGATCCGACACATGTCGTGCACCGATGGTAGATATCAGGGAAGTGTCGGACCCACCACCAAGGTTAACTTGACATGCTTTGATTATTATAATTTTATAAAATTTTCGGCAGAGTTCCCTTTAAAAAATGGACAAAAATCACCTGAAAATAAAATCAAATATCCCAAACATGTACATATAGTTTAAAATAGAGTACACTGGCCCACAGAATATCAACTATTCAAATACAATACTAACGATTCGACTTTTGCAACAATTTATAAACCACAGTACCCAAAATGCATAATATATATACAAAACATAGCAGAACCAACATATGGAACTAATTTCTGACCAAAAGAGGTGTCTATCCCAAAATATGAACTATTAAACTGAAAAGATGATTCATACAATACTTGACAATTTATGGCTCAACTCGATAGATCAATTGGTCCAGTAGTGCTCAACTCAGCTACTGTCTGATAAGAGAAATAGTGATAAAAATGTGAGCCTATAACTCAGTGAATGGATATTTGTAAAAGTATACTTTTCCATTCATAAAACCTTTCTGAAAACCGACATATAGCATAAAATTTCTTTTCATTGACATATAAACTAAAATATTTATTCTTTAAACTGAATAAGCTGAATTTTGTAGCTTAGAATGTGATAATACTATCAAAACTAAAATATACTATAATCATAAACATCTTTATTCTATATACTGCATTTCTAAAATCTGATAAGCTATGTAATACTGAAACGTCACACCAAAAATGTACCTGGAATAACCATACTCGTGTATCGATTAATCTCGATATACATAGCAAGGTTATTCAATTCTGAAATTTTGTAAGTCTGAAATTCTGGTCGTACGCGTGTAGAGCTATAAAATGGTCATACACTATTGAAACACATTCACAATAGTGCAAAGCAGGTAAAATCATTATACTGATCATACGCTGTGGAAACACATTCACACCAGTGCAGAGTGGGTAAAATAACCATATGAAATCATACACCGTGGAAACACATTCACACCAGTGCAGACGAGGGTAAAATCACCTGGGTACTTTATGGTGGTTTTAAATAATAACTTTAAATATGCTGAAATATTTAATACTGAAATAATTTAACTGAACTGAATTTAACTTTTAAAAACATTTGATAATAAAATTCGTTTTATTTTGAAAATTCATGCTATCAACTCAACTTATAA
Source organism: Olea europaea var. sylvestris (assembly GCF_002742605.1). Lineage (NCBI taxonomy): Eukaryota > Viridiplantae > Streptophyta > Magnoliopsida > Lamiales > Oleaceae > Olea > Olea europaea. The sequence continues at coordinate 2,754,682 of NC_036245.1, read as the reverse complement.
AATACGTGACTTCAAAATTAAATAAATACTTATTTCTGAAAAAAAAGCTTATCCACTCACGTAATACAAACTGAACCTAAGATGGTCTATAGACTCTTCCAATTTCCTCGTCACCACCTGGAATACATAACAAGATGACTAATCAACCACTATTAAATTAAGAAACTTTAAGATCTACTTCTATAATACTTAACTAAAATTGGTCGATGCTCAAATCAATTTCCCAAATATTCTTTTGATCAGTTGGAGCTAATCCCACTTTCTAATCCCTTTTCTAATAACTAATTCATCAACAAAACATTCTTCCCAAGTTTAAAACTAATTTTACTCTCCAATCTAGTGAAACTAGTAACCATAATTCCACCCATTTAATATACATTTTGTTCCATAAAATCAACTCCCAAGTGCAACATTCCATTTATATAATCATTTTCTCAATTAATTAATCAAAAATTCGAAATTGAATTCTAGGGTTTCCCCAAAAATTTTACTGCCTACCTTGTTGAAACTGAAACTTAATTAATCCCCAAGCTTGAGCTCCAAATCGTACATATATCACCTAAATTTGTCATTTTATTACTACAAGTTAAAACCCTAAAAATTTAACATAAATCACACCTTTATCACTTGGAACAATGGATAAATTACACCCAAACTTGAAAGGATTAACCTTACATCGCGTCCTCTTCTCCCTTTTTTCCTGCTTTCTCTTTTTCTTCCCTTTTTTCCTTAGTTTTTCCCTTCTTTCTCGGTCTTCAATGCTCTGCCCCGTTTCTTGTGTGTGTGTGTGTGTGTGTGAATTGGGAGAAAAATGAGTCAATTCTAGTGATTTAATGGTTCACTTGCCCAAACTGTAAAATAAGTCCGACATTTAATCCTATAACTTTCAAAAATATATAAGTAAATTTCCAACTTTAAAATGTATCCAATTTAACCTTCATATTTTGCCAATTGCAAAATAA
>NC_036245.1:2746380-2753501 GCF_002742605.1 Olea europaea var. sylvestris | reverse complement strand
TTTATTTATTTATTTATTATTATTTTTTTTTTTAAGGCAAATAACACTAGCGTGGCTTATTTTATATCATCAAAAGCAAGAATACAAATAAAGGATGGGGCATAGACCTGACTTCCAGCCAATGTAAAGTGCAACAAATGTCTCAAAATGAATTGCAGGTAACATTAAATGAAACAAGACTAAAAATAAGTATAGACTACTCAAGGGTACTCCCGAGGGTAAATTTTTGGGTGGTAGTACATAGACATTGATCGGGTCATGCGTCTGGTCTGAAATATTTTTGGATCGTTGTAGTCTGAGTAGTCAGGCTCACTCATTGGAGAGAGGTCCTTTATGCGAGAATGGGCACTTCTAGGTGAAAAATGCTGTTCGAGCGATGGTACGCTAAATGTTGGGCGAAAAGCAGATGCCTCTGATCTCATGGTGCTATTTGCAGACGCGTTTGATCTCATGGTACTCTATGTTGCAACATCTAGGACATGTAAGAGTGAGCTGCTGATTGTAATACATCATCCCCTGCGTTTTGTACGCAGTCTCCAAGTCCCATGCCATCCATGTTTCTCTGTATATGTTCATTTAGCTTATCTTGTGTAGGAGCCGTGATGGAAGGACTAGGTAAAGATGTATGTGTAGAAGTCTTACTCATAGAAGGTCCCTCACAAAAGAGCTTGATAACCAAGTCCTCAATGGCAAACCTCATGGTAGATCCAACCTTCATGCCATGGTCATTCTTAAAGTGATCGATCAATATATGCTTGATAATGTGCTTCTCTAAGTCGATCTCACCCAACAGCCCCTATGCAATATTGGTACGAGGAGCTGTCCCAGTATCTGATCCCTGTACTGACTGAGTACCATCTGTATGTATCTTCAATGGTGGAGAACTGATCTCGATAGGAGCCTCTGGAACAGGCTCAGCAACTGAGTAAATAAATGGTGGTACCTCCGATCAACTATCTCTGTACTGATCACCTGACCCCTAGATAGGAGCCTCTGATGTAGGCTTAGCACCTGAAAGAATAAATGGTGGTATCTCTGGAGCTACTGTCATGGGGGTTAGAGTAGGAACTGTCGATATAGATGTTGACTCTGTCTGAACTGCTGTAGTAGTAGTGTGAAATATAGTAGGCACTACTGAAACTAGCATCCACTGCTTCCTCGGCTCTACAAAGTTTTCCTTGCCTTTACCCTTATCAACCCTACTAGAAGAGGGTTGAATAGGGGGAGGCACAACAACTAGTAGGGGGTGTCCCTGAAGTTCACTTATCATAGGAATGACCTATATGCCTACAACTGAAGCAAAAAAACTGGCCTATTCTCATAAATGACTGTTTGCCAGAAGCCATGGTTGCCCAGCGCTCAATCCAAACCCTGTCAGGCAATCTAAGCTCCAAATTCAACTCAATGCATACCCTAGCCTCACTAGGTTGTCTTAAGTCTGATGTGGCCTCATTGATCATTAGGGGTATTTCTATTGCCCTAGATAAAGCAAAAAGGAACCCCTTGGCATGCATGTACCGGAAGCAAAGGGAACGAAACCTATATGGAAATTACCGGGGTCTCCTGCTCTGGTCTGAAATCACATGTCCACTTAAGGATCCTCATCGGACACCAATCAATGTACCATGAAGGCTTTAGAAATAGCCTACTATAGTCCTCCTCATGTGTAAGGTGGATAATTATATGTACGGTGTCAATCAATCCCACCTCAAAGCTAGCATAAAATCCAAATTTAAAGAAAATCTCACGTACCTTCCTCATGGTTGGCTTGTGATAGGGATCAACCAAGGTAGCCTCTTCGGAGTCGGTCAAATCAATTGTCGACTTACCCACATGTGTAAAGGATTCCTTGGTAGCGAATCCAGTAGTCGAAGAGCCATTTGTGGCTTGTAGGACCAATGCAAATGACTTCTCTAAGCTTATCTCAACCTGAGATAGTCCCAGACGGCCACGAACTGCAGTAGCATAGGTCTTTTGACCCTGATTAACCACTGTCTGAGCCTCGTGTGGGAAACCTGATGGTAAAAATGAACTCGGATTAACTGAACAAATACTCTGATCAAAAGTTGCCGTAGGCTCGCCAAAAGTCCGCTGACCACTGGAGGCTCTATTTTCAGGCCAAAATCATTTGAAGTCAAAAAATTATGAAATTTACCAGTTTGAACCAGAATTTTGTGCTAATCATCTTGGTCAGGCATGTTTCCCAAGGTGAGATATGCACTGGCCGAAAAATTACATTTTTTTGATAATCTAGCGGTTAATGTTTGGGCCCGTACTAGGTACGTCCGTTGTTCGTTTTGGATGATATTTTGATCGAAGATATACAATATCATGGTAATTCTTAATCACCAGCACGTGTAGTTGTTGAGGATCAACACTGGGATTAATTGTAGTTTTAGTTTCCGACTACAGGAGAATCGAGGTTGCGATTTCGACCAAATCCAACGCTGAAGACACCACCCCAAGGGGTTTTGGGCCTTCTGAGTTCATTAGTGGTGGTCTCATAGCCAAAATCTGACTGGAAATGGTCAAAATGAATACATTGTGTTTTGGGTCCAATTTTTTTATTTGAATTTAATTCAAAAACTACTGAATCTGTTGTTGTTTGTTGAAAATCAGTTTTGGATGTTGTTGCACATGTCTTATCATCGATTTTTGCGGTATTTTATGATGGTGGATCAAGGATATTGATGTTTTGGAGTTTTTCTCCCATTCTAGAGAGAAGAGAGAGTTTTGTCACAAAGATGGAAGAATTGCTCAACGGATTCAACAACTTAAGGTTTTCATGAGTTGTATGAAAATGAATTTTTCATTTGATTAAAATTTAAATGTCAATGTTCGAATTAGTGAAGAACCAGAATTCTCTCAATTGGTTTGGATCATTCAACATCATCAATTCATTCTTATTACACAATTAGAGACGTTCTACCTATCTCTCTAATCGAAAAATATGTCGTTGAAACCCCAATTTAATTCTATAGTAATTCCAAAGTTCAAACTTCCTAAAATACATTCTCACATTTATTTATTGAAATAAGATTCAAAATCCACCATATATATCAAGCATGAGGCAGCAAAGAATTGCACGTATAAATTAACTGACTGAAATTAAAACTCAAATGAATATTTCAATTATTTGATGGAAAAAGCATAACTAAATCCATGAAAAAACTAATTAAAGTTAAGTAAATCTCAAAACATATTCATGAAAAGAAAGTTTAAACTCAAATTGTTCTACACTAAAAAACAAATTACATGAATTAAATGGTGTTGAGATCTCCAAATCCAATTGAGTCCCTTCGTAGCTTCGCCGACATCTTTAGTTCTCAGTGGAAATCTTGCGCAAAAACTAGAGAAAATATGTATAGAGATGTTGATCCATGTTCTGGGACCTAAGGCTTAAATATTGCGAAAAATGTGTTTCTGTAAGGGCTCGACTTAAATTAGGGTGTGACCGCATAGTTCAGAAGGTTGTGGTCTCATAGTTCAAGAAATTTTCCCTTCAAAATCTCTGGACCTCTTTATGCGATTGCACTGAAGAATATGCCATGCGACCACATGGCATAAGTTTTTTCACAATTGTTGCGTTTTGATCTTCGTACTTTGGTTTTCTTCCATTTTAGTTATTTTTTGCTTGTTTCTTCTAATTTCCACCGTATTCATCCATTTACAACTTAAATCAAAATATAAATGTACTTAATGCATTTAGGCGTCAATTTATCGTGAAAGTGCAAGTATAAATGGATGAAAACTTAACAATTTGGGTCATTATCACACCCCCAAACTTGCTTATTGGTAGTCTCTAACAATTTCATGTAGAACAAATGACTAGTCAATGCTACAATTCAAATTGTTAAATTCCAATTCAGCTATAGTTCATGCTCTTTTCAAAATCAACACCACCAAGAAATTAATAGTGTCATGATTATCAGAATATTAAAAACACTTACGAAATGTGTGTGTGTGCGCGTCAAGTCATAGCCATCTTACGCCGACCCTAACACATGTAGCATCAAGTATGTCTCGAGCTAAAGGTTTAGCTTTATAACTCATGGGTATCAAAGTATTTAGTGCATGGTTTCTCTCTATGGAGCTGAGAAAGGAATACACTCAAAACATGGATGCTTAAGTATTTATGAACATATAACAAGAAAACATTGACCTTATGATAGGTACACTGTCAATTGAGAATTCATCAACTTCTTACCACAACCCTACTTGGGATCAAAATAGCCAATGCAAGAGGTTGTTATGAGGGTTGAGTTGAGTTATATGAAAAGAAGGGCATAAGGATTCAAGGACTTTCAAGTATGTAGCTAGGTATTTCGTCAAGCATTTTAATAGATCACATCTTTTACTCAATGCATTCTTCAATATTTCAATTCCCACTATCAACCTTCTTTTTCTTTTCTTTCTTTTTCCATTTTTGTCTCCCCTTTTTTTAAAGCAGCAATTTGGGATGCCCTACTTGAGCACATACTAAATCTTGTCATTTTCCTTGCTTCTGTCTTTCACAAATAAACACCCAAAACCTACTACACACTAGGAAGTAAAAAAATGGATAAATACACGTTTCGGTTGTACTCCAATATGAAGAGATATGGATAACATAGGTGTATGAAGAAAGGTTATATATATATGTATATTCGCTCGAAGTGGCTACTAGGATGTTGTAATTATTGAAAAGTGGTGGCTTGAAAGGCTCAAATGTTGATCCTAAATTAACCCTAATCATTTTCTAACTAATCCACTGTCTCACCACAAACCATATGATGTTATTCTCAAAAGAAGTGTCTAATTCACAAAATCAATGAACGCTTATTACCATTTGTAGTATATAGTAGCCCTCAATTCTCTCATAAGAAAACTTCAGAAGGAGACTCCTCTAACTACATGTGTTAAACTACCATCTTACCAAAAAACTTGTGTGCATAAAAAGAATTCAACAAGTGTGTCAACATCTAGATTCTAATAATCAAAATTAACTCCCAGTGGCATATTTTGTCATCCAAGAGCATAGGCATACAGCAAATCAGAGACTTAAACAAAATTATTATTATTATTATTATTATTATTATTATTTTTTTTTTATCTCTTTTCTTTTATTCCAAAAGAAGTCACAACAGAATTTCATAATTATGCAATTTATAACAAAATCCAAATTGATCCTCCCCATCCAATTCTTGTATTGTCCTCAATGCATAAACAAAACTGCCAAATGAAAAGAAAAAAATGTATCACTTGGATACTATAGTAAATCAATATAAACTTGAAGAATAGGAAGCCTGAAAGTTCTTAATGGACGGATAATGTAGAGACTGAAAATAAAACTAAAAAAAATGCAAAACATACTTAAAAAGAAAATTCTAAAACTAATATACAAAAAAAAGCAAAGTAAAAGACATACATGAGTGATATCAAAGGTGGAAATAGGGTCTGCAAGAGGAATTTCTTCCACTGTAGGCACCTGTTGCCCATAAGCTATCTTTAAACGTTGTCTATTCACTTTGAAAACCCTACCATCAGTAGGGTCCTTAATTTCAATTTCCCCATTTTCAAAAGCTTGTTTCACCACAAAGGGGCCAGTCCACCTAGAGTGAAGTTTTATTGGGTAATTGTGGAGTCTAGAATCATACAAGTACACTTTCTGTTTGGTTCAAAAGTTTTCCTCAAGATATTTTTATCATGAAATGCTTTCATTTTTCCTTGTAGATTCTAGAACTGTCTTGACATCATTTCTTAACTCCTCCAACTTAGACATTTGAAACTTCCTAAGTTTACCTCCATCTTCCAGGTCAAAGTTGAAACGTTTGATGGTCCAAAGACTCTGTGCTCAAGCTTTACAGATAAATGGCAAGGCTTTCCAAAAATGAGTCTATGTGGTGACATGCCTAAGGAGGTCTTAAAAGACGTACGTTAGGCCCAAAGTGCATCATTTAGCTTTAAAGACCAATCTTTACGATTAGGGTTCACTGTTTTCTCCAATAGTTGTTTAATCTCCCTATTAGTTAATTCCACTTGTCCAATAGTTTGGGGTGGTAAGCAATGGGAATTTTATGAATAACATAATATTTTTTCATAAGTGCTTCAAATGAACGGTTACAAAAGTGTGTGTCTCTGTCACTAATAATAACTCGTGGCTTGTCAAACCGAGATATTTTGTAAGCGTAAGCTATCTAAATAGAGCCATTCAATGAAGAGTAAGGGATAAAGTTAGTTCCTTGACCAGATTTTCTATTCAATTCATCCCTATTCCTATACTAGTTGATGTGAGGTCAGGTGGACCCCTGAACTCCATAGTTCTTTTGGAATGAACACACCATGTGGAATGGGTCTACCAGGCTTTGAATACCACTTTCTCTCTGGATCGCTAGACCACAGACCTGAGATTCGAATCCCTTGAATTCTCTCAACCTTGTGATCGTAGTTTCCAATTTTCTTACTATGAAACAATTTTGTCAACCTTACCAGCTGTCTGAGATGAACATCCAAATTGACTTTTTGTCCCCCTCAGCAATCCCTTCCGATCTTCATTTAGCAGCGATCTCAAGGATGGCCTTTATGTATGAGTTGAAAAGGAGGTATCCAGAAATTTGACAATCGTTTTATTATTATTAGCCCTACAAGCTGTCGCCTCTACCCATTTAGATACATAGTCTTTTTCAGTTGTGGAATAGTTCCTTTGAGAACTATTTAGGGTCCTACTAATGTAGTAAATTACGAAAATCTTACCTTCTCTTCGTTGCCCAAGGACAGCACCTACCGCATAATCACTAACATCACACATAATTTTAAATGGTAATGTCGAATCAAGTGGTTGCATTATAGATGCGAAGATTAGTTTGCCAATCAGTGTTTCAAATGCCTATTGGCATTATAGGTTCCATTCTAAAGTGGCATCTTTGCTTAGAAGGTTACACAATGGTCTAGATATAGATGAAAAGTTTTGTATAAACCTCCTATAAAAACCTGCATGACTTCGGAATGATCTGATGTCTTTCACTGTCTTAGGTATAAGCAATTTAGAGATTAGTTCAGCCTTAGATTTATCAACCCTTATCCTTATAGAAGAAATTACGTGTCCTAAGATAATTCCCGAAGGTACCTTGATATGACATTTC
>NC_036245.1:2731742-2741414 GCF_002742605.1 Olea europaea var. sylvestris | reverse complement strand
ACCTAACTCTCAATTATGATTTAGTGATTTCTAATTATTCTAGTTAATTATTCCATATTTAAAAGCAAGAATCCTAATTATTTCTCTTTCCTCTCTCGAGTGTCGGCTAGAAATTAACCTGAGATTCCAATTTCAATATCTCTATTCTGAATTGAAAATCAAGAATTTATAAAAGTTATGATTCTTTTATGTAGTAAGCTTAATAGTTATATACTTTCTCTCGAAACCTATAAAACCTATGTTGTGTCAATTTTAAGATCAGGCCAACATTTCCCTCTCGAGTGCCGAAATTGACTAGCATCTAATCATTCAATTATTGATCAGGTAATTGAAAGTATTAAAATCATGACACAATTAAACATGTGCAAGAAAATCCATGAAATATTTATAAAATTCATCAAACCATAATTTCAAGTGGCTACATCAAACCCTAGATAATTTGTTTCGTTCATGACTGGAAACGTGAAATTCATACAAATTATAAAGGAAAACATAAAGGAGAAAGTAAAACTAGGGGTGGACAAAATTTTCAGACCAAACCAAGCGGTTCGGTTCGATTCTATCAAAAAAATTAATGTTTTTGGTTCATCGAACCAATAACCATTTGGTTTTTGGTTCTGGTTAGGTTCTAGTTTACCAATAACTAGAACCAGAACCAATCTTAATATTTAGTTTTATATCTATTAATTAGTGGAGACCCTAATTATATATTTATTGGACATAGCCCATTAATTAAATACAGTTTATTAATCAATCTTGGGTCATTAGAGACAAACAACTTATTAGTTGTTTACACCCTAATTTTGTATTCAATTGAGTCATTTTTCCTTCATCCTTTTAATTTACACAACGTTGCAACATCATTTCATCAAGTCAGTGGGGGTGTCATTTAAGATCAGAAAATGAAATTGATCAATTACTTAAAAAGTCTCCAAATTAGTAATGTATACCTAAATAAAAAAAAATAAACATCAAATATTTAGGAAGTTCAAATTTCAATCATTGAGATCAAAAAAGTTATAACTAACAAACAAAATAGATTCATACTTTGAATACACAAATCAATTTTCGTTCTCATACAAAAAATTGTTTAATAAATAATAGCAATAATTCGTTAAATTAAGTGGAAATAGGGTTCCCTACATTAAAAATCCAAAATTCAAAAATGAGGTGGGTAGTTTCATTGTTCCAAAATCAGATGTTTTGCTAAATATATATACTTCAAAAAACCCTAATTATTCCCATTTTCATTCCCCCCACCCTGATTCTCTCTCTCACATCTCTCTCTCAACTGCCCGGCGACAGACGATGGAGGAGTTACATCGTTGCAGCGTTGCCAACCATGCTATTGTGAATGTCCCCTTTGCAGCGTCGACGTACTGATGGCGAGGGTGAATCTGTGGATCTGTAGTGTGAGTGCGGTGGTGGTTCAATGAATTGGTGTGGGTTTAGATCTGTGGATTTGTGGTTGGTTTGGTGGTTGTGGAATGGCGAGAGTGGTGGATACGTGCAACGGTGCGAACTGGTGTGTGTGTGGTGTGCGTGTGATGGTGGTTTGACGAACTGGTGTGCGTGTGGATCTGTGGTGGTTGTGGAGTGGTTTGGGGGTGGGTTTTGTTGGCTGTGGTGGCGGTAGAGAAAGCGGTGCTGGTTGTTGGGGGTGGATGCTGTGGTTGTGGAATGATTTGGGGATGGTGCTGGCTGCATTAGCGATGCTGAAATTTGTGACCGTGATTATGACTCCCAATTGTGACTTGCAATTGGATAGGTAATCTAAAAAATTGTGACCATGACTCACAATTGATGAAGTTGTGACCGAAAAATTAATCATGACCAATATTCCAATAATTTGCAATAAAAATAATCTGTGACCTAAAAATTTTGGATTCTGTGACCGATGAATAATCTGTGACCTATAAATTTTTTGATTAAATAAGTTGTGACCAAAAAAATTGATAAGTTGTAACTAAAATTTAATCCGTGACTAATTAATGAGATAACTGTGACTAAAAACTGTGACCTCAATATATTTAATTAATAAAATATATATTTAATAAATTAATTTATAAATAAATTTTAAAAATCTAATTTTTAAAACTTTAAACCTTTGTTCTTAATTTTGAAAAGAGGTATACTTACCTTCTTAGAAATGAATTTTTCCCCTAAATTAATTGCAGTAGTTTTGAAGGGAGACTCCCATGGTTCTGCTTCTCTTCTAGTAATTTCGATCGGCCGCCGCAGCGCCCTGATCACTGCTGCCCTGTTCCTCCCCCCCTTCATTTGTCTTCTTTCATTTAGCTTCTTTTCCCTTCTTTTCATCACCTCCGTCAATCTATAGCAAAAATTCAAACCCATATATTAAAACATCCAAAACTCACAAGACATGACGAAATATTAAGCTTAATGACATTAATCTAATGAGTGAAATTTCAGTCATCAACCAATTCATTGTTCTTAAAAGGAGACGCCAATAATAACTTTTAATATTTTCAAGATGTTCGTTATCTTTCCATGGGACAAAGGTGAAGAGTAACACGAGTCCTGCTTCTTCTTGGCAGATTGTTTATTTTGTGAAACCTACTCATGATTGCATTGTTGAATGCTTGCCAACATGCCAATCAACGGAAAATTCTCCCAAGCACATCAATCTTCAATTGCATCATTTTCGCTCTTGCATAGATGAAACTATCCTCATAGCGAACATGCCAATAGTGTTTTGTCTTTAGTACACAAAAGAGAAGAATATTTAAGGAGATGAGATACAAGAATACTCAATTCTTGTAACCTCAGGTAGCGTATATTATTGGAGACTCATAATATTTGTCACTTAAAAAGACTTGAACTTAATACACGGCATCAGCTCACAATAAATACAAGGCACGCTTATAAACTTGGAAACCAGCAGGTGAGCAGGGTACGAAGTGGTCATCGATCCATAATCGACCAAGATTCACCGATAGGTTCTGTAAGTTGGAGTGTACATGCAGCTTTCAACATACTCGACCAAATATGCAGGTCGAGGGAGTCTCGTTGCCAAACTGGCAACTGAAAAAAAGAAAAAAAAGACAAAAAAAAAAAAAGAAAAGAAAAGAAAAAAAGAAAGGGGGGGGGGGGGGGGGGGGGGGGGGGGCATTTACCGTGTTCATATGCTTTAGTAGCAGCAAGATGAGCTGAGATCTTTCTTATGTTAGAAAATGGAGGGTATAAATCATTCCCTTGTCATAATGTTCTTGTGTTGCTTGACCAGCCAAAGCTTCAGCTGTTATGAAAAGATTCAGACAACGATAAAGGGATTAGCACTGGATTAGATACCAAAAAAGGGCAGTTATATGTACTAAACCTGTAATAACAGTACTCGTTACTCAAAGAAATAAGATAATTCACGACAAGAAACTATCCAGTCGGTTGTATACTTACAAGCTACCAGGAGCATATCATCGTGCATGCAAATAGCAATAGAGATGACCAAACCAGAACCAAGTCCAAGAAATATATATGCATTGTTAGACTGAATTTACACAGAGAACGATTCTCAATCTATAATCCTCCACAGTTTAAGACAGTTGAATTGCACAAATCAAAGTCGAACATATATGTTACCTGGCCAGGAACATCAGTTTTGCCATTGTATTATACAGGGTCGAATGGACTTCTGCTTGCGAAAATTGCATGACCCTTTATTGAAACAAGATGGAAATAAAAGGTGAAGTTAATTTTAGTACAGAGATTAAAATTATGATGGTATATTAACATAATAGCCATCTCTAGGAAATCTTAATACTCATCTGACCTTAGTCCATGTGTAAGCTTCTTCAGCAGTGCACTCAGCTTGAGAGGTTGGATTGGAAAGAGTCATAATAAGAGGTTGCTGTGTATCGTTTGAACGGTGATTATATTAATCCGTGTAAAACATCATGAGAGAGAGAGAGAGAGAGAACCTTATTGGAAGTAGCCATAGCCTCAACCACTTCCTTTGTAAATGTTTTTCCAACACCAGATGTTCCAATTAAAGCTGTAGGCTTGATAGCCTAATGAAGTTCGAAGATGAGGCAAAAATAATTATACCCTTAGGTACAAGCTTCTGTCGAATTTAGAGATATACAGCATTCACCCAACCATGACAGCTTCTAAGAGAGTGTTGCAAGGTTCATGCTCATGAGCCCATGGTCTCTTAAAATGTTGAAGAGATTCCTTGCCGGATTGAACTATTAAAAAGGCCCATAAAATTGATTTTTAAGTATATTTTGATAAAATGTGTGATTTAAAACTTGTGGGTTCATGAAATATATGATTAAAATTAATTGTTGATTTTGATTTAAATTAAAAAATATATTTTAATTATTACCAAACAGGGGCTAAAACTTTGTAGCCATGTGACGTGTATCCAATATAAAGATTATTGTTACGAAGTTGATCATTTGACTTTGGCATTCTTTGCTAATTGAAATAATTGATAAAGGCATTACTCAAGGGAGATTATTAAGATTCTCATTCAATCTTTTAAAAATCAATGTGAGCATCGATTCAAAAAAATAGAGGAACAAGGATCAAAAAGTCGAATTGAGTTGAACTCGGTCAGATCGATTATAATAAATTAAGAAATAAATATACCGAAAAATTTGAGAAAAAATCTTTTATTTTTAATATAAATTAATATAAGTAGCTAAAAGACTTTCAAACCTGGCTACATTTAATTTTCATTATATCCACTTCTAATGTCAACAAAAATGAGACAATAGATATAGCTAAAGTTTCAATATTTAAGTTACATGGCATTTTAGCATGTGTTTATGATTCATTTTTATTTATTTTTTAATCAAAAACATAAAAGTTAATTTCCAATGTTAAAATTTAATTTTAACCAGACATTTCAAGAAAAGAAATAATCTATTTTGAGGAACAAATATTCTTATACAACTTTTCAAATAAAAATAGCACTTCATTCTTTAAAGTATTCTCAAAAGGTTTTGAAAACTTGAAAGGCTTGAAGGGTGTCCATTTGTAATATTAAGCAATCCCACATTGAAATTACAAGGAAAAATGTTAAAGAAAGCAACTATAAGATGAGCAGCACATGGTAGGGAAATAATAATTTCTAGGCCTTCAACATTTTTGACAATGGACTCAGAAATTTTACTTGGGGAAAAAAAATACCTAGATTTAAAAATATAATTTCAACTTTGATAGAATTGAGATTTTTATGTTTATTTTATCAAAAATCAAATCATAAATAGGTTTTATATATGTGTGTATTAGATAATGAAAAATATTTAAAAAGATTCTCCCTTAAGTCAAAAAATCGGTTACACATTCCTTCCAAAAATCAAACGGTAATAACTAAATAGGTAATTAAATAGGTTAAGAGATGTAATTTATAATCACAATCATTGAATGCCACAGTCACAATTACAAATTTTATAGGTCATAACTTATTATCGATCACAATTTATCAAATTAATTGGCCACAACTTATTTCTCGATCATAAGCAAATTTTATGTCACAACTTAGTTCAGAATTACAAATTATCAAATTAATTGATCATATGTTATTTCACTGTCAAAATTATCAAATTAGTTTATCACAACTTATTTGTTGGTCACGTAGGTGCAAATTGCATGTCAAAATTATAAATTTAGTCAACAATTACACATTTTTAAAATCATATATCATTTTATTGGTTACAATTACCTAATGGTTGGTTACAATCGCTCTTCATCCGATCCATTTCGTCCGACCACCAATCTTACCATAGCATTACTAGTACCTCCAAATTGCATTTCATCCAACCCATTCCATCCCAACACCACTCCTACCAGTACAACCATCACCACAACCCAAAGCAGCAACACAAGCAGGTGGTCACCCAACCCACCACCACACTTTTGAGACCGATTGACCAATAATGCAGGAATTGAGATTTAATGAATATAACTTGTTGTAATAGAAGTAATTAACAAGATCACGAAAAACCACAAGATTAAAGTAAAGAAATAAAATAACTGGCAGAGGAACGATGTTATTTTATTCAATCTATGAAAGGAGAGAATTACAACAATAATGGCTTAAATAATACTGAAAGAGAAGCCATGTATTTATAGTATAAAATCTAGCCCTAAAAAAGTCCCAAAAAAGGTAAGAAATCTACTGCAATTTTGACTCCTATTTGAGTCATACTTCTAACAATCTCCACCTTGACTCAAATTCCGGTGCAACGAACGAAGCTCCAAAATTTCTCCACCTTGAGAAATAATCGGTCTGCATCAGAATGAACTAACCAATCTCCTCAACGCAAAAGCCAAACTCTCCACGATATCACGTTTCCCCGCCCGACGTCCACAAGCGACACCCGAACCCAAACCCGGGTTCCCAAAATTCCTCTTGGAATTAACAATCACTGGACAGGGTCGAAGCACACCCTATAGCAGAAACCACACCAAATGTACAATCAGAAGGTCCCTTGCCAATATTGTCACCTTCAATGATTTCTAAAGCATTACAGACATCTCCAAAACTGTACCTACACTCTATGAGTCCATTGGCATTACAAGAACACGGCGTACTTGCTAAAATTGGTGGCAAAGCGGAATCATCAAACTCCCTTGAGAAAGTTCTTAACTGACCCAGAGCCAAACCCGAGAGGTACTGTACCAAATTGAATGTCCACCACGGTACTGAACTTGTCCAAACGTCTCTGAACTGGTTCTGCGCTCCCCTGCAAGATGTACAACTGGGATTTCCTCCGTCCCTCCAGTACAACCCGGACACCCCTTCGAACCTTCAAGACTCCACTCCACCAGAAAATTTGTACCCTTTTTCATCCAAGGTACTAAGTGATATGAGATTCTTTGTCAAGTCTGGAACATGGCAAACCTCATCGAGTGTCCTCACTGTTCCATCCTGTAGCCTCAATCTGACTTGACCGATTTCTGCAACCCAGCAAGATTAGTTGTTTCCCATGACAACTTCACTTTGTTTCATCGTCTCATATGTTTGAAATAAAGCCCTATTGAGACACATATGATAAGAACAAGCAGAATCCAGAATCCATTCCTCAAGTTTGGATTCCTCGTCAGATACAGCCAACATCAGATCTCCATCATCACAAAATTTTTTAGCAATATTAGTCTCGTTCGAATAATCTGATTGTCCCACATGATTTGCATGTAAATCACCTTTACTTTGCAACTTTTCGCAATCTTTCTTGATGTGTCCTTTCCTCTTGCAGTAATAACAATACACATTGCTGTACTTCACCTTCAATCTACCCCTCCATCGATCACCATGAGTAACAAGAGCATCCACACTCCTAGATGCAGGATCTCCAACCAACAACTCCATCTTCTCTTTTAAGAACAGGGCGTCGTATACCTCCTCAATGGATAACATGTCACGATTATATAGAATAGTATCACGAAATGACGAAAAAGAATTGGGTAGTGAACACAACAGGACCAAGGCTAGATCCTCTTCATTATATTTTACCTCCAAAGTCTCCAAATTTGCAACGATCTCCTTCAATACAGTAAGGTGGTCCTGCAGTGACCCTCCTTCCGCCATGCGATGAGAATACAACCTCTGTTTTAGAGTCAGTTTGCTAGTCAAACTCTTTGTCATGCACAACTGCTCCAACTTGAGCCACAAAGCAGCCGCTGTCTTCTCCTTCAAAACATCTTGCAGCAAATTGTTGGATAAATGAAGTTGGATTTGCGCAAAAGCCTTCCGATCCTTCCGTTGTTTCTCCTCCATAGACAAGTTTGTTGGCATCCTATCGAAACCCAGCAAAGCATCATCAAGATCCATCTGCGTCAACACGGCTCTCACCTTTACTTGCCACAACGAAAATCTTGTATTACGATCCAATAGTGGAATTTCATACTTCAACGAATTCATCTATAAAAAATCTCAATCAAATCAGGAAGAACTTGCAACCTGCAACACCCAAAACTGAAAACTACTGAACGTGCAAGGGCCAAAATAGTCAAGAACCACAATTTTGCCCAAAACTGAAATTAGACAACACCACAAGGTCCATCTCGTCATCCGGAGAAAACTGCCTGAAGACACCGTCGTCGAAAAACATTTCACTCGTCCCCACTCGCTCGCCGGAGCTACCACCGTCGGCGACTGACCGAAAAACGAGCCGACGACCTGTGACCCTTTCTGGACCGTTTCTATCTGCTGAGTCCACTGGTGGTGTTAGTTTCTCCAAACTCTTTTTGGTATGACCAGAAAATGCAAAAACAGATCCGGGAGAAAATCGAAAAATTGGAAAGATTTGTTTTCTGATTTTCTGGTAATTTTCAGACGATTTTCCGATCAGTTTCAGGCTAAAAATCTACCAATAACCTTGCTCTGATACCACTTGTTGAGATCGATTGACCAATAATGCAGGAATTGAGATTTAATGAATACAACTTATTGTAATTGAAGTAATTAACAAGATCACGAAAAACCACAGACAAGATTAAAGTAAAGAAATAAAAGAATTGGCAAAGGAACGATATTATTTTATTCAATCTATGAAAGGAAAGTACAATACAGCAAAAGGCTTAAACAATACTGAAAGATGAGCCCTGTATTTATAGTATAAAATCTAGCTCTAAAAGAGTCCAAAAAAAGGTAAGAAATCAAATGCAATTTAAACTCCTATTTGAGTCACACTTCTAACACACACAACCCAAAATGGCAATAAAAATAAATAAAATATATATATATATATGGAAAGAGAGGCTGAGTGGGCCCTCAATCTTCACTGAAGAGGGGTGTCGACAAAAAAACATCTGGTTGAGGCACCAGCAGCATGAATCTCTGAACGAGGGAAGGGTCAGAGGTGGTTATGTCAATGAGGACATCGGGAAGGCAGAGAGTTCGTCTGTAGTGGAGAGAGAAACTTGTATTATAGAGAGAGAACGTATTTTGTAGAAAGAGTGAATTGTGATATTTGCAATTAAGGTAGGTGGGTGAGTCGTAGGGAACGGGGCAGGAGATATATGTATTTTGTAGAGAGAGAATTAGGATATATTTATTAATAAATGTTAAATATAACCTGATTTATGAAATATTAAACTTAAAATATGACTAATGAAATGTAAACTTTACAACTTAGTTGTAATTTTTTCTTTTATTTTTTAATTAAAAAAGAACCACTATGAAATCGGTACTCGATCACCTAATTGCAGTTGGACCTTGCTTTTAATAGTTATTAGTTTAAAGGTTTTAAGTCATAATCGAACAGGTTTAGTAGTTGATTTTTGATATATTTTTCATTTGAATCGACCGGTCTAATTCGATTTTGACATCATTGGTCTTAATACTTAAACTGACTCTTACCAAGCCTAAAACGGGACCACCCAACACTACCTTACTCCAGGTCTTACAACAGGGTTGACCAATGTCTATTCAGCAAACATCCACGCTTGAACCAGGATTTTCCTATGGTAAAGTCTCTAAAAGATTTGAATAATATAACCTCACTTCACTCTCTTATGGCTCTATACCAAATAGGCCGAGGGGATACAGAGATAAAGATAAAAAATTTCAAACACAAATAGGAAGAAATAATATTTTATTGATAAAATCTTGAATATTACAAGATTGAAATAAAGTTTAAAAACTGTAAAAAATTACAAGGTTCCTAATATATATATATATATATATATATATATATATAT
>NC_036245.1:2725050-2731621 GCF_002742605.1 Olea europaea var. sylvestris | reverse complement strand
TCAAAAAAATTTCAAATTTGGAGAAGGAATCTTGTCAATCACTGAAAGTGGATAATAATCTTTTTCCAGCTTTTGTCTTCCACTTCGTTTGCCACTTTTGACTTTTCTTTTCTTTTTGAAAAGAATCTTAACTTTAGTAAAGTTATTTACTTTTGAGTGTCTACAAGGCTGGAAGAAATAATTTGTTAGCTGGAAGGCACATGTTGAACAATATTTCTATTGACTTTAGGGCCCGATATTTTTGTAATTCATCCAAACATATGGGTCAATGTAGTCATTTTTTCTGAGTTTCTTGAAAAATGAATTCATCAATATCATAAGATCCATCGCATGATCTGATATTGATCTAGTTTGAGAAGATTCATCTTGATCGGATTTTGATCTTTTTGATGTAGTCTTAGCTAAAGAAGCAATTTTCTTTGAAATAATTGCCAATTCTTCAGGAGTTTTGCACTGATTGAACATTTCCAGTAAATTTTATTTTTCTACAAGAAAGTCTGCATTTTTGTCAAGAACTTTCTTAGAAATTTTTGGAACACTACAATTTATTTGTTCTTTTATCCATGATTGAACTACTTTTGGACAGCAATTTGTTTTTTTGAATTTTGACCACCATTTAATCTTGAATCTCTTGATAATTTTTTGAGTAAAATATTTAGAGTTTGAATCTTGAAGAACGAAGAAGTCCCAACAGAGAATCCATGAGACTCTCATATTGAATACAAATTGAAATAAAAGATTTTCTTGAGATTTCAACAAGGTTTTTGCCTCATTTTTGAAGTGTTCGAATCCGACAAGAGTAAGACTGAGTAAAATTTTCTCTTCAATGCCAAAACATTCAAACCATGTTTGAAACCATTTTGAAAAGTTTAGTTTACAATTTTGATGAAATAAAATAAACCAAGAATGAGTAATTGGTCTAACGTAAAAAAACATTATACCACGTATCCTTGTAGTCAAGATAATTGAAATGAGAAAATAAATTTTCACATGTATCCAGGTGCATTCTTTTCTCATCCCAAGGGTTTTGTCCCCAGTCTTCAAAAGACAATACCCTCAAAATACTGATTTTTGAAAAATCAATTTTGTTTGGATTTTGTTTATTTGGAGTATGAGATATTATAGCTGATCCTATTTTTCAGAGGATAGCTTCATAATATTCTCGGGTCTATTTGATGTTTGAAGTCATGAAACGAAAAAATTTTGGAAAAAGACTTTGGAGACATTCATCAAGAGATGAATATCTATTGATCCATGATGTTTCCATATCAAAGATTGGATCACAGGCTACTTTTAAGAAATATTGAAAGGTTGTTGGAGGGCTAATTTGAGGAAATTTTCCAGAACTTTGGATGCGAACCCACGTAGTAACGAAAACTACGAAACCCGTAGAAGAATGAAATCGGACCCAGGAAAGTTCCAAACAAATAGGTTTATGGATTTTAACTCAAAAACAATGGATTAAACAACCCACACACTGAATAGGACATGTAGACCTTTTAATTACACAATTAAAAAATCAAAACCCAGAATTTAAAGTTCAATTCAATAAACTATCGAACCAGAAACATAGACAATTATGAGAATACCTTTACCCCATGGCTACCCAATTTATGAATCTCACTTTGGTTGGTTGAACGCCACGAGAAATCATCCCGATAAGTTCGATAATTTTTGAAACACAAAGCCTCTACAGAAAATCTCCATTAATTTAATCTCAAAAGTCCTAAAGTTAAATGAAGAAGAAAATAACCTATTTATTCTAAACGAGGAAATTAGGTTAAATTGGTGATTTGGAAGTCCTAAAATGTAAAACTTTCCAAAATTAAAGAATCCTAACCAAACTAAAAGATTCGCGAGAAAATAAAGAAAAAATGTTGAGTTAACCCTATGCGACTGCAACATGTAATTCCATATGGTTGCATAGAGTTACATGGTCACCCTCGAGAAATCCCTACACGCCTGCTCGCGGTCACATGGTTTGGAACACTGCGACCGCATAGTGCCCTGTCGTGACTAATCTGCTAACCCTTGAATTCAGCTTGCTCCTCATGACTTTGGCCTTTAACCTCAACATTAACCTTAATACCTGGCTCATTGACTTCAACATTTTGTACTCCGTTTCTTGAACATGCAATTATGTGGTCTTGAAAGCTCGAATTAACTCCAATTGGCGTCCAATTAAGCTTAACTCTTGCACTTGATTTCTTTTCAACAAGTGCCAAGTTATGGAAAATTTCTAACCCCTTTAGATAACATTATCCCCTATCTCTTCGAAAGGATTCGACCTCGAATCCAATCCTTGTTCGTCTAAATTGTAGCCCTTGTTTCCAATTAGTGCGAGCACCTGAAATGGTACACCGCCTCTAGGATGAAACTTAGACCGCTTTTGCGTTCTTATCCTCCTCTCGTGTAAGTAAATCCAATCACCGTCACACATGTCAAAGTGTACCGGTCTCAATGGCTTCCTTTTACAAGTGTGAAATACTCTAAGAATAATTTTACTGGATGAATCTCCGTGCTCTTTTTTTTTTTTCACTCCCAACTCCTTTTCGATCTCCAAAGTCTCTACTTCATTTTCGTCCGGTGACTCCACTTCTATTTGAACCACTTCGACTTTCACTTTCTAATTTCTTTTCACTTTCTTGTGGTGCATCTTCTTTTTTCTCACAAACAACCACCTCACATTTTTCACTTTCTCTCTTGCACCTTCGAACGATTATTTTGAGAATTTATCAAGTCACGAATCTTCGTCAATTCCTATTTATAATCCAACCCAACACTCTTGCTTGATGTACTACCCTCACACTTTGCGAAAGTCGTTTTCTTTTTCCTTGGATACTCATCTCCATAACATCTCCTAGGCATTTCTCCAAACTCCCAATCATGCCGATCTCTCATATGCCTTCTTTTGAACCTATCACATTTATTCCTCAATCCTCGTACCTCATCAATGCCACAACCATATCCATAAGCATGACACATTTTTACACAGTGATCCCTATGTAACTTAGCCAAGTTTGAATCCAACTTATCCATCCTATTTAATGTATTTTCCACTCTCTCAAGCAATTTCCCAAATCGCCTCATCATCTTTTTGGACATTTTTAACCCTCAATTTATTTTATGTCTCACAAATTTCACTAGGAATCACACAAATGTTGGCTTTTCCCCTCTAATGTGCTCACCACTTAGCCTTTTACCGCTCAAACTTTCTCCAAAGCGCTTCAAGAACAATCAAAACTCAACCAGAAGTTATTCTCGCAGAATTCAAACCAAGTGAGATTTTCTGACCTCAAATAAATTTTTGGGATAAATAAATTTTTTTATATAATACGGAATGAGCAGTGGCGATGGACAATAATTTTTTTTTTAATTGACCCGTGAATAGTAAAAAAAAAAAGATTTTTTAAGGGGAACCGTTAGACGAGACGGGAGCATACAAAAGGAAGCCCATACCCTCCCTCGAAAGAAGGCATTGAATGAATAGAACAAACCTTAAATTATCGTCCAGCTCCCTAACCTAATGTTGCACTGAGTTTGGACCGCAGGGAACTGGAGCATGGAGACGACTAATCCTTTTGCCACCGCAAGGCTTGCTAATCGTATGCAGTAGGCTCGAAGACCCCTGGTTCTGGAAGGCACATGAGTCCGAATGCTATGTTGAATGTGTGACCGACAATACACTACGTAGGTACTTGTTCAGGTAAGGCATCAATCAGTCCTAGAAACGGCGGCAGTGGTACGAGGAGTTAACAACCTAAAATTCAACAACGAAGAAAGCGAAAAATTAAACACAAAGACTCAAACAAAATTAAAAGGATATAACCTTAATTTGTTGAAGCCCAAGCTCTGATACCACCTCATGCAAACCCACGAAGTAATGAACACTACGGAACCCGCAGAACAATGAAATGAGACCCAAGAAAGTTCCAAACGAATAGGTTTATGGATTTTGACTCAAAAACAATGGATTAAACAATCCACACAATCAATAGACATGTATACCTTTTAATCACAATTAAGAAATCAAAACCCAGAATTAAAAGTTCAATTTAATAAACTATCGAACTAGAAACCAAGACAATTACGAGAATACCTTGACCTCATTTTACCCAATTTATGAATCTCACTTTGGTCGGTTGAACGCCATGAGAAATCATCCCGATAAGTTCGATAATTTTTGAAGCACAAAGCCTCCGGAGAAAATCTCCATTAATTTAATCTCAAAAGTCCTAAAGTTACAATGAAGAAGAAAATAACCTATTTATACTAAACTAGGAAATTGGGTTAAATTGGTGATTTAGAAGTCCTAAAATATAAAACTTGCCAAAATTCAAGAATCCTAACCAAACTAAAAGATTCGCGAGAAAATAAAAGAAAATCTGTCGAATTGACCCTATGCGACCACAACTTGTAATTCCATGAGGTCGCATAGAGTTACATGGTCTCCCTTGAGAAATCCCTGCACGCCTACTTGCGGTCGCATGGTTTAGGACAGTGTGCGAAGGCATGGTGCCTTGTCATGACTAATCTTCCTACCCTTGAATTTAGCTTGCGCCTCATGACTTTTGCCCTCGACCTCAACACTAAACTTGATACTTGGCTCATTGACTTCAACATTTTGTACTTTGTTTCTTGAACATGCAATTATGTGGTCTTGAAGGCTCCGATTAATTCCAATTGGTATACAATTAAGCTCGACTCTTGCACTTGATTTCTTCTTGACAAGTGCCAAGTTATGGAAAATTTCCGACCTCCCTTGGATCACATCATCCACTTTCTCTTCGAAAGGATTTGACCTCGAATCCAAACCTTGTTCGTCCAAATTGTAGCCCTTGTTTCCAATTAGTGCAAGCACCTGAAAAGGTCCACCAACTCTAGGATGAAACTTGGACCACTTTTGCATTCTTATCCTCCTCTTGCGTAAGTAAATCCAATCACCGTCACGCATATCAAAGTGTACCCATCTCAATGGCTTCCTTTTGCAAGCGTGAAATCCTCCAAGAATGATTTTACTCGATGAATCTTCGTGCTCTTTCCTTGCATTACTCAGCCTAGGCAATCGCAACAATGTCAACTCCAAAGAACATATATTTTCCTCCAGTTCAACTTTGTAATTCAATCCACTGCATACAAATTCATTCCATGGCAACTTCGTTTCCTCTTCGGGGATCACAAATTCAATCAACGGCAATAAAGGAATTTCCAAGATCAGGTGTTGTTGGTTAGTGTCATTTACTAATTGATAATCAATGCCTATGCTGTAAGGAATTCCACTCTGGTTAATTTTGGAATCGAATCTTCGTTAACCCGCGAAATAGAGTTAGTAAAAATAGGGAGGGAAACTTTAGTGTTCACCAACACCTCCTCAATTTTTATCCTAGGCTCCTATTTCCTCACATTGGACAACTCAACACATTGATCCCCATATAACTTAGCCAAGTTTGAATCCAACATATCCATCTTATTTATTGTATTTTCCACGCTTTCAAGCAATTTTTCAAATCACCTCATCACCTTTTTGCACATTTTTAACCCTCAATTTATTTTCTGTCTCACAAATTTCACTCAGATTCACACAAATTTTGGCTTTTTCCCTCTAATGTTCTCATCACTCAGCCTTTTACCACTCAAACTTTCTCTAAAGCATTTCAAGAATAATCAAAACTCAACTAGGAGTTATTCTTGCAGAATTCAAACCAAGTGTGATTTTCTGAACTTAAAGAGACTCAAGACAAATTTTGAATTGGACTCAAATGAATTGTTAGGAAATTTTGGGATAAATATTTTTTTTATACTGTACGGAATGAACGGTAGCGATGGACAGTAAAAAAAAAATTTTAATTGACTCGTGAACAATAATTTTTTTTTTACTATAAAATTCAACAATGAAGAACGCTAAAAATTAAACACAAAAACTCAAACAAAATTAAAAAGGATATAACCTTAATTTGTTGGAGCCCAAGCTCTGATGCGAACCCACGTAGCAACGAATACTACGGAACCCGCAGAAGAACGAAATTGGACCCAAGAAAGTTCCAAACAAATTGGTTTATGGTTTTTGACTCAAAAACAATGGATTAAACAACTCACACAGTCAATAGGACATGTAGACCTTTTGATCACACAATTAAGAAATTAAAACCCAGAATTTAAAGTTCAATTCAATAAAATATTGAACCAGAAACCAAGACAATTATGAGAATACCTTGACCCCATGATTACCCAATTTATGAATGTCACTTTGGTTGGTTGAACGCCACGAGAAATTATCCAGATAAGTTTGATAATTTTTGAAGCATAAAGCCTCCAAAGAAAATCTCCATTAATTCAATCTCAAAAGTCCTAAAGTTACGACGAAGAAGAAAATAACCTATTTATACCAAACTAGGAAATTAGTCTAAAATCATGATTTAGAAGTCTAAAAATATAAAACTTGCCACAATTAAAGAATCCTGACGAAACTAAAAGATTCGCGAGAAAATAAAAAAAAAATCTGCCGAATTAACCCTATGCAACCGCAATGTGTAATTCCATGTGGTTGCATAGAGATACATGGTTGCCCTCG
>NC_036245.1:2718508-2719833 GCF_002742605.1 Olea europaea var. sylvestris | reverse complement strand
AAATAGATGACAATCCAAATCAATCATTGATGTTAAGGCAATCTAAACTATGTCAATTATCTTCTATTGTGGTTGATGATGCACCTCTCACTGAGGAAGGAGCTAATCTCTTAATCAATGGGCTAGAGGATCTTCACAATAAAATAAAGGACCTTAACATCGGTAATGGTATTGAACACGTATTCATGGGACAAACAAGCATGGAAGAGCACTTAAGCATCAATCAACCACCACAAGTAAGAGCAAAGGGGTGTAGAAAAAGAATAAAAAATCAAAAGAGAAAGCAGTGAATAAAGAGAGAGTTTGTCATGGACGTGGACTTCGTGGCCAATCACACGATAAACGAAATTGTCCAAAATTACTTGAAAGGTATTTTTCATTTTAACATATCATTTAGTAGGATTTATCATATTCATTATTAATGATATGATTATTGTTTTCTAGATCCTGTGGGTCCAAATGATGAAATTCCCTGTGGTTTAATTTTTGCAACTTTAGTGTAAGCTATTGGATCTGAATTTTTGTCATAACTTACTAATAGTACATTGCTTCATGTCACATATCTTTTAATGCTTAGACTTATTTTCTAGTTGCTAATTATCACTATTGCAGGACCCAAAAATTGGATGATCAAGTGATCAATTGATCAATGAAAACAAGAATGTTGAAGAACATGGACAATTTTAATGCACTTCTATTTTTTACTTTCTCTAAGTGGAAGACCATTGCCACTTGCAACCTCTTCCATTTTATGTTATTTGCTGATTGAACAATTTGTTTCCTCTTTGTTAATAATAAGAAAATTGAATCTTTTTGTGCATCTAAATTTATTATTTTATGTAAAGTTCTTTTTCAATCTGATTATTTATTCTATCCTCTGCCTTGTATTAATTTCGATTTTCTATTTAGCAGATATGATTGTAAGTATTATGCTCTAGGTCCAATCAACTTTGGACATAAATACTTTTGATATATAATTAATGCAATTTAATGGTAGATATATTATTTAATTAATAGACAATTAAATAAATAATAGAGTCTGTAGATTCAAATCTTTGTAATTTGTTAATCACAACGAGTTGTGATTGTGAGATACAAATTACATTTGATTGAATCTTAAATCATCCGTGGTCGTAAGTAATAATGAGATACGGATATCGTTATTACGGATAGACCATCACATGTGGCATTTCTTACTTGTGAAGTAAATAGCTAATCTTACAAGCTAAAGTGTAGTGACACTTAAATGAACATGTGGATGTTTTGTTATAGAACAAAACATTGGAGACCCGCCGAGAGATTCCACATGGATAACTATCTGAGTA
>NC_036245.1:2712863-2716698 GCF_002742605.1 Olea europaea var. sylvestris | reverse complement strand
AAAATTATAAATTAATCTATTACTTTCAATAATTAACTATATTGTCATTAATAGATTAATTAGAAATATAATTTAATGATTGACGGATAACTATATGTTTTGCTTTGTTTTATTTAAATATTTAAAGTAATAGATTAATTTATAATTTTATTTAATGGATGGATAACTACTGGACAACTATATGTTTTGCTTTGTTTAATAGTTAATTAAAACAAAACTTAAATTAACAACAACTATTACAATAAGAGACCCACTTAAATACATATTTTCACATACACGATTATCTCCAATTCTTCTTCTTATCTTTTGTAATTTATTTCAAAGACATCCCTAAGGTTCGAATGTAGACACTGTTTAGTTAGATTGGTTCAACTTGTGTTGATTACCATGAAAATTGACTCACCCTTTTATGCATTTTAGATTATGTTTATCTTACTATTTCCTTTATTTTGGTCTATAATCCTTCTTTGATACAGGCATGTCCACCATTCATAATTTCAATTATGAATGTTTATTAAAGTAATCATAATCATTTCTAGTATTATCTTTAAAAATGTGGCAGTTGAAGTGCAAATTCAAGCTCCCTCTCATTTCCCATTGGTAAGTATAATTCAATGCAAGATGGAAATAAGAAAATTAGATACCTAAGTTTGGTTGGATGACATTTATCCATGGTTCCTTCGTGAAAACGAAAGTAGTAGAAACTCTGAGGGGAGTTCTCTTTTATAGCACTTGTATGTATGTATGTACGTGTGTGTGTGTGTTATGTACGCGTGTGTGTGTACACACACACACACATACATACATACATACATATGTATATATATATATATGTACATATATATATATATATATGTACATACATATACATATACATATATGTACACACACACACATATATATATAGACCATCTTGAATCAATAATGATGTAGAAATTATTAAAAATTTGAATAAATATTAATTGAAGAACTAGAAGATTATTTCAATGACTTCCCTTGTATTGTTTTTTCTCAGGTTATATGAATTAGCAGACCTTTGCTAGGTAAAATGGGGATTGAAATTTCTAGATTTATGGAAACTTAAATAGGGTGATATATGGGGCTCATCGCCTACATGTTTACTATCTAGATATTATTTATATTTAATAAATTTGGGATACACAATTCTAGTTAGAAAATGCACTTGGAAATTCAATACCAAAGAGCAAAAAGCTAGTATTTTCAAGATTATGAATTTTAAGAAGAAGATTCTTTGTGCAAGATCATATTTCTTCTTCATTAAGATTTAAAAATTCGTTGATGAACTCTATTCTTTTTAGTTGTTTTTATTTCTTTATTATGAATAACTAAAGTATCAGTTAGGACATTGTCATCTATTTGTACCATTTATTTTTATTTTTATTTTTAAGATTCTTGTAGCTTGATTTTTCACGTATTGATATTACCTATAATTTTATTGCTTTGGATTAATTGACCACCAATTTGATGATTTGTGAATTTTTAACAAATCAAGAGACAAGTTATAGGTTTAAATCATAGAGTAAAATTCGATAATTTGGATAAAATGGCAGAGATGTGTTTTCAAAGTTATCGTGATAGTTGAGACGATTCTTAGAACTCGAATGCATTTGGTTAAGGCTTATTCAGAATCATATAATCATATAGAGATGAGCTAAATATACTCAACTAAATATGATCAATTTTTAACTAAAGAGAGTTAAATTTTATTAATTAAGAAGAATTTTATGATAAATCTTGAGATGTGAACTAAAGGTGATCATTAGATAAAATTGTAAGTCATAACATTCACATTCATACTTTAAAAATTTTAATTTGAGATAACTGTATGAGTTTTTATAAATTTAATATAATTAGATAATTTAGATAATAAATTAAACACTGTTCCTTTTTTGGGTCAATTAAGAGTTAAATATAATAAATTAGAAATTAAATAATAATCTTCGTGGAACGATTATTCAGACTCGTAGATATATTATATTACTTAGTAGGATCTCATATATTTGCTATAAGAGAACACGTAACAAAAGAATTAATTTAGCTCCGATTTGATGATTTTTAGGAAAATAAGTAGTTAAAGGTAGGAAAAAATTTGAATTTATGTGCAGATTATTTTATTGTATAAATGTGTGGTTCAAAATAAGCATATAGAAAAAAAAAGTTTTTACATAATGGTTGTCAAACAGGACTTTAAGTTATAGAAAATCAATATTTGGTCGCTCCAATTATAGAGTTAAATGTTTCATTGGCCATTGAACTTTGTACTATGTCAGGACTTACTCATCCAACGTCAAAAAGCTTCCTAGTGGTTACTGAACTTAGATCTGTTGCACTTTGTCACTCATCGGACGGATTCCGTTTCTTGTTTTGTCTACGTGGAGGACGGAAAAATTAAGTGGCTGTTAAATGCATCTAAGTATGCAAGGAAATGCCAACATGGCCTCCAACTCAACAAATTGTGGTTTTCCTCTTCCAAGTGTTCAAAATCATCTTTCCAACTATTTGAAAATCATCTCCAATATCATCATCTTCATCATCAGTATTTCAAAATCATCATCAGACTCAGCACTAGAATCAGCTTTGAACTTGGGTGATCCAATATTCAACTTTATGACATTTTTCAGATAACTTGTCAAGGTCAATTGAGCAGACATAGTCCAAAAAGTCTTTCCACCTATCTGACCTCTCCTCCTCTTCCTCATAAAGCCCAGAATCGATGGGTTTTGACTTAGGGTTTGGGGTGTGATTTTAAGGGAATTGGATTTCAATTTTCAGATTTTCCCCCAAATTGAAGAGGTTTTCATTACACAGAGAAGGACAGAGAGGTGCAGAGCAAAGAGGTAAATTGAAGCAAAGAAGTTAGTGTACATTTGAGAGGCCAAGTGTGCCTGCTTCCTCTGCCACATCCATGGAGTCCTTTACCAACAAAGATGTAAATGGAAGAGGTTTCATTTCACAGAGAAAAGCGTGTTATTTTGAAGAGGAAAACCACAATTTGCTGAATGGGAGGCCACATCGGCATTTCTTTACACACTTGGATGCATTTAACAACTACATAATTTTTCTGTCCTCCATGTAGAAAAAATAGGAAACGAAATCCGTCCGGTAAGTAACGGAGTGCAACGGACCTAAGTTCATTGACCACTGTGTTGAAGTTGGTTGAGTAAACCATGACATATTACAAAGTTCGATGGCCACATGTTGAGATGATTACGTGGAATGGAAAAATCGTCGGTTGCATTTTTTATCTTTTTTATAAAGTGCATGAAGGAAATATTTTTACGTAAATTGACTATAAAAATATGGGTAATTGGCACAAAACGTCCTTACCTTTCAAGTCTATTGTGGAAAACGTCTCTACCTTTCATTTTTTGACATTTTTGCCCTCATTTCAACCTTTCTTTGCGCTGGACGTCTTTCCGTCCATATTCCGTCAATTTTTCCGTTAATTAAAGAGTAATTGGCACAAAACGTCCCTACCTTTCAAGTCTATTATGGAAAACGCCCCTACCTTTCATTTTTTTGGCATTTTTGCCCTCATTTCAACCTTTCTTTGCGCTGGACGTCTTTCCGTCCATATTCCGTCAATTTTTCCGTTAATTAAAGAGTAATTGGCACAAAACGTCCCTACCTTTCAAGTCTATTATGGAAAACGCCCCTACCTTTCATTTTTTTGGCATTTTTGCCCTCATTTCAACCTTTCTTTGCGCTGGACGTCTTTCCGTCCATATTCCGTCAGTTTTTCCGTTAATTAAATACAAAAATACATTTTTCTTTCCATAAACAAGGGTAAAATTGTCCTCACCCACTTCACCCC
>NC_036245.1:2656962-2712531 GCF_002742605.1 Olea europaea var. sylvestris | reverse complement strand
AATGTTTAACGGAAAAACTGACAGAATATGGACGGAAGGACGTCCAGCGCAAAGAAAGGTTGAAATGAGGGCAAAAATGCCAAAAAAGAAAGGTATGGACGTTTTCTACAATAGACTTGAAAGGTAGGGACATTTTGTGCCAATTACCCATAAAAATATTTTAGTACAGATTTTCATGTCACACAATCAATTGTATTAACGTAACCATAAATTTTGTTATTTTAGCAAATATATATTTGTTTACCAATTGATTTAGAAGGGATTTTGGAGATATTAGATGGGATCTT
Organism: Olea europaea var. sylvestris; assembly: GCF_002742605.1. Taxonomy (NCBI): domain Eukaryota; kingdom Viridiplantae; phylum Streptophyta; class Magnoliopsida; order Lamiales; family Oleaceae; genus Olea; species Olea europaea. The sequence continues at coordinate 2,712,244 of NC_036245.1, read as the reverse complement.
AATCGAATCAAAATCATAAAATTTTAACAGCGAATTTCAAGCTTTCTTTGCATGATCTTTATTATATTTGCGGCATGGATGACTGCACTTGTGTAGGTACACCAATTAATTATTATAAGTATTATTAAAGTGCAAAATATAGGTAGTTTTATTAACAAAACCTAAGAGGTTATCCATTCAGAATTCTAGTAAAGATATCGATTAAATTTAAGTCAAAAGTGTAATATGCACGTCGATTTGAAATTTCGAACTTAACTTCAATCTCTAAAGTATCTATTGTATACATAATGAATTGTTAAAAGCATTATAAGTCCATCTTTGACAATCATTAAAATACAATTCTTTTTTCTCAAACTAATTTTCAACTACACATTCTAATAAGAATAATACATGTGATATGATCCAGGAGTCGAGCCCGACGAAGGCGAGTGCGAAACGAGACCCGTTGATAGTCAATGACGGACCAATGACGCGATCAAGGGCAAAGCAAGTGAAACAAGCGATGGGATTGCTCGTTCAAGAAACCATTGATGGAAACATGTTCGGGACTCAAAATGGAGCAACTTTCATGTTCGGGTCAAAGGCCGAATCAACTTGGATCAATATAATTTCGAAGATTGAAGACGGAGGAAATTAAGCCTTGCGAGCGCATAGGCTTATGGGGCTTGCGACCGCATGGAGGCATACCGAAACTCAAGTCTGGATTTTCGGTTGAACCATGCGACCGCATGGAAAAACACTATGCGGTCGCATAGTTCATTTTTTTGTCGGATTTTCTAATTTTGGCAATTTTTCATATTTTGTTAGACTTTGATTCTTTTCCATATTTTGGGGATTATGATCAACTTTTGCACGATTTTTACCTAATTTTTAGGTTTAGTATAAATAAGAGTTTCCATTCAATTGTTAAAAACTTTTGACATTATTGATATTGAATTAAAGTGAGGCGTATTGTCTTCCCTTCATCGTTCTTCATTGAACAATTTCGAACTTATCCAGTGTTAACTTGTGGCGTTCAAACAACCGGATTTAATTCTTAGATTGCGTGATCAAGGGGTCTTTCAAGCGTCGTTCTTGTTGGGTTTTTTGGTTCGACTTTCTTTTGGGTTAACCCTAAACTTTTGGATTAATTTGGCTTTCTTGGATTCGTCAATCTCGTTGTGGGTTTCGTAGTCAACGTTGCTACGGGGTTCGCATCAACATGTTAGTAACCTTCAATACATAATTCTGATTGACGTGAGACGTGAATCAAACTCCATAATATTTTTAAGAAAAAGATCTTTCGATTTTTATAGTTAGTCCCTGTTTGACAATCATTAAAAAGAGTTTGTGTTCTCTTTTCTTTTTCTTTTCCTTTTTCTTTTTGGGAAAATGAGTTTTAAAATAGTTATTTTATGAAAAATATGTGGTTAGAAATTTTAAAAAAATTAGATTTAAATGCAAAATATTTTATTATTAGAAGGGGGATTTGCTTAATGAGCCTAGTCAACAAAGTTTCTTGGTAAAATAGCCTACATTCAATAATGTTTGGTAAAATAGCATTTACTCTATTTTATCATGGGTTAAAGTCTTAAATACCCTTCTTGTGAAATGTCTAAAATGCTCAATTTGAAATCAAAATTTACCAAATTCTTCAAACATATATCCTATTTCATTCTCACTTTTCATACCCAATTTAAAATCAACGGCAAAACGGCATGCTGCCTTTTTAAATGATTGAATGTCATTTTAACTAATTTCATGTTCATTTTACTTGATTCACTCTTATCCACGTGAAAATTAAAGAAATTTTTTTAAACCATATTTGGAGTGAAGTTAAGGGTTCGTGACCCAAACGGCATGTTGTTGTTATAAACTGCTCAATGACATTTTAACTAATTTTCATTTTTGTTTCACTTGCTCTCTTGTTTTCACATTAAAATTAACATAGACAAGTTTTAACAATATTTAGAGTGACATCAAGATCTCATAATGTATTGCTATCATTTTAAATGATTAGGTGTCGTTTCAACTAATTCCATATACGTTCATTTTATTTCCACCCATATTTACATGAAAATGAACGAATGCATTTTTCATTACATTTAGACACCAGTGTCAATACAAATTTCCTGGGATAATGATGAACACTATTGTTTTATGAGTAAATTATACTAGACTTAACTACCAACTAAGTTAAATAATCCAAGTTTGATTATATTCAAACTATGAGACAAGATACTGAATAATTTAGCTTTTTTTGTATAAGTCTTATAAGATTTTTCGAGATATGAATGACTGGTTTTGAAGTGAAATCGAGACTTCAATAACCCAAAATGGCATGCTATTATTTTAAATTCCTGAGTGCCGTTTTAACTATTTTTGTGTTCATTTCACTTTATGTTCATTCGTATACATATGAAAACGAACGAATGCAAGTTTTCATTATATTTAGATACCAAAGTCACTACAAAAGTTAACGAGATAGTAACCAGCAATATTGTTTCGTAAGTAAACCACACTAAATTTCACTATGAACGTATGCAATTAATTTGAATTCAATGGTACTCCAACTGTGAGATAAGATACTCAAGAAATTAGTATGTTTAACTTGTATAAGTCATCTAAGATGTTATGAATGTAAGATTTTACTACATTTGGATATTGCGATCAATACAAACTTCACTATAGACGAAGGTAAGTAACTTAAAGTCTATTATATTTCAATTATGAGATAAGGCACTCAACAAATTATCTCGTTTAGCATGTATAAGTCTTCTAAGTGTTATGAAATATGATTAAATAGTTTTGGAGTCAAATTGAGACCTCGAGACCTAGAACGACGTATTAGTTTCGGAGTGAAACTGATACACCATGACCCAAAATGGCATCTAGTAGTTTTAGCGTATGGTTGACGTTTTTACTCATTTAGTATTCATTTCGGTTCATTCACGCTTATAACCATGTGAAAGTTTAGGGATAAAAGATTCTACTGTTGCGATCGACACATTTGTTCAAATTATAGTGAGTTACATCATACATTCGATTGGAAAACTACACTACATTTAACTATGAAGAAAAATATAACAAGTATGGTATACAAAACTTAGCTTGTACAATCATTCAACTTGTACGTCTTATCTATGATGTTCTAAACATTGCTTTTACTAGTTTTGAAGTGAAATTGATATCCCGTGACTCAAAACAGCATTTGATCATTTTAAATGTATAGCTAACATTTCTATTCATTTAGAGTTCGTTTCGATCCATTCACGCCTGTAACCACATGAAAGTTTAGAGATGAAAGTATTAACTACATTTCTACATTGCGGTCAACACATCTGTTCAAATTATAGCGAGTCACTCCATAATTCGGTAGGAAACTACTCTATACTTGACAACAAAGAAAACTTAAGTAACAATTATGGTATCCAAAACATAGCACATGTAGTCTTTCAATGTGTACGAGACATGTATGATGTTTCAAAGCATATTTTAGTAGTTTTGGAGTGAAATCGATATCCCATGACCCCAAACCACATTAGGTTGTTTTAAACGTATGACTGACATTTCTATTCATTTAGTGTTCATTTCAGTTCATTCACACTCGTAACCACGTGAAGGTATAGGGATAGAAGTTTTAACTACATTTCGACATTGTGGTCGACATATTTGTTCAAACTATAATGAGTCACTCCATAATCTGCTAGAAGCTACACTTCACTTGACAAAAAAGAAAAATGTAACTAATAAGTTTGGCATCCAAAACATAGCATGTGTAGTCGTTTAGTGTGTACGAGACATGTATGATGTTTCAAAGAATGTTTCACTAGTTTCGAAGTGAAATCAATACCCCATGACTCAAAACGGCATATGATCGTTTTAAACGAAAAGTTGCCGTTTAGAGTTTAGGTTTTAGGGTATCTGGTTTTTGTTTTAGGATATAAGGTTTACCAAATAGAAAAACATGTAATTATTCAACATTTACAATTCATATATGATGTTTGAAACACTATTTTATTAGTTTTGGAGTGAAATCAATACCCCGTGATGCAAAATGGCATCTAATCATTTTAAATGGAAGGTTGCCATTTGGGGTTTAGGTTTTAGGGTTTAGAAAATAGAAAAACATGTAATTATTCAAAATGTACAAGTCTTATATGATGTTCAAAACACTATTTTACTAGTTTTGGAGTAAATTTGAGACCCCTTGACCTAAAACAGCATGCTATCATGTTACACGTAAGAGTGCCATTTAGGGGGTAGAGTATACAAAAATATAGCATGTGTAATCGTTCGATATGATCAAGTGAAGTTGAGATCTCCTGTTACCCAAAACCACATGTTTTCATTCCAATACTTGTTTCTTAGTGAGATTGAGGCCTCTGACACAAAACGGCATGTTGTCATTTTAAATGTATAACTGTCGTTTTTCAAATTGGTTAAATTTGTTAATAATACAATTTGTTTTCCCATTGCATAAATATACAAGCTACCATAAAATTGCAACTATGTTTCAACCCTGACTACTTCAATGTTTGAATAAAGCATTCATAAAATGGAAAACATTCCAAAATTTTATAGTTGCACTAGTCAGTGTCCATTACAAAATTAGCATTCATACACTTGTTTTCCAACTAAATCATACAAAACATTCCCATCTAAACAAAATTAGCATCTAATTCATTTATCCTTGGATCACATAAAATTGAAAAAAAAAATACAAAGAAGACAATTATGTTAATTTCGAAGTGAAATCGAGAATGTGACCCAAAATGGCATGTACCACTTATATATGAACATCATCTAACATCTCCCGAACGCAGTCAAGTTTTTTAAGGGAACACTTCTGTGAAGGTCTCTTTTTAATTCTATCTTCAATGATAATCACATACTCAAATGGGTGTTCCATTTCTACAATAAAAATCATAAAATGATCATGTTAATTAATCAATGAACAAATGTGAAGAATTTGCAGTAATGTTAAGTGACTCTTAGTACAATTCATTTTCAAAAACAGCTAAATGAAAAAGTAACATTTTCATAATTCCATAAAAGATGGGGTGCTATTTTTAACTGTCACAAGTTAAATAGATTTGCAAAGTTTCTTATTTAACTTTAGTTTTATCCAAAACTAGAATCTTTACATGCCCAATTCCCAATCAAAAGAGGCATATTGGCAACATAATTTCACATTTCTCTCCATGTAAGAAGAAAACAAGACACTAAGTTGTTGCACTAGCATAGTAGGTCCTTATCCTTTGTAATTTATAATTTGTAGTATAATAGAAACCAAATACTGCCTAAAAAGCAAGCCAAACACAAAACGAGCATAATTTACGATTTCAAGCATAATTGACATAATCTCGAGCAATATTTGGCAATACACAAAATGCCACTCGAAACAATGTCTGAGCATTATCTCCTTATATTTCATTCTATATACATGTACGGTTTATGTTATGAATGCTTGTCAATACGTTCAGTGTGTCTACTAGATTCAACTTCCTATATCCCATATTTATGACTGGTGCATCCAGATTTTTTCCCTCAAAAGAAGAACAGCGAATGGACTATAGTCACCCATTTCTCCAATGTTCGTTCTGCCCTTTTTTTTTCCAGTTGCTAGTATGCTGCAAATGTGTAACATAATTCTCTTTCATTCCATAAAAACAAAGAATTCAATCATAATGCCCGAGCAAAGCTCAAGTTCTTTAAACTTAGATACACAAAAGGTTGTTCTCTGTGCTAAAATTGTTATAGTTGTTCGAAAATACTTGCTTCTCAAACAATTAAATACATAACGCACTAGCATTCAAATTAGTAGTAGAGCAATGACGAAAGTGGAGATAAATTTACTTGACATTGTTTCAAACAGGTAATGAAGATAACGAAGATGCATCACCAAGGATTGATTGACAACATCTCAAGCACAGCTCAATCATGGTCATGAACAAATACCGGTCTGTACTTGCATCCTCACACACCCCTAACGAAATCTGATTTCATCCAAACTTTCTATTTCTTCTCCATTACTGTTATTACTCTCCATTGCATTGATTCAAATCAATCAATCAATTGGATCTAAGCATATACATGTGATGCGAGGGTTATGAAGAAGAGAGAATTTAGATCCAATGGATCTCTGACTATTCAAATGGGAAGATAGAATACCGTTCTAGAGAGGAGATGAATTTGGATAATGAAAATAACAAAGGAAAAATCTGTTTTGATAGAATGAGGGGAATTTAGGTAGTTTGTTAATTATAATTTAAAATATTTATTTCAATACCTTTATCCTTGTCAAAGGCTAAATTTGCAAAGTGTATTATAAGATAGGCCATGTGACCCAATTTCCACTTAGGGGTACTTTTAAGATTAACCAAGTCAAATAACCACTTTGCCACATTGACCAATTCATTTTTCACATTCACCACAATGGCCCTATGAAATGTAAATGACAGTTTTACCCCTTTTATGTTTTGTAATTACAAAAATATATCTTTGTTAAAAAGACAATGGTACCCCTCGGTAAATTACAAATAAATTACAAACACTCCCATGTAAATTTCAAAACCAAATCAATTTCCTCATTAGTTTCTGCAACATAGATAAAATGAAAGTTCAATTTTCATCTGCTTCAACATTGGGATCTCACAAAATTATAAAAAGCTCAACAAGAAAATATTATTCACAACCATCACTCAAAATTGGTAAGTATATTTTACATATTTTTAATTTTATTATAGCTAAATCTGTATATTGTTTGAATCTCTAAATCTTATTTCGACATAGACAGATAAATTTTTACAGTCTTAAATGGATCTATAATTTTTTTAGCAAGAACGATGAAAAAAATTATTTTGAAAAATTGAAAAACGAAATCGACGCCTAACCGCCGGCTATTTTCAAAATTTTAATTCTTTTTTACATGTATTAACAATTTTTTTTAATAAATCATCGTTTCCTAATGTAGATATGGCATCGACTGTAGTTCTGGTTTGTTTTTTTGGTGAATTTGAAATGAAGAAAAATGATCGATGGGTGTGGAAATGGACGAGTGAAAGACGCGGTTCTACTACAATGCTGATAACATCAAACACATCGTATGCAAAAATGTACAATGAGTTACAAAACTTGCTCAACGTCGATCCCTCTCAATTCGACATGGAATTGGGATTTCTATTCGGCAAGAAAATTCCACCTGTAACGGTTGCTTCTGAAGCTGAAATGTAGATTTTAATTGAACTAAACCAGAAACATTTGATTCCTATTTGTGTAACTTTGGTGAAGAAGAACGTCCCCGAGGGTGAGCATGAAGATTTCGATGGAGGGGATCGTAATGTGAATGATTTTTGGGATACAGTGAAGATAGCTAATGAGGACAATGTGGTTATTCCCAATACAGTTGTTCCCAATATAGTGAATGATCTCATTGTTACACACAGAATTCCTCGACAGTTGAAGATAATGAGAATAAAAATACATTCACGAATGAGGATTTGAATGCTCTATACTTCCGGAGACATGAGTCGGGTGAGAGATCACAGGCTGGACCGAGTACACGGTCAACTAATTGTTTGTGGTTAATTCCCAATGACGAAGATTTATATGTCGAACAACTATTCGAAACAAAGAAAGATTTGCAAGAAGTTGTGCATCAGATTGCTTTGAAACACAACTTCGAGTTTAAAGTTAAGAAATTGAACAAGTCGACATACACAATCGTCTGTATTGACAAAAGTTGCCATTGGCGTTTGCGAGCGATGAAGATGGACACAAATGAGTTCTTTGTAATTCGTAAGTATGCACAGGAACATACTTGCGAAGTGGGTATTCATCAAAATGATCACAGGCAAGCCCGAGCATGGTTCATTGGTCGAGAAATAATGCACAAGTTTCAGGACCCACGAACAATCTACGGACATTTGGACATCATTAATGATGTCCGTCTAGAGTGCGGGGTAGTCATGAGCTATCAGAAGGCTTGGAAGGCCAAAAAATGCGGATGACTTAATGGGTTCGACCGAGGAGAGTTATGCTAAGTTGGCCAGGTATTTTGTTGTTCAATTGATTTTTTAATATTTATTTTAATTGTTAATTATATATTTCGATTGCTTTTTTGTTTATTTAATATTTGATTACTTATTTTGTTTATTGTTTATTTATATTTGCCAGGTATTGCTATAACATGGGGAAAACTAATCCTAGATCGGCTTTTTTTATTGAGAGGAACGAAGAGAATCGCTTCAAGTATTTCTTCATGGCCTTTGGACAATACGTTCGAGACTTTCGATACACGATGCGACCTCTAATTATAATCGACGGTACAACCCTTAAGGCTAGATACGAGGGAAAGTTGATTATTGCAACATGTCAAAATGCCAACATTCAAATTTACCCTCTTGCATTCGGCACAGTCAATGGAGAGAATGACCGAGCGATGCATTAGTTCTTCACGAAGTTGAAGGAAGTAATTGGGGACATCAAAAACCTTGTATTCGTAATCGATCGATGGCAATCAATAATAAATGGTATCATCGAAGTCTTCTATGAGCCACATCATGGTTATTGTATGTACCATATATCGAAAAACTAAAGACTAGGTATCGAGTTAAGGGCATCATTGCGTTGTTCAGGAGAGCTATAGAGGCTTACAATTTTGAAGAGTTTGAGAAGTTCATGGTCGAAATAGACAATAAATCACATGCTACATGAGAGTATCTAACAGGCATGTGGGTCGAACATTGGGCAAGATCACATTTTCCAGGACGTCAATATAACATGATGACCTCGAACAATGCGAAGTCACTCAATGCCTCATTCAAGAAGAATCGAGAGTTACCAATTCTCGCAATGATCGAGAACATTCATGACAAGCTTCAATAGTGGTTTAATGATCGGCGTAAGGAACCACAGAGTTGCATAAATGTGCTCACCTCGGCTCATGAAGATAAACACTTCAAGACTCTAGATGTGACGAGAAAGGTATGTATAGAACCACTAGATCAGTTTTGCTTCTTCATGAGATGTGCATGTAATTTTGGATACATTGTGGACTTGAATGGTAGCACGTGCACGTGTAGACAATTTCAGTTGGAGAGCTTTCCATATGCACATGCAGTGACAATGGCTATGCATAGAGGATTCCCACCACACACCTTCTGCAGTGTTTATTATACGACTGATTATTGGAGAGCATCGTGTGCCGAAACAATATTCCATGTACCAAACGAAGCCAAGTGGAAAGTTCTCGACCACATTCTGTCACTGAATAATTTGTTGCCACCAGAAGTCGAACCACGTACCCCTGGACGTAAACGTACGTCTAGAATACCGTCTACTGGAGAATTTTTCCGACCTCGTAAGTGCGGTAGGTGCGGCGCAACCAGGCATATATGACAACTTTGTACGCCAGATTTCGCTGCATAATGATGCAACAAATGTGTAATACAATTTATTTATGTAATATTTATTTTTAGTTGGTTATGAATAATAATTGTGTAATTAATATTCACCATGCATGAAACTAATTGTTTTTAATTTATTTAATCAATTATTATTTACTTAAATAAATAATATTCATAAATTATTAATATCGTAGATGAAGCATTTAAATACAGAAAATAATATACAACTACATTCATTCACGAGGTACAAATCAATATTCACAATGTTTACTTTCGTAATTAAAAAAATCAAATATTTACAGTATTTACGGATCACAACTAAAGTCGTACAAATCGCGCGCTAACTTATTTCTCCAAATTTGAATTTAGGATTGGTTGATTTCATTAACCTTATATCCTATACTCAAAAACTCAATATACTTTATTGCAAACATTCCACAATCGCCCCTACAATTGAACAATAATGTGTTAGATCTTTACCTTACAGAAAAAATTAAGTACTAAATTTTAAAAAATGTAGAACCACTTACGATATTGTCTGCCTCACTGTGGTCGTGTCCCGCACGATGGCTAATCTGTCGTTCACAGTCAAGCCTACCCATCTAGCCATCATAGGGACTAAAACAGCGGTGGACTCCAGATTTTGCTCGAGCTGACCCTGTGTCAAACATGAATGATCGGGGTCATACACATATATAGCAGACTCAAGAAACACAATCTCTAAAGCTATGCAGTGCCAATTCAAGATCACTGGTATGTACATATGCATACAACCCTCCCATGGCTTCCCCCGACACGTGGCCACATTCCTATGGTCCACTCGAGCATATAGTCAGGCACCACGTATTCCGTATCGGCATGCTATAGTGACTGGTACTCAATGTCAATGTTTTGGGTGAACTCCAAATTCAGTATGACTCGGCCAGGCCTGTCAAATGACCTCAGATTTCTTTGAACCCGATCACGCAACAAGTCCATGGCTAGGTCGATGTATTACATTAAGAAATACCAATACAAAAAGCAGTTATTTCATTGCATAAACAAAAAATTATATACATATAATAAATAAAAATATGACTACTTTACTTACATCATCGGCAAGCTAAGCTCCTAGAGTGATGATGTCGTGGAACCATTTATAATCATAGGAGATGGTCGTTTGATCGATCATGCGGCTGGTCCTGACGAAAGAAACGTGAAAATGTTAAAAAAGCGTATACGAGTAACGTAGCGTACTTTACTAATATCATGAATATTTACCCAAGAAAAATTCTTCTCCACTCCGTCTAGAACGTTTTCCATTTGACATGGTCCACCTCCAGAAATAGGTTGGGAATCGTCCTATCAATGAACCTCCTCCTCTTCTTCTCGGTCGTAAAGGGAGAAACGTCGTACTGCAATGGCAATTTCGACCTCTTAACGATCGCCTGCTCCGTCATGTCAACAGCACGCTTCTTACCCTCGAGGATCGTCACCTCTGTCACCTCCTCCCTCGATCGGCTCTTTCGTCCCCATCAAGCCCTCCGCCTTCGTCACCCTTTCCTCCTCCTCGATCGGCTCTCCCGTCCCCATCGAGCCCACTGCCTTCGTCACCCTCTCCTCCTCTCCGATCGGCTCTCCCGTCCCCATCGAGCCCATCACCTTCATCACCCTCTCCTCCACTGCCACCTTTGTCGTCTCCATCGAGGCCACCCGATCTCGCTCTACAGATAATGGAAATGATTCTAATGCATCGTCTATCCAAAACTGTGGGTGACCCCCCTCTCCGCCACCCTCTCTGCCAGTCCATCGCCTACATGCAATATCACCTTGGAGCGCTGCGACCTCATCCTGAAGGGATACAACATGGCCACGTATCAGTGTAACATTGTAGGATAAGTTGTCGACCCTCTCCATCAACTATCGCTCCACATTGACTATGAATCCAGTCAGGCGGGCATACAGATCATCAATCCCATGACCCTGATTGTGTGTAGGAGATCCACCGGGGATGGGTCTCGATGGGAGAAGAGGTAATGCCCTCGGTGAAGGTGATGCCATCGACAGAGGGTCGTCAAGAAGACCCAATAACAATTTCAAAAATGGACACCCGTCCGCTCGATATGCTCGCCAAATCTTGCATCCGAGGGCATCATGTCTCCAGCCGCTTCGCAAAGCGAGTACCAAGTGTGGGTACAGTCTCGTACGCCCAAATTTGCAACACATACAATTATTATATATAAATTCAATAGTATAAATATTTCGGTAATGATTATGTAAACAGGTACCTACACCACCAAGGACAATCCGCAGGCATCGTACTTGTGCATGGGCCCATTGGGCTTTGAGTACGATCTGATGAAGAGGTGTGTGTGTCCTCAAGATATCTCCAATCCCACGGATAGTTATTGAAACGATCGATATCGTCGACTATCTCCATGTGGAAAAGGTCGATCGCAGTCTTCTTGTGGTGACACCGCATCACAATCTCAAGGATGTATACTAGACCTAGCTTTAGTTTGTCTAACATCTAGTCACACTCCCTCATCGCTTCCATCAGCCGATGTACACATATTGTCCCCTGTCCATGGAAGTAAGTGTCATATAGCCTATTGCCTCTCTGAGTACTGTCACGAGCTGCCTCATCGCCCGTAATCCTCAGTCCAGTGATTATGGCAAACTCGAACATAGAAAAACTGACGATCTTGCCCCCAAGGTCGAAGTGGAGGGCATCGCCATCGAATGGACTCAACAATCGACATAGCAGTGCGTCGATGATCTGTCCCGAGTACTGCACCTCCCTCAATTGATACAGGGGCCAAAGGAAAGACTGGCGTAAGATATCAGCGTGCTGATCATCCAGTAGCTCCAATACTGTAGTAAAACTGTCGAAGCTACTGTTCCATGTAGCTTTGCCCGACATCTGCCTCAACTCTATGTGTAGATGGTAATACATCCTGCAAAAAAATTGAATTTTAGAATTTTGTTCTATGGAGAATGGAATAAAACATAGTAACGGAACATTAATTGAACGAAAATGCTAACATGTAGATTCATCTAATTAACATATAGATTATCAATTTAAGATTCTTAATTACATTACATATATTAAAAATCTAAAGAAAATCAAATTATAAAAATTAAATAAAGGATATAAATATTATTCAATTAAAAATGAAAAAATTGAAGATTTCTTTAATTTTGGTAAAAAAAAAATATATTGTACTAATTTTGTTAAAAGGAATATTTAATTTTGGTAATTATCAATTAAAATTATATATAAACTTTAGAGAATGAAATTATCAATATTAGATAAAGAATACATAAATATTATCAATTAAAATTGAAAAAAAATTTGAAGATTTATTTAATTTTGGTAATTTAATGAAAGGAATATTTAACTTCGGTAAAAAAAACTAAAAGGAAAAAATTATTTTGCTAATTCGGTTAAAAGGAACATTTAATTTTGGTAATTATCAATTTAAAATTCATAATTAGATTATATATAAAAAAATCTAAAGAAAATTAATTTATAAAAGTTAGATAAAGAATCTAAATATTATTCAATTAGAATTGCAAAAATTGAAGATTTCTCTAACTTTAGTTATTTAATAAAACGAATATTTAATTTTGGTAAAAAAAAAGAAAAGTAAATAAATATTTTGCTAATTTGGTTAAAATGAACATTTAATTTTGGTAATTATCAATTTTAAATTCTTAATTACATTATATATAAATTTAAAAAAATTAAAAATGAAATTATAAACAGTGCAAAATATTTTTTTAATTAAATAAATAACATAATTATTATTTAATCAAATTAAAATAAATTAATTATAAGGAAAATTAATCTTGTATATTTGGAAAATATATTTTAAAAAAATACCAGTTAACAGTCTAAACCGACTTTTAACAGCCAATTAGACTGTTAACAGTCGGGGTTCAACTGTTAACAGTCTAACGCCGACTGTTAACAGTCTTCCTCTCCTCTTTCAGCCAAAAATCGCCATTTTTTATGAAGGGAGGTCCAAAAATTACAAAAATTCACATTTTCACTCAATCATGACCAACAATCTATCTACTCAAGCATATCTTGATCTAATTAAACCGCAAAAACGTAAAAAAGAATTCAATTAATCATAAACAACGAAAAACTTCAAATTTCTCACAAAAACTCACCAAAATAGTTTCGGGCAGTGGTAGATCGGTGGTGTCTGGTCGTCAATCGGAATCACTGTGGTGTCAGTTGGTTTCGATCGATGGTAGATGGGACTGCTTTTCTTGTGACATTGTGTCACTTTCTAATTTTACACAGTATTTTTTTTCAGAAAAAAACTTATCATATGATTTTCCAAAAGACCCCAGATTTTAAGGGTATTTGTGTAAGTTGCCCATGAGGAAATGGAGAAAGAAATGAAGGGCACAAATTCAAGCCCCTAAAATTACATGGTTTTAAGAAGATTCCGTAAGAAGCTTAAGGGGTGTTGACACGTAACTCACTTGGGGACACTTTTCACTACGGTAAAATTTCAAGGAATAAATTGTCACCGACTTTTGTCAAATAAATATTAAATAATTCTAAATCGGATTTCAAGATCCATCCCCTATGAAAAAATTGGAGAACGGATCTTGGGGGTTAATTATTGATGTTTGATTTTACATCTCTCTAATAAGAGGTTTTAAAGACAAAGATTAATACACAAGAAGATTGGACTCTAAAATGGAGAGGTGCAGTTCGGACTATGGCCGCCATAATTGGAAGAAACTATTAGAATTTGGGTGTGAATCGAATTCTTTATCGAAAATAATTAGGAGTTCTAATTTAATTGCACATTTAATTAGAATCCTATTTGGAATGAAATTGTGAAACTTTTGGGCATTCTATTTCATCTACAACTCTACTTCTCGGACTTAGATTGTTCCTTATTGAGCTCGCTCCTCTTTCAGTTTTGTTTAAGCATTATTGCTGAAGTATTGTAATTCTCTCCATATTGTCAATACAATTAATATCGTTCCTCTGTCAGTTCCTCTTTGACTTTCTTTACTTTAATCTTGTTTTGTTGTTTGTGATCTTTTTTATTTCAACTTAGGTTATTTAATTTCAACTCTTGCATCATCTACAGTCCCAACTAAGTGGTATCAAAACACTTCTGGCACAACAAGTGGTATCTGAGCGAAGGCTGCAAGTTCTTCGTGATTTGGTTAAGACTTTTTTAAGATGACTCCATTGAATTATGATATTCCGCTGCTAGATTACAATACAAGGTTTTCACTATGGCAAGTAAAAAAAAAGATGAGGGCTGTTTTGACACAGATAGATCTTGACGATGCTTTGCTGATTTTTGAAAAGATGCCAGCTGATTGGACAACGAACGAAAAAAATGGAGGGATCGGAAGGCTCTATTGCAGATTCATCTTCATTTATCCAACAATATACTACAAAATGCCTTGAAGAAGAAGACAGTGGCTACTTTATGGCTAAAGCTGGAACAATTGGGCATGACAAAGAGTCTTACGCTGAAACTGGCTTTAAAGCTGCATTCGCGTCGCATGACAGAAGGAGGGTCACTGTAGGGCCATATTACTATGTTTAAGGAAATCATTGTAGATCTGGAGACATTGGAGGTTCAACACAATGAAGAGGATCTAGCCTTGATCCTGTTATGTTCATAACCTGGCTTTTACTCATTGTTCTATGACACGATATTGTATAATCATTACACACTTATCATTGATGATGTGTACGACACTCTATTCTCAAAGGAGAAGATGCAGCTATTGGTTGGAGCTACTATATCTAAGGGTAGGGACGCTCTGATTTTTCATGGTAATCGACGGAGAGATAGATTGAAGGTGAATTTCAGCAATTTGTATTGCTTCTACTGCAAACGAAAAGGACACGTTAGGAAGGATTGTGACAAGTTGCAAAGTAAAGGTTATTTACATGCAAATCATGCAGGGCAGTCTTTCAATTCGAACAAGGCTCATGTTCCTGAGAAAGTTTTGAATGGTGGAGATGTGTAGTGTAACGACCTGGGTCTCTGTAACCAAGTCGTTACCTTACATATTGTCCGCTTTGGGTGGACCTTGCGCCCACTTACCTCTCACGACTTTCTGTCGCATCCTCTAGAATTCGAACCCATAACATTTCCCTTAAGTAAGACTTAAATTGAATCTTGGTACCCCTAATTGGTACTAGGATTCAACTTAAGTCTTACTTAAGGAAAAGGTTATTAGTTCGAATCCTGGGAACGCGACAGAAAGCCGTGAGGGATAAGTGGGTGCAAGGCCACCCAAAGCGGATAGTACGTAAGCTAACGGCTTGGGTACAGAGACTCGGGTCGTTACATGTTGTTAACCTTATCTGACATGGAGTCTAAGCCTAACGAGAAGTGGATTCTGGATTCTGCATGTTATATCATATGTGTCCCAATAGGGCATTATTTCAGATATAAAACGGTAAAGCAAGTTGGAGTTATCTTGGAAAATAACTAGTCTTGTCGAGTTGCAGGAATCGATCGGGTCAGATTGAGGCTACATGATGGGACAGTAAGGACCCTTGATCAGGTTCATCATGTTCTAGACCTAATAATAAATCTCATATCGCTGAGTACCCTGGATGAAAAAGGGTATAAATTCTTTGGTGGAGGTGGAGTCCTTCAAGTTCGAATGGGTGTCCGAGTTGTACTTGAAGGTCGGAGAAGATCTCAGTTGTACATTGTGTAGGGAAGCACAGAACTAGTTAGAAGACATCAGGACAAGTTCAATACCGTGGTGGATATTCAGTTCGGTGCAGTACCTCTTGTGTTGGGCTCTATTTAGTTTTAGAACTTTGCTCGTGGGAGTGTTAGTAATACCGCTTTGCCAAAATTTTAGTGGATACACTGTGTTATTGTGCTAGTAGACTCATAAAGCGTAGGTACGATGTTGAAGATGTTAGTAATGCCTCAGGGATCGTTGAAGGTGACAATTATAGCAAGGGGCCTTCTGATTGCACATTTGGTATGATTTCTGTTACAGGGTGTGCTTTGACCCTATTTGGTCAATAGTAGTTCCTTGGTGGAATTCTGGGAACCTGGGCTTGGGTTCAGGTTCGTTTATGGACACCGGAGAGAGGAACATGTTTTTGTGGAGAGTTTGGTTACTGTGTTAAGGAAATTGACTATTCCAATGTAGACGAATTCATTTCTCAGGTGAAGAAATTTTTGAGCATTGTTCGTTGCACCGGAATTCGTGTCAAGGAAGAGATTCTTAGAATTTGGGTGTAACCCGAATTCTTTATTGAAAATAATTAGGAGTTCTAATTTAATTGCACATTAATTAGAACCCTATTTGGAATACAATTGTGAAAATTTTGGACATTCTATTTCATTTACAACTCTACTTCTAGGGCTTGGATTGTTCCCTATAAATATTGGGCTCCTCTTTCAGTTTTGTTTAAGCTTTTATTGCTGAAATATTGTAATTCTTTCCATATTGTCAATTCACTTAACATCGTTCCTCTGTCATTTCTCTTTTCTTTCCTTACTTTATTCTTGTTTTTACTGTTTGTGATCTTTTTTTTATTTCAACTTGGGTTATTTAATTTCAACTTTTGCATCGTCTACAATCCCAACGAGTGGTATCAGAGCACTTTTAGCACAACAAAAACATGAAAATTCTTCATCACTAACAAACTACCTCTACCTAACTGACATTAGCTTTTAAATAATTACAAGCAAGTAATGATTCCCATTATCAAGTAATTATGGCCTGATGCCATAGCTGATGTCTAGGCATCATGATGACCTACTTGGCCAACCTCAGCAACCAATCAGGGAATTGGTATTTTAGATGGTCGCACACGAATCTAGGTCAGCACTGTAGCTGCGATAACACTTGACAGGCAAGTTACATGGTTTTTCAGCCTATAAAAATGGACAAATAGACCCTTCCTAAGACAAATCTATGGCACTCTCCGAAAATTCTCTGAAAGCTCAATTTAAAGCAATTGTCATGTATTTCAATATAATTCAGCAATCATCCCATTAAATTCCCATTAAGTTGATCTAAATTTGCTACTTCATTTTTAGTCATCAAAATATTTAATTATTAGTATCAACCTATGGTCCTAAGGCACATTAATTAGGCACATGCACCCTCCCCAAATTTTAAAGGATTGAATCGTTCTGAAATTAAGTGAAATGATAACTAGGAAATACTTGATGTCAACTTTACTTATAACTTGTATGAATATTTTCTGATGATTCACCATGAGTTTTGGCATTGAATAGTATCTTGGCAAGCTCTTAATAAGGTCTTATACATATTGTGTTCATTTGACTGATTCATCTAAAAATATAAATTATTATATGGATAGACACTTTTTTTTTTTTAATTTAAACTTAATGCCTAATCTATTAGAAGAGTAGGGATGGGGGCGGAGCATTTTGTTCCATGTTTATTTATTTAAAATTGTTCTTCAATACAAACAAATTAGTATATCTAACTCAAGTGGTGTTACTAATTGGTTTAAGCACTGCATTGAGCTCTTCAAGTATAAAGTGGCCTGGCTTGGACAAAACCGAAAAACGTCCTCACAAGCTTCCATGGATTTAGAGACCCAATTGAATCTTACACCCTTGGCAAGCTCCTGGAAAATGAGCAACCGCTCTCAGGTCATGATTAATTTACAAGCAGAAAGCTAATACCTAACATATATCAAAATCTATAGAATATCAATGAAATAGGTGATTCGTGCATATGTAAATTTTAGGAAAAAATGCCTACTTAAAAAATTAAAAGTCAGAAGTAAATTAAAAGACATGTTGAACTCTCTTCTAGTTCTTGACTTAACAGCTTTTTCATTTTAAGTTATAGTTTGATTCTTTTTACTTTAAAGAGTTAAGTTTTTAGCTTTAAATATTTATTTCCAGTCTATATTTTTATTATATTCTCCCACACCTCAAACGATATTCACTTTTTCCAATGCCTTAGATTAAATCATATTAAAATTCTTTAAAAGGACAAAAAATGACGTGTTGGACCAGTCCAAACTAATCCTCCCATTTTGACAACTCTATAAACAAGGTGGGAGTGGGACAGATCAGATTGAGTGTTAGGCAAATTGTTGTTAAACAACCTCCCCGGGCTATGATGTTAACTCAGTAACTTTTTCAGTCTACATCGACCTAAAGTCTGAACTGTAAATAGACATCAAAATGAAATTGAACCAACCCCAATTTGTTTGGGCCATTTGAAGCAGCCTAATTTTAATTAATACTGCTAATGGCATGTCTCCATTTATTTGGATGGCTTATAGACGAAACCCACTTAAATGCCCACTTAAACCCTTAAATGGATTTGACCCATTACTATGACCTAATTCCACCTATTTATCCTTGGGCGCCTCTCTCTTGTTTCATACAATTTTCAGTCTCTCAGCGCCTCTCTACTTCTTCTGCATGAGAACCTTGTGTTTCCCTTCATGCTCTCTCTGTCCACCGCCATTTTCACTGCCTTTGTGTCCACTCTTTGTGTCCACTCTCAGCGCCTCTCTATAATTTTCACTACCTTTGTGTACATCCTAAGTGGTGGAAGGGAAGCAACCATAAGTGAAGAGGCATTTTGAGGGTTTCGTGTTGATTTCTAATTGAGGTGCTGATTGAAGGGAAAATCGAGCCCAATTCAAGCCTTGGTGGTCATCATCTTTCGCATAACATTTGGTATTAGAGCCCTTATAGTGTTTATCCGACTAGAAATTGATCAAATGAGGTTGAAATTGGGAATTTTTGAAAGAGGGCTGAATCTAAAAACCCCAATTCCGACCAAATCAGTGACTGGCCGGGAAAACTAAACCCTTATTCAGACTCTGCAAGCGGATGCGCCCCTTCCTACAAGGGTCGAGACTGGACGATGGGGTTGCGTGATGGCTAATCTATATGAGCTTCCTTCAGGCAACTTGCTTGTTTTGATTTCCCGAACGTACTTTTATTGTTGGTTAAGTGTTTCAGGTTATACAAGAAAAGTTGAACGATTTTACCCCTGGATGCTAGATTTGTGATCGTTGGTCAATCGCATAGATATATTTGCTGAATCTTTAGGGAAAATAGTGGTGGCCCTAAGGCAGCAGATTCGCATCTCTCGATTTTTACGAATTTCGAACGTGTCCGCTCTGGTAAATTGGCTTATCTCGGTTAAATTACTGCACTAACGCGTCATCTTGTGGGATGACAATATGATTTAGGGTTACCGTGTGGAGTAACCATTGATTGTGCTAGAAATTAAGAATTACTTGCTCTTACGTGATTGAAGTATTTTATTTTTTATAAAAATCTATTTATTACCTGTGTGGTATACTCTGTTTGGAATTGCTTTGATTGAAATTGTTTTGATTAACATACTTCGTTGTTACTTAGTTAATTCCATTGGAATACCTAAACATTACTTGTTCGAATATTCCCTTGATTTGAGATCGCAAATGTCACGAAACCCTGAGAATCTTGAACGGTGTATATTGTCTATAAAGAAAAACCTAGGACTACTTTATGTGGCCTGATTGTGATTTTGTGCAATTCTGAGATTGCATTTTTACTTTTGACACATGAAATTTCAAGTGTATATTGTCAGTGACTCTCTCAAAAGTAAAGAGATGGAGATAAATCTGAAAAATATGATAAGAAAGAAGGTAAGATTCACATGGTAATGGGTAGAACTCAGTTTAGGCAAAACAATCTCGATGGGTTCCATCGTAATAGCAAGTCAAGTAGTAATGGAAGTAAAAAGAAGGGCAAGAGTAGGTCTAGATCAAAATCTAGAACCAAAGTTAGAAAATGTTATGGCTGTAGAAACACGGGACATTTATAAACGACTGCTATAAAGAGAATGGTAAGTTTAAGGGAAAAGAGAGAGATGAAGTGAATGTGTTGTCTTCTATTTCCAACGTTGATGATGGTGAAGTATATATGATTACTAGTAATGTTGCTTATCCTGTTGAATTAAATCTATATATCAATTCCTGTTTACATGACTACACTTGATTTCGATGCTTCTTCTCATGTAACGTCACAAAAAGATTGGCTTGAAGCTTTGCAAGAATCAAATGATGGGCACTTTGTGCTATGTGACAACTCTTCTTATACTGTTATTGAGATTGGTGATATTACTTTAAGGTTTGATAATGGTTTTGTGTATTCTTTAAAAGATGTTAGGTAAATCCTTGAACTATCTAGAAACTTAATCTTAGTAGGGAGACTTGAAAAGGCTAACTTCATTGGTAAAATTGGGAATGGAACTTTAAAATTAATAAATGGTGCTCTGGTTTCCATTAAGGAACTAGGAAAAAATGATATTTACATCACTACTGGATAAGTGATAAGAGGTTTGGATCTCTTATCTGCTATTCAAGGCAAACTACACACATAAATGGCACAATAGTGTACACATAGGTATTAAGGGTCTTAAACTTCTTAATAAAAAAGGTGCTTTTGGAAATGATTGTGTGTCTGACTTGCCTTTTTGTGATCACTATGTGCTCTGTAAACACCATAAATCTCTTTCTACACGAGTGTTCATAAAACTAAAGACATGTTTGAATGTATGCATTCATATCTGTGTGGTCTTGCTAGTAATCCACCCTCTGGTGGGAATAGGTATTTCTTGTCTATTATAGATGATTTCACGAGAAAGGTATTGGTTTATCTTTTAAAAGATAAGTCTGACACTTCCAAAATTTTAATAATTGGAAAAAACAAGTTGAAAACAAAACTAGTAAAATGATCAGATTTTTTAGAACTGATAATAGTCTAGAGTTTTACAACACTGAATTTGATAACATGGGCAAAGAAAAAGGAATAACAAGGTATAAGATTGTTCCTTACACTTCCTAGCAAAACGGGGTATCTGAAAGGATGAAACTACACTTGATAAGGTGTGTTTCATGATTTTATCTGATTAATTTGAGTCCATCTACTGTGTTGAATGGTGGCACTCCTCATGAAAAATGGTTAGGTAAATTAAGTGATTATTTCGTGCTTAGAACTTTAGGCTGTGCTAGGAAATGTGTTTTCCTAGGTTACCCAGATGGTGTTAAGGGTTATAGGTTGTGGAATAGAAGCCAAAAGGGGGTTAAGATCATTGTGAGTAGAGATGTCA
Source organism: Olea europaea var. sylvestris (assembly GCF_002742605.1). Taxonomy (NCBI): domain Eukaryota; kingdom Viridiplantae; phylum Streptophyta; class Magnoliopsida; order Lamiales; family Oleaceae; genus Olea; species Olea europaea. The sequence goes on along the minus strand of NC_036245.1, from coordinate 2,690,744 downwards.
CATTTAACGAAGCTAAAATACCTTGCCTTAAGACTGAATTTGAACCTGTGAATGAAAAAGAAAAAGGTGAAGAGAGAGATCAGTTGAAGGTAGAGTTAGGAAAAGTTAGCACATCTATAACTACCACTCCTAGTGAGGTAGAGCCTCAGGTTCAACAACCTGAAGTAGAGAATAGAGAGGAAAAAGTGAGAGCATCCAATGGTTGAAAATCCTTTAGCAAACTATAATTTAGCTAGGGATAGAAAGAGGAGACAAACAAGAGAGCCTAGGAGATTTGGATATGAATCTGAATTAGCTTTTGTTTATGCTAGCCATCAGGATCTAGCTGATAGAGAGCTAAAAACTTTCGAAAAGGCAATGAGAAGTGAACAATTAAAGAAAGGGTTTACGGTAATGAAAGAAAAGATGAGTTCTCTAGAAAAGAATCAAACGTGGGAACTAGTACCTAGACCTAAGAATAAATCATCAGTTGATTGTAAATGGATCTTTAAGGTTAAGGAGGGTGCTAATAAATCTAAACCCTTAAGATTTAAGGCTATGCTAGTGGCGAAAGGATATACACTAAAGGAGGGAGTTGATTATAACAAGATTTTTTCACCAGTTTTTAAATATACTAGTATTAGGGTCCTGCTTGCATTAGTTGCACACTTTGACTTGGAACTCGAACAACTAGATGTAAAAACTATCTTTTTATATGGTGAGCTTGATGAGCAAATCTTTATGAATCAACCAAAAGATTTTAATGATAAACTAAAACCTGATAATGTTTGTTTCTTGAGAAGATCTTTGTATAGCCTAAAACAATCACTTAGACAGTGGTATAAAAGATTTGACTATTTTGTACTCACTATAGGGTTTCAAAGAAATAAGTTTGATCATTGTCTGTATTTCCAATATGATCATGCCAATAATGACTATGTGTTTTTATTGTTGTATGTGGATGATATGCTCTTGATTAATTCATCACCAAAATGGATAAGTATGATAAAAATAAAGTTGAATGGAGAATTTGACATGAAAGACTTAGGTAAAGCTAAGAGAATTCTAGGTATGAAAATTGAAAGAGATAGGTCAAATTCAACCTTGTTCGTGTATCAGTCGTCTTATACTTCAAAATTATTGAAAAGATTGGACACGCATGAGTACAAACCTATTACATTACCTTTAGCTAATCATTTTGTATTATCTAAAGATCAGGCCCTTTGTAATGAAAATGAAATAGAATACATGAATATAATAACATACTCTAATGTGATTGGTTCTATTATGTACTTAATGGTTTGTACCAGATCTGATTTAGCCTTTGTTGTTAGTACTCTTAGTAGGTACATGTTTAATCCGGAACCTGGGCATTGGGAAGCCTTAAAATGGATGTTAAGGTATCTAAAGGGAACTAGTAATGTAGGTCTAAAGTTTTGTGCTAATAAAGAATATGTAAAATTAAAAGGTCTTGTAGATGCTGATTATGCAGAGGATAGAGATAATAAAAAATTCACTTCGTCCTATGTGTTTACTCTATCTAACTCTTGTGTTAGTTAGAAGTCGTAGCTACAACACATAGTTGCACTATTCACGATTGAATCTATATATATTGCCACCACTGAGGCAATTAAAGAAGCCTTGTGGCTTAGAGGTTTGCTTTATGAACTTTGTGTTTTGAATGACTATGTGGCAGTTTATTCAGATAGTCAATATTCCATACATCTATGCAAAAACCCTGTCTTTCACTAACGCACCAAACACATTCATGTTAAACTTCATTTTATTAGAGACATTGTGTCACAAGAAGTGGTAAGACTTGAAAAGATACGTACACGGTATAACCCTTTGAACATGGGCACTAAGATGCTGCCATTCATGAAGTTTAGATGTTGCATGGACCTTCTAAACATTGTTGGAGGTAATTAATTTCCAATTTTATCAGTTCTCTATATTGGAAGTATTACTAAGAGGTGATAATTTTTTTTTACAAGTCCTTTGACCCCAAGATGGAGGTTTGTTAGGCAAATTGTTGTTAAACGACCTCTCCGGGATATGATGTTAACTCAGTAACTTTTTCAGTCAGCATCGACCTAATGATTGAACGATAAATTGACATCAAAATGAAATTGACCCGACCCCAATTTGTTTGGGCTATTTGAAGAAACCTAATTTTAATTAATTTAGCTCATGGCCCGTCTCCACTTATTTGGATGGCTTATAGACGAAACCCACTTAAATGCCCACTTAAACCCTTAATTGGGCTTGACCTATTACTGTGACCTAATTCTACCTATTTATCCTTGGACGCCACTCTCTTGTTTTATACGATTTTCAGTCTCTCTTTGCCTCTCTACTTCTTCTGCGTGAGAACCTTGTGTTTCCCTTTGTGCTCTCTTTGTCCACCGTCATTTTCACTGCCATTGTGGCTACTCTTTGTGCATCCTAAGTGGGTGAAGGGAAGCAACTGTAAGTGAAGAGGCATTTTGAGGGCTTTGGGTTGATTTCTAATTGAGGTGCCAATTGGAGGAGAAATTGAGCCCGGTTCAAGCCTTGGTGGTCATCATCTTCCGCACAACATTGAGGAATGTGGATAATACTTTTGTATTTTTCTTTTTTCTTTTTTTATTGATTTTCATTTACTCAATGTTTATCTAAACAAATTTAAATTTTAGACTTCAATAATTTCTACGTTTATATTTTATTTTCCCGGTCATTTATGCTTGCTTTGTTCCAAGAGTAACCTAAAATCTTTTGGAATTATATTTTCAAGAAGTATCACATATTTTTTATGTTTGAATGCTCGAAACATTTTTAACCGTTGTAGGAGAAAATTAATGAATTCATTTTATTAGCCATCAAGTAGCAACTTGTTTTAGTAGATTTCACGTCACTAATCCACTTAACATCAATTTCTTTAGCCCTTCAGAGAATTAGGCTTGTCATCTCCCAGGTTGCTTGAGTTTTGGCCCTCAGGACCTCTATAGTGTTGGGAATGGGTTTATAATTGGGTTGATTTTTAATCCACTTTGACCAAATATTCATATATGTCCCATTAATCTATTCATACGGATGAATAGTCACAGGCATTCCACTCCATGAGTAGATGATCAGAGTGTATTTTGATTCACAAAATCATTTTCAAACGAATAAGAAATTTATGCCTAAAGTAAGGATAATAAAATGGAGAAATTGGAATATAGAAACAAAATTTAAACTTTGCCCTACATAGGAAAAAGAAGGAAGTTGTGACTTGTTTATTAATCCCTACCTTGAGGGTTAGTGTCCCAAGGAGTACCACAAGTATTTAAAGTGGGAGGACCTAGATCCTTTTGGGTTCGGTCCAAAAGAATGGCACATGCACGGGACACGGATCGGGGGTCATAGTTAGATGGGCTTGGATATGGACCTAGCCTATATATTATTTTCTAATAAAATATTTAACTAATTGTTTTAGATAATTGATTAATTTTTTTAAAATTTCAATCGACGCTCGAGTGGAACTTAGGAGTGGGACGAGCACTGCTAAAAGCTTGAGCGGCTCTTGGGCGCTTCAAGAACTGCTGGCCTCAGTCAATGGTGGTTGTCACATGTTTTGTATAATATGAACTTGCTGTAAGTGTACAATGCCAAGTTTTGTAATATAATATTGGAAGTAGAGTATCGAACCCATAGGAATTGTAAATTAATTTATACTAAGTAGTATAATTGTGTAGCGTATATTTTATCTTGACAAATGAAAATTGTGATCAATTGTGCTATCTAATCTAAGAGTGAATTTGTTGACGAACCATCAATTATGATTCAATTATGTCTAGTTATTATAATCAATTTTCCATGTTTAAAAGAAATAATCATAATGTATTTCTCTCCCACTCTCTCGAGTGCCGGATAGAAATTAATCCTAGATTTCAATTCCAATATCTCTATTCCGAATTAATATCAAGGATTTATCAACTTCATGATTCTATTATGGGGTAAGTTTCATAGATTCTATACTTTCTCTCGAAATCCATAAATCTACGTTGTGTCAATCCTATGATCACGCCTAAATTCCCATCTCTCGAGTGCCGGAATTCACTAGTATCTATACATTCAATTAGTGGCCAATTAATTGAAAGTATTAAAATCATGACACAATTAAACATATATGAAAAATCAGATATAGAAATAACTATAGCAAAATCAAATCATAATCTCAAGTTTTGGTTACAATCAATCCTAAAATAATGAATTTAGCTCATGATATAATCCATGGAAATATAGAAATTCGTGTAAATAAACATAAGGAAGAGAATAGGAAAAAAAAAAGGGGGGGACGTTGATCTTCAATTTCTTCTCTTGATGTTGTTCTTGCCTCAATTGAATTTCTTTAATCCTTTGATGTTTTGCCTCGAATCTTGCCCCTTTGAATTGTAGGGTTGAATTTCTTGAATTGTTTTGATCTCTTGTCTCATGAATTCTCCCCCTCCAATTATTGAATCTTGCCCTTTTGAATTCTAAGGGCCTGCTTGGGAGTTTTTTTCACTGGTTTTGACCAGTTTTGGTTGGTATCGTTTATGAAGGGTTCATAGAATTGGTGCTTGTTACTTTCTTTGAGCACCGGTCATGAACGGTTTAAAAAACTCCCAAAACTGGTGTAGTATAATTTGGAGTGTTTTTCTCAACCTGCCAAATCAGCGGGTTTTGGTCGGTTTTTAAATTATCTTCCAAGTTTACCCTCTTTAGAATAATGATTTCCAAACCTTCCAAAATCTTATCCAATATGTACAGGCGTACAGCCCTTTTATTTGTATCTCTCTTTGCACAAGACTTTGTCTTCTTTAAAATCCAACGGCCACTCCAATGAAAGCTCCGAAGTTGAGAAAAACTCAGAACAGCCAGTAGCAAAAAGAAGGAGATGCCCATGGTTCAAATTGTCTGCTATCCATCCAGGCTTCGCATTCAAGTTGTCCTATGTTTGTGAACACTTTCGCACATCCTATGATGAAATATTGTGGGATTTGCCAAAATATCAAGATGGGCGCTTGCTTTGTGTTATACAGGTTGTGTCTTCTTACAATTCCTAGTTGAACGACCTCCAGAATTGTTGCAGATATCATAGCAAATATTGATATGAAAAGCCCGACCCCCATACGTTGTAGCTGTGTCAAACCATTCTTATGGTTGCTATTTTCTATAATCTGATTGTAGCATTACTGCTGCATTATCAAAGAACCTGAAATTCAGAATTTGAAAATTTTTATCAGACTAGAATATATTGTACAGTGATGGGTATATAAGTAATTTTATTTTTTAAAACAACTTTTAGAACCGCTAGATAATGAACTCCCAATCATGGGTTGAAGTGTTTCAAGAACCGCTACTAAAAACCACTCAAAATCGATCCGCTCATAAATGCCCAAAACTGATACTTTAAAAAATGCTCATAACCGCTACCCCAAAACTCCTAAGCAGGCCCTAAGAGAAAATAGGTCTTTGAACTTGTAGTTATAGAATTTTTGGAGTCTTGGATGAATTAGGGTTGAGTTGGGCCAAGAAAAGAGTCCAAAAATATGAAAAACCCTTCTCCCACATAGGCGGCACCACGCCACTGTAGTGGCACTGTAATGCCGTAAATGTTGCTATTTTCAATAAGGTATCATTCTGTTTCGGGTGAAAATTCAGCTTGCATGTCCTTTAGTATTTTTATCATAACTTTTTTTTCCGATGTCTGATTCAAGATACGTTAGAAAGATAACTCAAAGTTGCTTCTTATATCATTCTCCAATTTTATCATTTGCTATGTCAAAAATGGGCTAAAAATCCGGAATATAACTTTTTCGTTTGGAAATCAATGTTTGATCATACTTTGATTATATGTCATCCATTTAACTTCTTTCTTCATCCAATTGACATCTTGCACTCTTAGATCTTCACCAACTTTTTAGTTTTACACTTTAGTCCACGAACTTTTGATCTCTTACGATTTAGCCAATTTTGCCAACTTTTTCTTATTCTCTTCAATTTCATCAACCTATGCCACAACATCAAAACACAAATTAAAACATTTTAAAACACTCTTAAGGGTAACAAAATAATGAATTAAGTAGCATAAATATCATGAATGTGGAGCACTCATCAAATACCCTCAAACATAATATTTTGCTTATCCTCGAGCAAACACCAAACTAAAGAAAATCACTAACAAACACACAAACAAATAAATACAGATAAAATCACTTAAAACAAATTATGCTAGATATCTTACCTTCATAGCTCAGGATTGAAAACATAACATCAATTTCATGAATCACTTTAAGGTTATAATGCAAAAGCTAAATTCTCACCTGTTTAATACAAAACGGGTATGTTTGTGTGTGTGTGTGTGTGTGTGGAGAATCAAGTGCAACGTTGTACAATAATAAGTTGATCCAATTTTTCGACCCTTAAAGTCAAGTGTTTCCTTACTTCTCTTGTGGGATTCACATACTCCCAAACTTGTTTTCTTTTCAGTTTTCGAGGTGTAGTCTAAAGTTAATTTTCAATACTAATTTCTTACACCACTCAAGTTTGGTTAGAGTTTACTAATTGCAGTTCAACATATAGACAAATGAGGTTTCTCCTTTTTTTTAACTGCTTCAACCTCCAAGAATCAACCAAGATACTAACCCCTTGTCAAAAACCCAATCCTCTAAAACAAGTGTTTGGGGCTTAATCAAGACATGTGGTACGTCTTCTGTTTTATGCACCTACTTTTTCAGATATATGTACTCTTTTTTTATATTTAATCTTATGTATGAGCGTCTCTCCGTTAAACTTTTTAAATGACCCCTATAGTGAGCTTTAGGTCGATGACTTTAGGGCATTAGGTTTTAAATCTTTGCAGGCTTAATTACTCGAGTCATAAAGACTACGAAGAGATGTTGCACAATGATATTATTATAGTTGCCCTCATTGTGATTTTTTAAGATAGCTTTACAACGAGGCAGCTTTTGTCCTTTTTATGCAGTGATTAGTGTAATGCCCCTTATTAAACACTCATTCTCGAAAATCGACCTCTAACTTAAGGTTTTCACCCAATTTTCATCATACAAAAGTTAGCACACACAGAATTCACATTTATTTCCAAGTTTCCTTACAACAACTCAACCATCCAAACATCCTAAATTTGGTTTAAGGATATAATATCATTTAATGGCTATTTGGATTTAGTATCTAAGTTCTCTATTTCAACCTGTAAACATGGTTCAACCTATTCATGTACAATGCTACAATCAACTCACATTCATAAATATTTTCCATTTCACATAAATAAGCAAAAATATTGACTAAAGCACATAACTTATCCACAATTCATAAACCAACACATATTCTCAATTATATATATCAATTCCAGTAAGGCTATCTAACTCGTACAAGCATGCAAAACACAATTATTTTTTTCTAAAAATGCACACAAATCACACAAAATAAATAAAAAAATATAGGCAATTAGACAATTTATATTTCATCCCTCCAAATTTAAACTAAACATTGTCCCCAATGTAAAATTAAAGGAAAAGGAGGAGAACTTCTGTGAATTGTCTGAATTGCCTATGACATTTTGGTGCTTATGATGTTGGATTTGATTGATGCTTCTTCTTTCTTCTCTCCCAAACTTGAGATTTATCCCGTTTTCTCCTTGTCAATGTTGGTTTGAGTGTTTCGTGAGTCATGTTCCTGAAAAATGAAATTTTAGATATTAAATGCATGGAACAAGGGTTACTTAGCTCAAACATTTAATAACCAACTTAATTACTTTGAAATTTATTTATATGTATGATGGTTTGTGAGAGAAAATGTGGTTATAGGAGTTGAAGGAAGTTAATGTTTTTAATTGCAAATGGAAGTGGCGGTTGGCAGCTTAAATTGAGATTAAATCAATGAAAATGAGATTTAAATGATAATGTAAGTGGAATTTTGAGTATATAAATTGTGGATTTGTGAAATCAACGTGCAAGTTAACTTTCCAAATGAAAATGGTAGTTTTTTGATAGTTAACAAAATGGGAGTCAAATTACAAGGTACGTGGGGATGGTTATGGTGGGATGCCTAGTACTGGAGAAAAAGAAAAAGGTTGAGGGATAACAAAGGCTAAATTTGGGATTGATTAGCACTATGAAATAAGTCATCTAATCTTAATTTTAAGGATTTAACACAGGCGGTAATTAATGTAGAATGTGTCGCCACAATAACGCAACCAACCAAATTAAGAAACTTGTTATTTAAATTAGAATTTGACACCTTACAACAATATTAAGACAAGTAAGTGTGACATTACTATCATGGCCAAAAATAATTAATTTGTAGTCTTAGGAAGTGACGGAGCGACGTAGTAGTATAACCAAATCATTTTCGAGTTCTACAAGAATATTTCTTTTAAAACGAAACATAAGATTTTTCTCATTCTCTACACTACGAGCCGTCTCTTCGAACACAACTTTAACTTCTTATAAATAGGCCCCATGCTACAGAATTCGTATCATTCTTAAACCTTATATTCAATATTTTCCAAATATTTCTGCATCAAAATTTCTTGTTATTTAGAGAGTACATAACATATTTTTCGACTTAGTCGTTGTCTTTTGAAGTGTTTGAACAACAAGAAGGCCATTGTATATTGGGAGACGATTGCCAACCTACCGTAAGGACCTGGGCGGGACAAATTCATATTAAAAGAGATAGAATCGAACTCTAGCGACGGTCTACCATATTCATTCTGCATTCTTAATTTCTATAGTTTGTTTTATTATTTCAAGTAAGTTGTTTACTTTGTTTTTAGTTCAGAATATAGCTTATATCTTTACTATTTACCTAACAATTTTAAGACGAATTTTTACATACAACCTATATTTTGGACTTCTTATTATAAATCTATGTAAACAAATAAGTTACTTACGATTCATTTATTTCTCTTATCTATTGATTGTTAAACTTTTGTTTTCATAAAAGAAATGGGACTAGCCCTGGTTCCCGCAAATGGTACAACTACTATCGTTCCACCAATGGCTATTTTGCTTCAATCAACTCCAATACCCCATGGAAAGAAACTAGAGAAATTCAATGGTATGAATTTCTAGAAACGACAATAGAAAATATTATTCTATCTCACAACTTTAAACTTAGCAGGTTTCTTTTAGAAGATCTTCCTACAGTATAAGCATAAGGGAATAATGGGGAGTCAATCATCACTTTGGATGCATGAAAACACTAAATGAAAACCCCCTTCTTAGAATCGTATATGAACTTTAATCTTATATAGCTTAAAGAAAAACACCCTAATACTAGCGAAATTCACTATCGGGCAAGTTTCAATTCGCATGAAAAGCATAATGATCTGGGTGAAGAAAACCTATTGTTAGTTGTTAAGGAATACAAAAGAAAGGAATAAAAAAGGTCGATGGACAAAGCTCCATATAAACTATCTACTTGAGACTGTCCTTTGGCATGCAGGTCCCATTTTCTAGTTGAACGAAGAGTGCAAATCAATCTAATTTATTTTTCGATCAAAAGTACTATGTGTTTTTCCTTGGAGATGGAAAATTCACCCATCGGATTATATCAACTTACAAATTCTGCCCGAGTTAGTTGAAAGAATAAAATTGGCTGATAATATCACTCGGACTTCTTGTGTAAGAATGACATTATAAACGAGCTACAATACAAACACTATACGGTGTTTAGAGTGCTAAGAAATTGACAAAAGAACTTTGAAAATTCTTGGAGAAAAAGAACAAAAAGAAGATGCTGGCAAAAAGCTAGACAGATTATCTGAAGGATACAAGAAATGAACTTGTTTGCTATTATATCTTAATGTAACAATGTTGGAAATCCTAGAGAATGGTAGGTTGATACTGGTGCTTCTCACCATATTTTTGCTGACAAAGCGATGTTATCTAATTATAAAGAAATCAACGAAGAACAATTGTTTATTGAAATTTCGCAAGTTCTAAGGTTGAAGGATAATGGAAAGTGAATTTGAAGATGACTTTCGCAAAAATCTTGTATTCGGGTCTTTACCTTGTAAAAATGGTTTTAAGCTGGTCCTTGTATTTGACAAATTGTACTCACTAAGAATGATTCGTATGTAAAGAAAGGTTACCTTTGTGATGGAATGCTCTCAAAAGGAATGTTCTTACTATTATATCAAAATAAAACAATAAAAACTCTAGTTCTGCTTATATGCTTGAGTCTTCTTGTTTGTGGTATAATTAATTAGGACATGCGAAATTTAAATATGGGCGTAAGTTAAAGAACTTAAGTTTATTAACTATTTTAGAATTTGATCCTAATTTTGAACACGAAATTTTTGTTGAGGCAAAGTTAGTCATAACTTTGGTTCAACTGTCACAAGAATTATTCATAAAACAACACATTATTCACCTCATTATGACGATGTTGCTAAATACAATAATTAAACTTTTAAGGAGACAATGAATGCTATGCTTATAAGTTCAGGCTTGCCCTAGAAATAAGATACCACAAAAGAAAAAAGGATAAAACTCTTTATGACTAATAGAAAGGACATAAACCTACCTATAAAAACTTGAAAGTGTGGGTGTGTTTGGCAAAGAATGAAGTAAGCCTAAACAGATTAAAATTAGGCCTGGAAAAATTGATTGCATGTTTATTGAATATGATAAATAATAGTAGTGTATATCAGTTCATTATTCAAATATCAGACATTTCTAAGATACATGAAGTTACTATCATTGAATCTAGGAATGCTGCATTTTCAAATATGTCTTTCCATGCAAAGATAAGAAAGAAATAAGTTCAAATAAACGAACTAATGGTAGAACCTAAGTGATGAAGAACCTAGATGCAGTAAATGCCCAGAACACCTACATCCTTTGGTCTAGAATTTCTAACTTATATTGTAAAAAATGTTCCTAAAAATTTAATAAGGTAACATCTACTCTAGAGGCACCGTATTGAAAAGAAGCTATCAAGATGGAATCCGTTATGCAAAATTGCACTTGGGAGTTAGTTGATCTCCCACCGAGAAACAAGCCTCTAGGTTGTAAATGGATTTTTGAGAAGAAGTTAAAACCTGATTGATCTATTAATAAATATAAGAATAGGTTGGTTGCAAAATGATATAAACAAGAGGAAGGCCTTGATTTCCTCAATATATACTCACTAGTGCTAAGAATTACTTCAATTAGAGTTCTAATTGAAATTGTTGTATTACACAATCTTGAGATCCATCAAATGGACTTTAAAGAGACATTTTTGAATGGTGAGTTAGAAAAAGAAATATCTACGGTACAACCTGAAGGGCTTATTTCTCCGAGATAGGAGAATAAGATGTATAAACTCATTAAAACCCTATATGGATTAAAACAAACCTTAAAGCAATGGCACCAGAAATTTGACAAAACAATGTAGTCAATCGATTTTAAAATTAACAAGTGTCATAAATGTGTATATATAAAATCCACACCTAGAGCCTATGTAATTGCATGTCTATATATTGACGACATGTTAATTATATGCAGCTCATGATATTATCATGAGTACTAAGAAATGTTGAAGACATATTTTGACACGAAGAATATGGGTGTTGCGGATATCATATTAGGGACTAAAATCTCTAAGATATCTAATTAACTTATTCTATCCCAATCTCTTTACGTTGAGACTATTCTTAAAAGTATATGATGAAAGTCCAATAAAAACCTCAATTGACTCGAGTCCACACTTAGTTAAGAACAAAAGTGAGTTGGTATCTCAGTTGAAGTATTTCACATGTTATAGGCAGTTTAATGTATATTATGAACTGGACTCATATAAATATAGCATGTGCTATAAACGAATTGAGTAGATTCACTAGTAATCCAAATATCTTTATGTTGAGACTATACTTAAAAATATATGATGAAAGTCCAATCAAAACTTCAATTGACTCAAGTCTATAGTTAATTAAGAACAAAGGTAAGTTGGTATCCTAGTTGAAGTATTCACAGGTTATAGGCAGTTTAATGTATATTATGAACTAGACTCATATGGATATAGCATGTGCTATAAACAAATTGAGTAGATTCACTAGTAATCCAAGCAATGACCATTGAAAGGCATTACATAGGGTTTTTAAATAAGTTATACTTTAAATTTTGGAAGGATGCTGTTATACGAATTGGATATCAGATACGAAGAATTCTAAGTCTACTAGTGATTATGTTTTTATTATTCCTGGTGTAGCAATGTCTTAGAAGTCATCAAAACAAACATGTATAACTCGATCAACAATGAAATTAGAGTTTATAGCTTTAGATAAAATTGGAGAAGCAGAATGATTTCGTAATTTTTTAGAGGACATTCCATGTTTGCCTAAACATGTGCTTGCTATTGGTATGCATTGTGATAGTTAGTCGGCATGTATAATTTTAAGTCTAGATATATACATCGTAGACACAATACTATTAAGTAGTTGATCTCAAATGGTATTATTTTCATTGATATGTAAAATAAAAAGAGAATCTTGAGAATCTACTTACAAAAGATTTGGCCAAAGATCAGGTTTACTATCTGTCAAAGGAAATGAACTTAAAGCCTACTATGTAGGAGTCATAATGGTAACCCAATATTGTTGACTGGAGATCCCAATATCTTGGTTCAATAGGACAACTATGTTATGAAGATTCTATGAAGCCCTTGGGAGTTATCTTCTATGTATTCCTATGATTAAAAAAAAAAGTATTTCTATCGAATGTACGATTTTAAATTCCACTTTTAATGATCCCTATAACTTGGATAAATCAAGTGGAATATGGCATAATACACATCACCTATGTAAGTGTGAAGTTGGGCCACTTTTATGAAAATTTGTAAGATTGGAATTCTCTAAAACATTTATGAAACCAAAAGTTGTTCAGGATTAAAATGGACACAACCATAAGAACCAAAAGTGTTAGGAAAGATATCGTGTGAGTACTATTGTCTTGGTTTACACTAACGATTGAATAATCTATAACATCATGTTTGCTGATTAGCCAAGTAAATTTGATATTATTTTACTAAGACAAGGTCAAAGTCAAAAGTTACCTCTCCTATTGGAATAGTTTTCGGTCTATGGCATTTGCATTATCATTTTTATTTTCTTGTAATTTCCATTCACTTAAGAGATTGCTGGAAATGGGTTTAAAATTAGGTTGATTTTTAATCATTTTTGACCAAATAGTAGGATAGATTTCGTTAATCAATTCATGTGGATGAATGGTCAATTGCGTCCTACTCCATGAATAGATGATTGGGGTATATTTGAATTCGTAAAACCATTTTGGAAAGAATAAGAAAATAATCCTTAAACTAAGGATGTTGAACTGGAGAAATTAGAATATGAAAGGAACAATGTTTAAACTTTGTTCTACTTGGGAAAAAGGACCCAGTGACTTGTTTATTATGGGGTGTTTGACAGGTATTTTTATGTAAAAATGCATTTTAGAATAGTAAATTGATGTGAAATGTGTGGTTGAGAAATAAGGAAAAATTTTTGATTTACGTGTAATATTATTTTAATAAAAAATGTGTGGTTCAAAAGAAGAGAGGGAAAAATGCATTTTGAAAAAAAATGGCTACCAAACGGGGCCTTAATCTCATCCTCAAGACATGGATCTGGGCCCCAAAGGTTACCATGTGTACGGGTCATGAGTCATGGGTCATAGTTAGATGGGCTTGGATATGGGCCTTAACCTATATATTCTTTTTTTATAAATAAATGATTTATTTATTTATTAGTTAATTAATTCTTTAGATGATTAATTAAATTTTTGAAAATTCCAATTGATGCTTGAGTAGAATCGAGGTGTGGGACGAGTGCCTGTTGAAAACTCGAGTGATTTTTCTATGTAAAAGATATGGCGCTTGAGCAGGTTTTCTAGGAAAAATTATGTATGTTCAAGCAAGGTATTATCTGTGAGTTGTGTCACTTTGAACACAACATTTGACTTCTTACAGGTAGGGCCATGTTCTGCATAATTCATATCATTCATAAACATTATATTCTCAAAATTTCTTTTTATTTAGAGAGTACATAACATATTTAGAGAGTTCATCATTCTTGTTATTTGAACTGCTTCCACAACAAGAAAAAGGTCATTGTATCTTGGAAGACAATTGCTAACATACCGTAAGCACCAGGACATAACAAATCCGTCTTAAAAAGATAAAGTCGAAAACTAGCGTCGGTTTACCATATTCATCTTGCATATTTTATTTCTGTGGTTTGTTTTATTATTTCAAGTAAGTAGTTTACTTTTTTTTTTATTTTAGAATATAGATTATATTTTCATTCTACTATTTACGCAACATATAGAACTGCTTATGTCCATTATAGACAATCTACTCACAGTATATTGTGTGTTATTGCTAAGCATTGAGCCATTATATAACTAGAAAAATGAGTAAGGTGCTTACAAGGTAAATCCAATTTATTAATAAAGACAAAATATGTAGAGAGTTTTACAGCTGACATTACCGTGGATATAACTCACTCATTGTAGCATCATTTATCGACAAACAAGCAGAATTAGATGACCAACTGTTTGATGATTTTTTGGTCTGTGATGGTGTTGATTTGAGGTCTTGAAGAAGCGGAATTTTTGGATCTAAGTTACTAGACACAAAAAATGCAGGTTGTGAAGGTATTGGTAGAGTTATAGAAAAGCTAGTGAGCATAAGAACTATTGATGTCATTGTAGGTCTGTCAGCTGCATCTTGCTGAACACATAATAAACCAATTTGAATGCATCGGATAATGTCTTGCAAGGATCGTGAAGAAGTTCTCAACGCGGAATCTATTACATTTTCTGCTGTTCCTTCGTGCCAATTTTTCCAAGCCTGCGAGAATTTGACATTTTTAACAATATAATATTCAAAATTAACGTTGCCTTCTTCAAAAAGATGAAAAAGACTTATTTTTACTTACACAACTTAGGAGGCCGTCCACATTCTCCCCATTTTGGAAGCTATTAACTTTTTGACCACTTATGACTTCCAGAACTAGGACGCCAAAGCTGAAGACATCTGATTTGCTAGAGAATTGTCCATGAAATGCGTACTCAGGTGCCATATATCCACTGCAATGGTGAGTTTGAAGGTCTATAGTCAGTTAACAATTTATGGATATATACAGATATGTTTAATAAGATACATGAATTGTCAACAGTACTTCTTTATTGCTTTTCATGCATAACAATAATCCTATGAGACCAAGCATTTTTGAAGAAATCTTACTATGTTCCTACTATCCTACTAGTACTGCAATGAGTTTGGTCTTGGACGCACAATCTCGCCATGCCAAAATCTGATATTTTGGGATTAATCTTTCCATCTAACAAGATATTGCCAGCTTTAAGATCACGATGTATGATCTTGAGTCGAGAGTCTTCGTGTAGATAAAGAACTCCCTTAGCAATGCCCCTTATGATTTCATAGCGTCTATCCCAATCCAAATTTGGACGCTTGATTGGATCTACAAGTTCAAATAGGTAGATGATGTTGTGAGGAATCAAAGACGACAATTATTCTTAAAATGACTAGCAATTACATGTATAAGCAATTTGTTGTAAAAAAAAAATAGGATTTACTTCAAATGGAATGTTACCAAATAAGAAATGGTCAAGACTTCCATTCTCGACAAATTCATTTACAAGAAGTCGCTCGCTTCCTTTTAGAGAGAAACCTAAGAGCCTTACTAGATTCACGTGTTGAAGACTCGCCACTAACATGACCTCATTCTTAAATTCAAGATCACCTTGCCTTGAATTCATAGACAATCTTTTCACAGCTATTTCTTGCCCACTGACAAGTATTCCCTGAAATTAAAAATTTAACGAGTAAAATATTATTAAATATCCTCATCAATGTATGATTTGGATAAATGCCAATACTCTAAACTAATATTTGAGTTACTTTATTACATAGCAATGTTCTACTCATATATATTGTAAAAATCCTTTAATAATTACGTACCTTGTAAACAATGCCAAATCCACCTTGTCCAAGCACGTTAGCATCAGAGAAATTATCTGTTGCAGCTCTAATTGTATCGAATTCATAGTTCAGGGATTCAACAGTACTAATTTCATTGTGAGCTTGAAACGTATAAAAGGAAATTTTAGGTGAAACAAAACTAGATAAAGATTTATGTACGTATAGGAGTAGATATATCTAAAGAATATTGAGCTTACTTTCAACTTTTTCCATCAGTTTTTGATTTTGTCTAAACCTTAGGAAGATACCAATGCAAAGAGCAACTATTAGACCCACAACAATTGGAACAATAATAATAATGATAGTTCGAGTTGTATTTTCATTCTTTCCTGCAATATCAGAAGAAAATCGCGTCAATATATCTTTAAGATTATTGCTTTGAATTTTTATGTTAGTTTGATCAAATCTAAAAATTTTCTAGGAATGGTTTGGAAGGATTAAATAGTGTAATGAACAACTTTTTAAATTTTTTTCTTCTTTAATATTATTCAATAGTGTCCAAACATGCTATTAATGTCATTTGATAATTAGATTACAAGACTGTTCTTAACTATATGGTGATGAGTATATAGAAGTAGCATCTCTTATATAAGGATTCTGCTATTTGTATATAAAAATGATACATAAGAGATTACATAAAATGATGTGGAGAGGAAAGATTGGATGAAAAAGTTGTTTGTATTTTAAACTGACAAATGATAGAGTGTCATGTGATATTATGTAATCCTTTATGTAAACATTTATGTACATGTAACAAGATTACGCCAAAATGGAAGTCAAAAGTATTTTCTCACCTTGTGGTGCCGGCCGTGGTGGTGTGGGTAGTGACATTGGTGGTGGTGGTGGCGGCGGCGGCGGCAGAGAAGAATCATTATAAAACAAATAGGTTTCATAGCGAAGAAGGCAGCTGGGGCAATATACTCCGAATCCTTGTTTCCCATTACAACATCGTGGTATAATCTCAGCAACCTGGATTAAGCAATCACTACAATCATCTGAGCTTAAATCAGGAGTGCACTGTACTAGTCCATAAAGTGTCAAACCATCGGGAGCAGCACTCTTGGTAGCTGCAAACTTCTTGGAAGCGCCACCGTAAACGGCCTGTCTGCGGAGATTATCCAACAATGTTCTCAAATCCCTGTTGAACTCTTCCCGACTGGGGGAATCGAATACTACATACCACTCATGGCGTGGGTCAGTTGCAAGTTGTCCAAATATTGACTCATTGGAGTAGCGTACCATGCATTGATCAGCCCGTACCCAAATGATCGCTTGTTTTTGGTTAGGACAGAACTGTAAGAGGGAATTCGTAGCATTATTGATACAACTACGACATGTATCAAGCTGATGGTCTCCTCTACAGAGTCCCATTGCATGTACTCTATCGGAATTTTCTCCATATGAGGCACTGTAAAATCCATTGACATCAATTAAAGAAGAGATAGAGAGGAGGAGGTTATCGAGATTTCTCTTGTACGGGCTATTACTCGTGTAATTACCATTGTTGAGACACCAATGACGGGATTTAACCGTAGATAGAAAGTTTGTCAGATTTAGGAAAATGATCAAAGCAAGCCGTATCCAAGAACTCATAACTGCAGTTTGTATTCGTGTCTAACATGGAAAGAATATAAATAGAACTAGAATTGCTATGCTTTAGTATCAAGAAACTGTTGACTTATAAGAATCAATTTTCGATGGTCAACCAATTTTTTCCTTCATAAAGACATATAGAATATGTCGAAAAAGTTGATAAGTGACAGTGTGGAAAAGTCGATGCATACGTGAATACAACGACAACAAAATAAACATTATTTTTAAATAATAAAAAATTAGGTATACGGATTATTTTATGTTTGTGTAATTATCTTAGGCTTCCATCAAGTCAATATGTAGATTGATTATTATTTTTGAGAAAAAACCGTCTATAAATCATATGATTTGTTTGATCTTTAGAAATATTCCGAATTGCTTGTTTGATTTTATTTTATTTTTTGGGGCTTTGATTCTATTTTCAGCCCTTGTTTAGCTACTATTTACAAATTGTTCATAATTGATAAAATTACTTTTTATTCAAATATATATTATGAAATATACAAGTACTATCATTTATTTCTATCTATTTATAATTTAAATAATCTATAAACAAGAGCTGTGCTATGTGTACATGATGGACCAAACATGCGCAATCTTAATATTTATCTTAAAGGCCAACATTAATAAGTTGTCTTAATCAAATACTTATATTTTTTTTTTCCGGGACCTTAATTACAATACATACTGAGAAATTAAAAAAGTATTCATGAAATAATCTAAATCATAATTACGCTTAGGTTTGATTCCTACCGAAATTCATTAAATTAAAATGTGTATCATTTATTCATGTCTCGTAGTTGATCCAATTATTTAATAAACATGTGAATTAAATAGTGATAGAGAGTACTGAATTTGTTTCAAAAAAAAATTTTCTACATACTTATTTTTAACCACACATTCACATAATAAAATATTCTATACGTAAACTAAAACTTGTTCCTACTCTTTTACCAAACATTCTTTAAAAATCACTATTCAAAACTCCATTTTCTACAAATAATGATTGTCAAACTGGGGCTAAGTACTCCGAGAGTACTAAAAATTCTCCCCTTTAATAAATTATTTTAATTGTGAACATGTGCATATATTCCTAATCTTTTAGTATTTAAGTCAAATCTTAAGGAGATTGTACCCTGCCAACGTCTTTGCCACGGTAGTTTTCAACGTCAGTGATAAATTAGCCATTATTTTCCGGTATTTTTTATCTTCAACAATTGGCGAGGACTTAGATAATGTGCAGGAAAAGAAGAGGAAAGGGCTTCTTATTTTCCCATACTGACCATTTCAAATATATTTTTCTTCTTTTATCACCAAGTGAAATCTTAATTAGATTGTACCCTCGCCAACGTCTTCGCCACGGTAGTCAACGTCAGTGATAAATTAGCCATTATTTTCCAGTCTAAAGATTGACTTTTTATCTTCAACAATTGGCGAGGACTTAGATAATGTGCAGGAAAAGAAAAAGAAAGGGCATATTGACCATATCAAATATATTTTTCTTCTTTCCACACCACCAAATCGATGAGGCAAATTTATTTTTTGCAAATAACAAATTGTAAAAATCAGACTTTCGCCTAATGGATACGACGTGTGAATATGGAGAAATCATAAACAAAATTGAATAGTATTGAAATCTTTTTATGAGAGGCTAATGGGGCTAGTCCTCAAAGATTAGAAGGTAACTTATCGAGTGGAAATTTCAGACTTATTGTAACATTGGAAAGGTACTTTGAAACTTTTTTATGTTTGACAATTAATACATATACGAGGTTAGTTACCCGAGGGAACACAACAATAACTTTTTTCTCCTTTAACAAATTAATTTATTTTGATGGGAATGCCCAAGTTGTCGAAGCCAAATAGTTCAAATCGAAGCCAAAATTAATTACTTTTAACAAAGTAATAAACTTTGGACACATCAGTAACTTTTTTCTCCCTTAGTTTGATAAAAGACGCCATCCAAGTAGGAATGGCAATTGGCTTCCAGTTATCAAATGGTCAACTGTGAAAAGTATTAACTTAAACTTCAAGTAAATATTTAACTTATTAATATTAGATTTTATGCAAAAAAATCACTCATAAATAAAATATTGCTTAGAAGTAAAAAATTACATACATTATAAATTTAAAATTTCACAAAGGAACATATATGTAATCTTATTATTATAAAAAACTTTCAACGGTGATGATAAACTCTCAAGTATGGGTTGAACTCTTTTTAAAATTGCTACTAAAATCAATCAAAATTGGTCCGTTCATAAAAACTCAAAATCGATTCTTTGAAAAACACTCATAATTAGTATCCAAAACTCCCAAGCATGCCCAAATACCCTTGTTCAGAGGGGATTAAAATCGATTTTTTAGTACATTTTGACAAAAAAAGATGATGAAATATGTGATTTAAAAGTTGTGGGTCCATGAAATATGTGATTAAAATTAATTGTTGACTTTGATTTAAATTAAAATCAATGTTTTAATCATTACCAAATATGGCTAAAACTTTGTAGCCATGTTATGTGGATTTAATATAAAGATTATTGTTACGAAGTTGATCCTTTGACTTTGGCATTCTTGGCAAATTGAAATAATTGATAAAGGCTTTAATCAAGGGAGGTCATTGAGATTCTCACTCGATGTTTTGGAAATCAATCTGAGCATGGATCTGGAAGAATAAAGGATCGAAGATCAAAAAATCGAATTGAGTTGGATCGAGGTCAAACCGATTATTATAAATTAAGAAATAAATATACCAAAAAATTTGAGAAAAAAAATAATTTTTAAAATAAATCAATAACTGTAGCTAAATGACTTTACATTTAATTTTCATTATGTGCACTTCTAATCTCAACAAAATGAGACAATAGACATAGCTAAAGTTTGAATACATAAGTTATATGGCATTTTGGCATGTGTTTCAATACATAAAAGTTACTTTTCAATGTTAAAATTTAATTTTAATCACACATTTCAAAGGGAAAAAAATTTTATTTTGAGGAACAAATATTCTTATACAACTTTTCAAATCAAAATAGCGCTTCATTCTTTAAAGTAATCCCAAAAGGTTTTAAAAACTTTAAAGGCTTGAAGGATGTCCATTTGTAATATTAAGCAATCCCACATTGAAATTAGGAAGGAAAAATGTTAAAGAAATCAACTATAAGATGAACAGAATATGGTAGGGGAATAATAATTTCTAGGCCTTCAACATTTTTTACAGTAGGCTCAGAAATTTTATTTAGGGAAAAGAATAATCTAGATTTAAAAATATAATTTCAACTTTGATAAAATTTTATCTGTGTTTGTGTTAGATAAAGAAAAATATTTAAAAAGATTCTACCTTAAATCAAATAATCGTTTACACATTCCTTCCAAAAATCTGATGGCAATAACTAATAGGTAATTAAAGAGGCTAAGATCGCAATAACATATGATCACAGACATCAAACGCCATAGTTACAAATTACAAATTTTATAGGTCACAACTTATGATCGATCACAATTTATCAAATTTATTTCTTGATCACAAGTAAATTTTATATATCACAACGTATTTTACGACTACAAAATTATCAAATTAATTGATCATAAGTTATTTCACCGTCACAAATTATCAAATTAATTTAGCACAACTTATTTGTTGGTCAGGATGATGCAAATTGCATGTCATAATTATAAACCAAACCATTTAAAGCAGTTTTGAGAAAATTTTCAAATCAAACCATTTAAAGTGGTTTGGAGAAACTTCAAACCAAACCAAATCACTTCAATTTATAAACCAAACCAATCCAAACATTTTTTAGGTTTGGTTCGGCTCAAAGTCATGGTTTAACAATGAAAAAATTAATATATATTATATAAGTTAAATCATAAATACTAGTCTAAAATTTCATGTTAAAACATAAATTGTATTATTAAAAAAATTACAAATTAAAGTTATATAATTATAATTATTATAATGCAACAACATGATATAAATATTTTAAAGTCTTAGTCGATACTAATAGCGTCCATATGCAATTGTAATACACGATTAATTTTTTTCATAAATAAAAAAATATAGTACATGAATATATTGATTATAGTTAAATAATATAAAATAACTAAAAAAAGAAAATAATTAAAAAATCAAATACAATAATACCTAACTACTGTGATTTTGTGTGAATTGTCTAGAGCTTCAACATCATCCAAATATTAGCAAATTAAAGGGAGCCGGACAATTATTAGAATGAAACAACATAACTACCAATAAAAACATAGAAAAAATCACCCAAAAAATGGATAATCTGACTAGAATTTAAACAAAATATGAGAAAATTGTTAGTAGAAGGAAATGAAATGTGGAAGTTTGAATTAAAATTTAGATTTAATTGTCTATTCAATTGTAATGGAGGATCAATGAATATGGCTTAATAGTAGTTATTCAACCCTTTACCCAATTTGAGGGTTTTACATTCACGGTTTTGATGATTGGTATGTATTCAAATATGATTTAATTAATTAATTAATTGAGATGTATAATAGTCGAATTTAATTTAATTGAATTATGTCTAATATGGACGTATCTTTTTAACTGAAATGTGTTAAGTTTTAATTGGGTTAAATAAAATTTAGATTAATTTATTTTCAAACTTTTTTTTTTTTTTTGGTAAATAGTTTGACAGTTTGAAACGTTCACAAAGATTGAAACCTAAACCAAACCATTTCGAAGTAGTTTGGTTTGGTTCAAAACCAAAACATTAACGAATCCACGTGAAACCAAACCAAAGGTTTTAGAAAAATGATTTCGATTAGGTTTGGCTGTTTGGAAGCTTGGTTGTTCAGCTCTAATAATTGATCTTCATCCGCAGCACTACTGTTGGACATTTTGGTAAGTGATGCTCAAATCTCCTAGGCAATGATGAAAAACCAAGGCTCGATTATCTTCATAGGCTATAAGCCCGGGATTGAAGAATATTAAATCCACACCACAATTGATAGTAGCTCAATTATGCTGAGTATTTAGAGAAAATCAGCCCACTGGACTAGGTGCTTAATACCCAACTTTGGAGGTTATTTGAAAAGCACGTGAAAGACAGATAAGCATAATCCTTATCTTTGATAATCATTTTCAATTTTGATTGAACTCAACCTTGCGAAATTCTGGGAAAATCCTTTTCCCCTTGAGACTATAAATTGAAGACCCTCTACTTCATTTTTCACACACTAAAATATGGCTTTGCTTTGTGCATTTTCAAATTCTATCTTCTGCCTTAGTGTGCATATGTCTATGTGACTCAAAACACCTTCAAATTGGAGATACCTTTGTGGTGTCGGATCGATTTCTAAGCCGATTAAAGAAGGGGAAAATATCGTTCTTTAATTTTTAGTTTTTGGTCTTGATTTCTCTCCATTTATTTGCAAAGTCTATTCACTAACTTATTTGATTTGTTCAATTTTTAGGTGGATTTCATCAACAATTGGTATCAGAGCAAGGTGGTGGAGGAACTCCAATCAAAAATCGACTAGAAATCGGCAGAAACCAAATTCGCATTTTGTCCAGAATTCTACGTAAAAATCGGACCTGCATGTTGGATTTCTTGGCGATATAGAGGTACATTGGTGAAACGGAGATCGAGGCTGAGACGTGCAAGTAGAGGCGGTTCTAGGTGTGTGGCGTGTGACTCCGATGACGGCGTGTGACGGTGCATGCAGACGATTCCGATGACATTTTCTTCAGACAAAATCTTTATTTTGACATTTCTAATATTCGTGTGTTGTTAGTTTTCTAGTTCAAGTACTGCAGCGAACGTTGGATGATTTTGCCCTTGGTGGGTCAATGGTCAAAATTGCCATACATATTTACTGAATTACTTTAAGCTAAAATCATGCCCTAAAGCAGTAAATTCGCATCTCTCGTAGTTTACGGACTTAGACAGGTCTGCTCTAATAAATTGGCTGAAACCTTTACATTATCGCACTAGCAGATCATCGTGTGGGGTGATCATTAGGATTGGGAGTTGTCATTGCTTGGCAGCCATTGCTTGTTGATAGAAACTAGGATCATTTGTCATTCTCTATTTAATTTTCCAAGTAAAATTATTTATTTGTCGTCTAATTTGTTGAACATAGTTGCGTTATTTAATCTAGTATTATCTTAAACTTGTATCCAGACTCCTATTCTAGTTCTTCTCTTGATTTGAGAACTCGATTCTCATGAAACCCCGGGGTTCTAGAACAGCGTATTATTTGTGAAACCATATGAATCTCGTTACGCTGTGTAATCTTTGTGAGCTGTGACTTTTACATATCTGAATCTGTGTTCAGTGCATTTTTTGGTATCATGTCGACACATCACTTTGAGTTGGGTGTCTTTAATGGTAAATGAGATTTTTTAATTTGGCAACAAAAAAATGAAAGATATTCTTGTTCAACAAAAAGTCTCTAAAGCTATTTGCAACTCTTTTCCTACGAATTTGACTATTGAAGAAAAGAAAATTTGGATGAATTGGCTTATACTTCAATCATTTTACATTCGTATGATAGGGTATTAAAAAAGGTTAGTGAATTAAAATCAGCTCAGGAACTTTAGGAAAAATTGGAGGAGCTTTATGTGTCCAAATCCACTCCAAACAAACTTTTTCTGCTTGAAAATTTTTTTAGCTTTAAAATCGATTCTTCAAAAGATTTGGATGACAATTTAAATGTCTTGAATAAACTTGTGTAAGACATCACTAACTATGGTGAGAAAGTATCTGAAGAATATAAGGCAATCATTTTGTTAAATACTATCACCGACACTTATTAAATACAGAAGAGATACTTTAACACCTGAAATTGTCATAGACTCATTAAGAAGTAGAGAAATGAAAATGCAAGCTGAGAGAGTCGAGAGAAAAAGTGGTGAGGTTCATATGATGAGAGGTAGGTCTCAGTCAAGGACCGGTGATAACCAAAGTGGTAAAATCAAAGGTAAAAAATGCTATGGATGCAATAAAACTGGACATTTCATTAAAGACTGTTATGTTGAGAAAAACAAACAAAAAGAAAAGGTTCACGATAAGGCAAATGTTGTTACTTCTTCTGATGAATTCTGTGAAGTCTATGTGTTATTAAACTCTGAACCTACTGAAGTAAATCTGACTGTGAAATCACATTTACATAAATGGATACTTGATTTTGGTGCATCATTTTATGTTTCATCACAAAAAGCCTGGTTTGAAAATATGCAAGAATCTAAAAGTGTTCATGCTATTTTATGCAATAATCATGCATATAAAATTACTGGCATTGGTGATATCATGTTAAAATTCGACACTGGTTATGTGCTTAAATTACATTGAGTTAGATATATTCCTGAAATGGCTAGGAATCTTATTTCAGTAGGATCATTAGAAACTGATGATTTTACTGGTAAAATTGGAAACAACATGCTCAAAATGATTAAAGGTGCTCTTGTCACATGTAAAAATACTAAAAGAATTGGTATTCATGTGACTACTGCTGAAATTGTTAAAATTTCATCTTCTTCTATAAATTTGACCAACACAGATAACACACACAAGTGGCACAATAGATTAGCTCACATAAGTATTAAAGGATTTAAACTGCTAACTGATAAAGGTGTATTTGAAAAAGAATGTGTTTCTAATATGCCTTGTTGTGATCATTGTGTACTTAATAAACATCATAGGTCATATTTTTCATGTGGCATGCACAAAACTACTAAAGTTTTGGAATATATTCATACTGATTTATGGGAGTCTGCTACTAATCTTACAATGAGTGGTAATAGATATTTTTATATCCATAATTGATGACTATTCTCGTAGGGTGTGGATTTATCTGCTAAAAGATAAAACTGAAACCTTTAAAATTTTCAAAATATTGAAATTGCAAGTTGAAACTCAAATGTCAAAAAGATAAAATTATCTTAGAACTAAGATAATAGCCTAGAATTCTGTAATAATGATTTTGATGATTTGAGTGAAAAATGTGGGATTACTAGACATAAAATTGTTCCTTATACACCTCAACAGAATGGGGGTGGCTGAAAGTATGAATTGTACTTTACTTGACAAAGTTAGATGTATGATGTTGAGTTATGGTATTCCTAAATCTTTTTGGGGTGAAACTATTATGACTGCGTGTCATATGATTAATTTGAGATCTTCTACTGCACTAAATGGTGATACTCCACATGAAAAATGGTATGGTAAATGTACTAATTATACCGTGTTAAAAACTTTTGGCTGTGCTGCTTTCTCGCATCAAAATAAGGGAAAACTAGAACCTATAGTTAGAAAATGTGTTTTCTTAGGATACCCTGAAGGAGTTAAAGGGTATAGGCTTTGGGATAGAAGTCAAAGTGGAGTTAAGATCATCATAAGTCGTGATGTTACATTTAATGAGTTTGAAATGCCGTATCTAAAGTTGAAAAGTGACGCCTTGAGAGCAAAATAACAAGAAAACACTAGTAACGAATCTCAAATAGATTTAAGACCCTTAAGTGTTCAAATCCCCACCACCTTAGTTGAGGTGAAGCATCAAAATCCTGACTTAGAAGATAATCAGAGTGAAAATGTTGAGAGAGATGAGGTTATCGAGGAATATCAAGGAGAGCAAAACCTTTTATCTGATTACCAGTTAGCTAGAGACAGAGTTAGAAGAACACATAGGGTGCCTCAAAGGTCAAAGTCTGATTTTGAACTTGCTTATACTAGTTATGAAGAACTAGTTAATAGGGAACCAAACACGTATGAAGAAGCCTTGAGAATTGGGTGAAAGCAATGAAAGAGGAGATAAATTCCCTCGACAAGAATCAAACAAGGAAATTAGTCCCAAGATCTAAAGACAAGTCTATTATTAGGTGTAAATGGGTATTTAGAATTAAGATGGGAATTATTAAATGAAAGGCTTTAAGGTTTAAGGTTAGACTTGTGGCCAATGGTTACACACAAAAAGGATATGTTATATTATAATGAAATCTTTTCTCCAATTGTTAAGTATACCACAATTAGGACTATGCTTGCATTAGTTGAGCATTTCAATTGAAAACTTGAACAACTTGATATTAAAACTTTTTTTCTACATGGAGAACTTGACGAAAAAGATTTTTATGGATCATCCTAGAGGTTTTGAAAATAAACAAAAACTGATCATGTGTGTTTTCTTAAACGCGCTTTGTATGGTTTAAAACAATTTCCTAGACAATGGTACAAACGTTTTGATTCGTTTGTTAAAACAGTTGGTTTTAAAAAGAGTGAATTTGATCATTGCTTATACTATCAAGGTAATGCAAATAACAATAACTGTGTGCTTCTGTTGCTATACGTGGACGATATGCTTCTAATTGGTCCTAACTTGAAATTGATAAATGATGTAAAAACTACTTTGAGTAATGAATTTGATATGAAAGACCTAGGTAATGCTAAAATGATCTTAGGCATGGAAATTCAAAGAGATGGGTCTAATTCAATTTTATTTTTGCATCAGGCTCCATTTATCATGAAAATTAAAAAAAAATTTAAAAAAATTAGCATGAATGAATGTAAACCTGTTACATTACCTTTAGCTAATCATTTTATATTATCTAAAGAACAATCACCTGCTAATGAAGATGAAGAGGAATATATGAAAAAAAAATCCATATACAAATGCCATTGGTTCTGTGATATTTCTAATGGTGTGGACTAGGCCTGACTTAGCCTTTGCTACTAGTAAACTTAGCAGATATATGTCCAACCCTAGTCCCAAACATTAGGAAGCTTTGAAATGGCTGTTTAGATATTTGAAAGGCATATACAATACTGGCTTGATATATAAGTTTAGTACTAAAGGAATAAAATTGAAAGGTTTTACTGATGCTAACTATGTTGGTGATAGAGATAATAGAAAATCTACATCATCCAAAAATCCTGTCTTTCATGAATGTACTAAATATATAGATGTTAGATTACATTTCATTAGAGATATGGTTTCTCAAGAACTCGTAAAATTTGAGAAAGTCTTTTCAAAATATAATCCTGCAAATATGAGAACTAATGTACTCCCATTGGAAAAGTTTAGAAGCCATCTTGATCTTCTAAACATAGGTACAAATTTGTAAGTCTCTTTTCTTAAGCTATTTGTTATCTTATCTGACTTGCAGGTTGATTTTGCATCAAGGTGGATGTTGTTGGGCATTTTGGTAAGTGATGCCCAATCCCCTAGGCAATGATGAAAAATTAAGGCCCGATTATCTTCATAGGCTATAAGCCCGGGATTGAAGATTATTAAATCCACACCACAATTGATAGTAGCCCAATTATGTTGGGTATTTAGAGAAAATCAACTTATTGAGCTAGGTGCTCAATATCCAACTTTGGAGATAATTTGAAAAGCACGTGAAAGATAGATAAGCATAATCCTAATTTTTGATAACCATTTTCAGTTTTGATTGAACTCTATCTTTCAGTTTTGATTGAACTCAATCTTAAAAAATTCTAGGAAAATCCTTTTCCCCTTGAGACTATAAATTGGAGACCCCCTGCTTCATTTTTCACACACCAAAAAATGTCTTTGCTTTGTACATTTTCAAATTCCATCTTCTGCCTTAGTGTGCATCTGTCTATGTGACTCAAAAAGCCTTCAAATTGGAGATACCTTTACGGTGTTGGATCGATTTCTAAGCCGATTAAAGAAGAGGAAAACATCGTTCTTTAATTTTCAGTTTTTGGTCATGATTTCTCTCCATTTATTTGCAAAGTCTATTTACTAACTTAGTTGATTTGTTCAATTTGTAGGTGGATGTCATCAACAACTACCATT
Source organism: Olea europaea var. sylvestris (assembly GCF_002742605.1). Lineage (NCBI taxonomy): Eukaryota > Viridiplantae > Streptophyta > Magnoliopsida > Lamiales > Oleaceae > Olea > Olea europaea. The sequence goes on along the minus strand of NC_036245.1, from coordinate 2,662,364 downwards.
ACCTCCAAGCAACATTTCATCCGACGCATTCTATCCCAATGCCACTCTTACTAGTACCACCACCAAAACATTATCACAACAACCCAAAATAGCAACACAAACAGGTGGTCACCCAACCCATCACCACACAACCCGAAGTAGCAATCCAAATAGGTGGTGCCCAAAATAGCTTCTAGCGAATATGGAAACAGAGGAAGAATGGGTGCCATAATCTCCAACGAAGATAGGGGTGTCAACGAAAAAAAACTGATCAAGGCAGTAGCAACATGAATCTCTCAAAGAGAGGAGGGTCAAAAGTGGTAATCACTACTAAAAATAGCTTTTTACCTACGAAAATTATCAACAAATACAATCCGTTGGTAATTAGAAACGGATTTTTCGTTGGTAACGATGATATCTCTTTACCAAAAGGATATTCCGTGCCTCATGTAATTGGTTAACATTTGGATCTTTCACCTATGAAATATCCGTAGGTGACGTGCCGAATATTGTCAATGGATGCAATTCGTTGGTAATTAGAAACGGATTATTCGTTGATAAAAATAATTCACTTTCAACTACGATAATCAGCAACAGATTTTTCATTGATAACGATGATATCTCTTTACCAACGGATATTTCGTGCCTTATATAATCGTTTAACATTTGGATCTTTCACCTACGGATATTCCGTTGGTAATTAAAAACGGATTACCCATTGATAAAAGTAATTCACTTATCCCACATCGAAAGTTCATAACAAAGTCTTAGGAGTTGCCCTCTATAAATAAATTTATGGTCCAATAAGCAGTTAAAGAATATTTTGGTCTTTTAATTCAGTTGGCTACAAGTAAAAAAAAAAAAATAATTAGAATTATTACCATGCCTCACACATATGCAACTATTTACAACATTGATTTTGACCAATTGTAATGGCAGACATTTACCAATAGAAATTCGGTTGGTATTGGTTAAGATTTTTACCAACGGAAATTTCGTTGGTAAAAGATTCACACTTCATCAACGGAAAATTCGTTGGTAAAATGTTTACTCTTTATCTATGGCAGAATCCGTTGGTAACTATCAGCGACCCTCAAATTAGCAATGGATTCGTGGTTGCAAATATTCCGTTGGTAAAGAATAATAGGAACGGATAACGAGGTTTCAAGAACAAAAATTTCATGCCTGAAGCCATGTTTTTTAGTAGTGAATGTCAACGAGGACATCAGGAAAGTAGAGAGTGCGTCTATAGTAGAGAGAGAAAGTTGTGTTAGAGAGAGAGGGGGGAACATATTTTGTAGAAAGAGAGAATTGTGATATTTGCAATTGAGGTTGGTGGGTGAGACGTAGGGACAACGTAGGAGATATATATTTTGTAGAGAGAATTCGGATATATTTGTTAATAAATGTTAAACAAATAAGTATAACCTAATTTACGAAAGATTAAACTTAAAATATGACTAATAAAATGTAAACTTTAAAAAGAAGCTTAGTTGTAATTTTCTCTTTTATTTTTTAATTAAAAATGAACCACTCAAAGTGATGAAATCAGTACTCGATCACCAAATTGCAGTTGGACCTTACTTTTGATAGTTATTAGTTTAAAGGTTTTACGTCATAATCGAACAGGTTTACTAGCCAATTTTCGATATATATTTCGTTTGAATTGATCAGATCCAATTTTGACAATGCTTTGGGATTCAATTTATGCTTATGTTGTGCTTCATGTCACGATGTGGATTATTTTTAATATCACATAAATTTCATTGTAAGGAACTTTTCAAATATTTTTCGGATCCAATAATAGAAGCTGTTTTTTAAACGAAACCACTTGTAATATAAATTAATATTATTACGATAACAATTTGTGTAGATTTGATTAAAACGCTGTAGAAAAGTCAACATTACAATAAGCATCAGGTGACGTAGCACTATAAAATAGATGGTGTTATCAGTTTTATAAAAAAAACAATTATCTCCCACTATCTATTGTAGTGTGTTATGTCACTCAAATACTTATCATAAGCTAAGCATCTATGTTTAGGAAATCAAATATATTAATTGAATAATTAAAAGATTATTTCGATGAATTCCCTTGTATTGTTCTTTCTCAAGTTATAGGACTCAATAGATTTTTGCTAGATAAAAGGGGGATTGAAATTTCTATATTTATGAGGGTGATATATGGGGCTCATCACTCTACACGTTGACTATTTAGATATTATTTATATTTAATAAATTTGGGACACCCAATTTTAAATAGAAATACACTTAGAAATTCAACATCAAAGGGCAAAACACTAGTATTTTCAAGATTATGGATTTAAAGAAGAAAATTCTTTGTGCAAGATCATATTTTTTCTTCATTAAGATTTAAAAATTCAGCCATGAATTCTATTCTTTTTAGTTTTTTATTTCATTATTATGAATAGCTAAAGTATCACTTAGGACAATGTCATCTATTTGTGCCATTTAATTTAATTTTTAAGATTCATGTAGCTTGATTTTTCATTTATTGGTATCACCTATAATTTTAACGCTTTGGATTAATTGACCATTAATTTGATGATTTGTCAATTTTTAACAAATTGAGAGACAAGTTATAGATTTAAATCATATATATAGTAAAATTTGATAATTTGAATAAAATGGTAGAGATGCATTTTCATGATTGTCGCAATCGTTAAAACGATTTTTAGAACTTGAATGCATTTGGTTAAGGCTTATTCAGAATCATATAATCATACAGACATGAGTTGAATTTACTCAACTAAATATGATCAATTTTTAACTCAAGAGAGGTCCATTTTATTAAATAAGAAGAATTTGATGATAAATCTTGAGATGTGAGTTAAAGGTGATCATTAGATAAAATTGTAAGTCATAACATTCACATTCATACCTTAAAAATTTTAATTTGAGATAATTGTATGAATTTTTATAAATTTAATATAATTAGATAATTTAGACAATTAATTAAACACTTTTCTTTTTCAGTCAATTAAGAGTTAAAAATAGTAAATTAGTAATTAAATATTAATGTTTGTGGAACGATTATTTGGACTCATAGATTTACTATATTACTTATTAGAATATCGTATACCTGATATAAAAAAATTGTAATGAAAGAATTAATTTAACTCCAATTTGATGATCATTATTTTGGTTAAAACATTGTTTTGAATGGTGATTTTCAGGAAAATATATGGTAAAAAATTAGTAAAATTTTTGAATTTACGTGTAGAATATTTTATTGTGTAAATGTATTGTTTAAAATAAGCATGTAAGAAAAAAGTTTTAGTACATAATGGTTTTCAAACGGGGTTTAAGTTATAGAAAATCAATATTTGGTCACTCCAATTAGATGAAGTGTCGAATAAACCCCTTGTCAAAATGTTGAGATGATTACGTGGCATGGAGAAAATCGTCAGTAGATTTTTTTTTTTTAACAAAGTGCATTAAGGAAAATATTTTTGCTTAAATCGACTGTAAAAATACTATACTACAAATTTTCGTGTCACATAATCAATTGTATTAACGTAACATAAATTTCTTATTTTATCGAATATATATTTATTTATCAATTGATTTAGATGGGATTTTGGAGATATTCGATGGGGTGTTAATCAAATCAAAATCATAAAATTTTAACAGCGAATTTCATTCTTTCTTTGCGTGATCTTTATTATGTTTGCGGCACCGATTAATTATTCTAAGTATTATTAAAGTGCAAAATATAGGTAGTTTTATTAACGAAACCTAAGAGGTTATCTAATTATAATTCTCGTTGAGGTATCGATAAAATTTAAGTCAAAGGAGTAATATGCACGTTGATTTGAATTTTCGAACTAAACGTCACTCTCTAAAGTATCTATTGTATACATAATGAAGTGTAAAAAACATTATAAGTCCGTGTTTGACAGCCACTAAAATAAAATAAAACAAAAATTATCAAAATTATTATTAACTACACATTCTTTGAATAAAATATTTTACATCTAAATCTAATTTTATTTTTATTTTATTTTTACTTTTTATACTTTTTAATCACATATTCTTCATAAAACAACTATTTTAAAACTTATTTTTCAAAAAGATAAAAAGAAAGAAAAAGAAAAAACTCTTTTAAATTATTGTCAAACAGGATTAACTATAAAAATCGAAAGATCATTTTCTTAAAAATATTATCGAGTTTGGTTCAAATTATGTATTGAAGTTCTTATTGGTATAGATTAATTTAAAGTCAAAGTCAATAATTAATTTTAATTCCACATTTCATTAAATTTATAATTTTTTAATCACACATTTATTAATTTTTATCAAAATTTACTAAACCCATGTTTTAGCCACATTTTAGGCAAAAAAAAATGTATTATTCATGTCAAATCAATGAAAATTTTGTGGTTAAAAAATAAGAAAAAGTTTTCGATTTACGTATATATTATTTTATTGAAGAATGTGTGATAGAAATTATATCAAATCACTATTGAATGATGTATTTTTTTAAAATAATGTGGCTCAAACAAACCCTAAAAATTAAATTTTAATTTACAACCAACAGGATTAACTAAAAACAAGTTAATGACATTCATGTGCTCTTTTTTTTATGATGAGAAAACTCACAGTCGATACCCTTCGAGTATGTACTGAGTAAACTTTCAGACTAATGCAATAGTCTGCAAATCACGCCAGTCAGGTAAACCGTACTGGGCAAGACGCCTTGTGCAACAGACTCGATCGAAAAAATATTGGTAAAGAGAATCGAACTCGTGATCAAGACATTCAGGTGTTCTACTGAGATTTCTTAGGGGCAGAACTCAAAAGTCAAAATTATCATTTTTGACAATTTTAAATGATGCCGTGAACAACTTGCCCCGACCCGCACCGCCATATCCATTTCCTCCACCCCATAAATACGGATCCTTCAATTATTCTTCGAGGAAATAGTGGCCAATAGCCGGTTGACCCGGCCATTTTTTCAAAGTGGCCTTTGACCAATTAAAAAAAAAAGAAAAAAAGCAAAAATGTTTAAAATATTGAAAATCAAGAGAAATCCAAATTTACCCTTACTATTTAAAGAAGAAAGAGAAGGTAGTAAGGAAAGAGAAAAAATACTGTAGCACTGATAAAAAAGGGAAAATAAACGATCCATATTTAATGTTTTTATGTTGATATTTGGAAGAAAAAAAATATGATTTTGTATACATGTGTTGATTTTTTGAAAAATGCATGATTTTTGGGTAAGGATAATAGTTTGGGAGGAGAAAAATGGAGTGGAGATCGACGAAAATGGAGTTTTCCGGCGATCTCCACAAAGGAGACGGTTAGCCCAGCTGACTGGGCCGTTTAGGCATGCCCAGATGACCCAGACGGAGCAGTTGACTGGACCGACTGGGCCGTCTGGGCGCCAGTTGACTGGGCCG